>NW_027555625.1:265531627-265851627 GCF_003287225.1 Phascolarctos cinereus
GATTTTCTATACCACTGATAAGATCATAAAACTGGGAGTTAGAAGAGACTTTAGAGCTCATGTAGTCCAATCCTTTCATTCCACTGATGAGAAACTGAGGACCTGAGAGGATAAATGACCTTCTTAGATAATAATAATAATTATGGACATTTACACGGTACTTCATAGTTTGCAAAGCATTTTACATAGATTATTTCATTCAAGCCTTATAACAAACCTATGAGTCAGGTACTATCGGTATTATCCTCATTTTAGAGATAAGGAAGAAAGGAAGCAAATAAGCATTTATATAGCACCTATGTGCTGGCACTGCTGCTAAGCACTTTTACAAATATTACCTCATTTGATCTTCACAACGACCCTGCAAGGTAGGTGCTGTTATTATCCCCACTTTAAAGTTGAGGAAACTGATGCAAACTGAGCTTAAGTGACTTACCCAGGGAAAGCTAGGTGGCGCAGTAGATAGAGCTCTGGCCTTGGAGTCAGGAGGACCTGAGTTTAAATCCAGCCTCAGACACCGGACATTGTGTGACCCTGGACAAGTCACTTAACCTTGATTGCCTCACCAAAAAAAAAAAAGCCCCCCCCCCAAAAAAGTGACTTGCCCAGGGTCATAGAGCTAGTAAGTGACTAAGGTAGGATTTGAACTCAGGTGTTCCTAAATACAGGCCCACAGTCCTATCTACTGTACTATTAGCTGCCTCAAGAATAAGGGAACTGAGACTAAAACAGTTAAGTAACTTGCTCATAATCACACAACTAGCAAGTGTCAAAGGCAGAAAACTTTAAGGAAAACCTGAGGTCAAGTCCTACACTCTTATCCATTACGTTATGGTACCTCTCAACTTTTTCCCCCAACATCAGACAGGAAGTAAGGCTTAGATCCAAATACTGGTCATCTAACTCCAAATCATAAGAACATAGCATCATAGATTTACAATAGGAAAGGACCTCAGAGGTCTTCTGATCCCAGGAGGAAAGCAAGACCTGGAGAGATCAAATGGCATGCCTAAAGTCACACAGGTATTAAGTGGTAGAGGCACACTTTGAAAACAAGACCTCAACCTCCAAATCCAGCACTTTTTCTATGGTATCATGCAGCCTCCCAAATGCAATGTTCTTTTCACTTTTCCCACACATCATATACTGTCCTATATTAGAGGTTACCTTTATTGTCTATAATATATTGTCTTCCTAACTAGAAGATGAGCTCCTGGGGGGAAAGGAATAGATTTTATATTTCTCTATATTCAGGCCCAGCAAGTGGCATAATGCTCAGTAAATATCTGACCAAGCCTTCAGTCCACTGACCTAGGCAACCTCAAAGCATGGTCACAGTGTGCTACCAGCCAGCTACACGTGATCATTTTATTCTGAGAGTAATGCAGTGTTTTGTTTCCTTGGTCAAGTCCCTATTTTGGCATCCCAAATAGAACAAGGCAGTAAATAAAAAGGCAATTTAGAAGATTCCATCAGTTTCCTTCTCTTCTGCTTTTCATACATTACAGACCTGTGCCCAATTAGAAAGAGAAAAGAAATTCATGAGACTAGATAAAAAGAAAAAGGAAATACTCAATAGAGCCAAAAGGCACAGAAAATTAGAGAAAGATCTAAAGAATACCAAGTACTCACTGAGGGCTTACTATGTATTTGGTACTTGACTAGGACCCAGAGAAGATAAGGTAGTATATATAAAGCATACTCTAGCAGTAGCACCTGCACTCCAGAAACATATCTTATTTGAAGAGACAACCTCTTTGAAATAAAAGTGAACACAAGTCAGGATATAATTTAGTGCTAAATTTAGGTACATAGATAAGTGCCTAAAGGACTCAAAGCAAAGGTACTTTAGATAGGAATAGAATAATCAGGGACAGCTTTGTAGAAGAGGTAAAACTTGATCCTTAAAAGGTAAGTAGGGCCTGGACTCAGAAAGCAAGGGGAAGAGAACATTCCTGACAAGATGAACAACGTGAAGAAAGCAAAAGCAAGTATAAATGTTATGTAATGGTAGGGGAGGGAAGAGAACGACCTGTCTGAAGAGTAATGAACAATAGAGGAAAATAAAGCTCTTCCTTTTATTAAAGGAAGCTGGAGCTTCCTGGAGCTCTTCCTTTTATTAAAAAGCATTACCCACTGGAGAACTAATTTTACGACTTCTTAAATTTCATTCATTTTCCATAGATGGGATGCTTTGCTTAATCTAAGTCAAATTTTCTTTATGATAAGTTCTTCTCCATCATCCTTATCTGGTCTTCCCTCTGTAACAGCAGTTCTCCAAGAATAGTCCACAGATCTCTGCGGGTCCCCACAACCGTTTCAGGAGTCCCCAAAAATCAAACTATTTTCATAATACTACTAACACAGTATTTGCCTATTAAAATATTCTTCCCTTTTCCAATCAGATATCTGTGGGAGACAGGATTTTCTTCCTATAATTCAACCAAAACAACATATGGCAAGAGATTGAATGCAGAAGCAAATATGAGAATCTAGCTATCTTCTATTAAGCCAGATATTAAAGAGATTTGCAAAAATATATAAAATAATACCACTCTTCTTGCTAAATTTTTTTGGAAGGTAGTTATTTTTCATTAAAATGTTATTTATGTTAACATGTAATATTCTTATTACTGTAATTTTTAATGAATAAATATTTTTAAATTTTCTGTTTTATTTTGAACATGATAAATATTGTTAGATATAATTAGGGTATGTGATGGAGCCAGCTCAAATCAGCTTTCGAGAGCCAATAGTTACATTTTCAGGCTACAAATCTAGCCTTGATTTATTATTTTGTTAATTGTCTAGGCCTAAGAAAGTGGTGATAAATGTTAATGCACATTAAATTTAAAAGTGTGTCCTGCAAAAAGGGGTAGGGAGCACCTGGCGGGGAAGTACAGAGTTGGTTGTTAAATATTTACCAGCATTTGGCTGGATATAACCCACATAAACAAAAGCTCATCAGTCTTCAATAATTTTTAAGGGTATAAAGGGGTCTTAAGACCAAAAAGTCTGAGAACTACTTCTCAAAAAAAACTTTTGTCTTCTTTTACACTGCAGACACATACTTTAGAATTAGGTCTAAAGAAATCTGACACTATACAAATTTTTTTGGAACAAAAGTGATACTTTTTTTTAAAACAAAAAAGAATGACAACACTATGTATAAGTAAATATCCAAAGATACATTTCTATACTTTTTTTAAATTTTGAGGCAAATCAAATTGAGCACCTAAAGTTTTAATAATGTCCCTTCCTAGAACACTTAAAAAGCATTTTCACATATATTGTTAGATGTTTACATCAATGTTCGAAGGCTCAGAAAGATTCATAGATCACAGAACTTGCAGTTGGAAAGGACCTTAGAAATCAAACAGTCCAATGTCCTTCCTTTTACAGGTAAGAAATTGAGTCTCGGAAAGGTTAAGTGACTTTACCAAAAGTTAAAAAAGAATCCCAGTAGAGCTAGGATTCAATCTAGGTCATCCAATTCAAAATCTAGAGCTCTTTCCACTATACTAGAAAGCTGACTTACTCAGATTTACATTAGTATGTGTTCTTTCCACTACACCAAGCTGTCTTTATCAATTCCCTATACAAAATGGTGTTATCACTTAACAATGATTTATAAAAAGGACAGTGATTTCTCGTTTACCGTTCCCAGGACATTTACTTTAACTAAAGTTTCATTTCTAAGGTCAAAGATTTTTTTTAACTATCAGCTGTCAATATCCTATCAATCAATAAGCACATTTATTAAGCAAAATAGACTTTTACTAATAAGTTAATATTAATAACTCTGTGCCAAGCAGGCACTGTGCTAAGCACTGGGGTTCCAAAGGCAAAAATGGAAATCCTTGCCCACATGAAGCTTATATATAGACATATATAAAAGAGATTCAAGCCAATTTAGGAGGAAGGCTGTAGAGGTCAGAAAAGGCTTCATACAGAAGGTGGGACTTAAGCTGAACCTTGAAAGAAATGAGGAATTCTAAGTGGCAGAGGTGAGGGAAAATTTCAAAGATATGGAAAACAAGCAGTGTAGAGGTACAGAGACAGTCTAGAGTGCTCTGTACGACGGAAAGTAGAAAGTCAGACTGGGCAGGTCTATAATGTACAAGAAGGAAAGCACATATGAAGAAGATGGAAACATAGGTTGAGGCGAGGTTGTGAAGGGGTCTAAACATCAAATAGAGACATTAATGTTTTATTCTCAAGGTAATAGGGAGCCACTGGAGTTTAAAATAACTAATACATAAAGAGCACTCAAAAGTGTACCACGTTTACAAAAAAGGCAAAAAACAGTGTCTGCTTTCAAGGACCTCACAGTCAAATGGGGGAGACAACATGCAAACAAGTAAGATATATTCACGATAAATTGAGATGATGTCACAGAAGGCACTAACATTAAGGAGAAGGAAAGGCTTCTTGAGGAAGGTAGGACTTGAGGAAAACTAGGGAAGCCATGAGGTGGAGAGAGTTTTAGGCCTGGGGGGCAGCCACTAAAAGTGAAGTCAGGAAATAAAAGTACCTTGAGTAAAGAACAACAAAGAGACCAGTGTCAATGGATCACAGAATACATGGGAGGGAGTAACGTGGGGTAAAGAGAATATGAGAAGATAAAATAGACAATTTTGATTACATACAATTAAAAGTTTTTGCACAAACAAATCCAATATAGCTAAGATTGGAAGGGAAAGTTAACTGTGGAAAAAATCTTTGTTGCAAGCTTCTCTGATAAAGGTTTTATCTCCAAAATGCATATGGTCCTGATTCACTTTTGTTAAGAATCAGTACCATCTGCCAATTCACATAGTCAAAGGATATGAACAGGCAGTTTTCAGAGGAAGAATTCTAAACTTTCTAAAGTCGTATGAAAAAATGCTCTAAATCAGAAGTGTCAAACAGGTCTAGCTCAGGGATGGGAAACCTGCAGTAGCCTTAAGATTAATAAATAAATAAATGAATGAATGAATAAATAAATAAATAGTGTAAATAAATAAATAATAAGTAAATAAAATTATTCTGTAAAATTTGGATTCAGTCAAAAGGCCACACTTAAGGATTTAGAAGGCCACATGTGGCCTTAAGGCTGCAGGTTCCCCATCCCAGTCTAGCCTCTAAATACAGCTAGAACCAAACCAAAATGTAATTGGAAAATATTTAACAAAGTAAAAATACAATAGAACACAGATAATGTTAATGTATGGTTTTCTAAGTCAAAATTCTACCCACAAAGATTCTTATTTGAAGTTTAGTTTCTATTTGAGTTTGACATCACTGCTATAAATCACTAATGATTAGAGAAATGCAAGTTAAAGCAACTTTCACAAACATAAGATTTGCAAAGTTGACAAAAAAAGGAAAATTACAAATGCTGAAAGGGCTACAAGAAAAAGGGCAAACTGATACACTACTGGTAGAGCTGGGAATTGGTACAGCCATTATGGAAAGCAATTTGGAACTATGACCAAAAAGTTACTCAACTACATATCCTTTGATCTAATCATACTATTACTGGGGTTTACACCCCAAAGAGATCAAAGAAAAAGGAAAAGGATTCTACATACAAAAAAATATTTATAGCAGCTCTTTTCATAGTGGCAAAAAACTAGAAACTAAGTGGTATGTCCATCAACTGCAGAATGGCTGAACAAATTACGGTACATGAATGTAATGAAAAACTATTATAGACTAAGGAATAAAGAATGAGATGGTTTCAGAGAAACCAGGGAAGATTTATATGAACTGATGCAAAATGAGCTGAATCAATTATCAATTAATACTATATCAAAATTGCAAAAACAAGCCAGTTTTTTGTGGGGAGTAGGGAGGAAAGACTAGGTCTCTCTATCTCACCCAGGATGGAAATGTAGCAGGCACAAAGGGACCCAATCCCAATACTGCTTAGCAGGAAAATTTCAAACTGCCATTTTTCTAACCAGGGTCAGTTCACCTCTCCTTAGGCAATCTGGTGGCAATCTACTTCTGGGTGCTCACTATGTTGGTGCCAAACTTACTGTGGACATCTCATCAGCTTTTGTCCTATTGCAGCTCAGAAACCAAATTCAAGAAATCCACCAGCCTCGGCCTCACCCACAACAAGGACTACAGGCATTAAGCTACCATAAATAGTAAAAATGAACAATTCTGAAAGACTTAAGAACTCTAATTAACACAATGATCAACCACAATTCCAGAGGATCAATGATGAAAGAATGTTATCTACCCCCCAACTCCTGACAAGAAGATGATGCACTAATATGTGGAATAAGACAAACATTTTTGGACATGGCCAATGTGGAACTTTGTTTTGCTTTACTATGCTTATTCACTGCAAGGCCTTTTTTTCTTTTTTGGGGGTGGGGGGGATAGGGAGGGAGAAAAAAATAAATGCTTGACAATTTTTTTTTAATTTTTAAAGGAGAAGGGAATAGATGCAACAGATACTATAGAAACAGAAAAAAGATTTGGCAATTGACTAAATATTGGAAGTGAAAAGTTAAGGATGATACCAAGGATGCAAAACGGGTGACAAGAAGAATGATGATGGCCTGGACAAAAGTGGACGAGTCTTGGAAGAAGGTTAGGTTTTGTGAAAAGATGATGAATTCTATTTTGGACATGTGTAGTTTGAGATATCTGTGACACATCCAGTATTAAAACCATTTTCAGTTAAGTCAGAAATATAGTCATTGATTTTGCTTAAGTTGAAATAAAAGATATATGTTTTGATTAGAGATGTATTCAAGATTTAGCAGCTTCTACATTAAAGGACCGCAGGGCATGGAATATAATATTCCGGAGGGCAAAGGAGACAGGATTACAACCAAGAATCACCTACCCAGCAAAACTGAGTATAATCCTTCAGGGGAAAAAATGGTCATTCAGTGAAATAGAGGACTTTCAAGCAGTCTTGATGAAAAGACCAGAGCTGAATAGAAAATTTGACTTTCAAATACAGGACTCAAGTGGAACATAAAGAGGTAAACAGGAAAGAGAAATCATAAGAGACTTATTAAGATTAAACTGTTTACATTCCTGCATGGAAAGATGATATTTGTAACTCATGAGACCTCTGTCAGTATCAGGGTAGTTGGAGGAAAAAAATTATATGTATGTATATGTAGATAGATAAGATAGAGGGCACAGAGTGAGCTGAAGATTAAGGGGTCATATCTGGAGAATAAAATTAAGGAATGAGAGAGGATTATACTCAGAGAAGAAGAAAGGGAGAGGTAGAATGGGGTAAATTATCTCACAAAAAAAACAGAAAAGAAAAGTCTCTCACAGTGGAAGGGAAACGGGGGGAAGGTGAGAGGGAATGAGTGAATCTTATTCTCATAGGATTTGGCTTAAGGAGGAAATAACATACACATTCAATTGGGTATGGAAATCTGTCTTACCCTACAGGAAAATAGGGCATGAAGGGGACAAGAGAACAGGGGGATGATAGAGAGGAGGGCAGATTGGGAAAGGGAGTAATCAGAAGTAAATACTTCTGAGGAGAGACAGGGTCAAAAGAAATAATAGAATAAATGGAAGGGCAGGATAGGATTAAGGGAAATAGAGTTAGTTTTTTACAACATGTCTACTATGGACGTGTTTTGCATAACTACACATGTACAACCTATACTGAGTTGCTTGCCTTTTCAATGAGGGTGGATGGGGAGGGAGGAAGAGAGAAAATTTGAAACCTAAAGTTTTAAAAACATATGTTTTAAAAAAATGTTTTCACATGCTACTGGGAAATAAGAAATATAGGAAATGGGGTACAGAAGTCTGTCCTGCCCTACAGGAAAATAGAAGGGGAAGGGGATAAGAGAAGGGGAGAGAGATAGAAGAGAGGACAGACTAGGGGAAGGAATATTCAGAATGCATGACATCTTGGGGTGGGGGGAGAGGGGAGATGGGGTGAAAATTTGGAACTCAAAAACTTGTGGAAGTGAATGTTGAAAACTAAAAATAAACAAATTTATATTAAAAAAATAAAATAAAATGAGAAGAGATGTATTACACTGACAATTTCATTAGGATTGGGGAAAAAATGTTATGGGATAAAATTTTCAAACACAAAAGCTGTCTCTATTAATTGCCTCTACTTTCTCTCCTCTCACTCCTCAACCCTTTGCTGCTTGTGCCTCCTTTCTAAGATCATCTCCAGTTTATTCTGTATATATCTAGTTTACACATTGTTTAACCCATTAAACTGTGCACTCCCTGATGTCAGGTACTGTTTTTTGCCTTTCTTTTCTCCCCAGTACTCAGTACATAATAATGCGCCTGGCTCATAATAGGGGCTTAATAATTGCTTGTTGACTTGGTTTGACTTGTAATCTGGCTTCTGACCTCAACTGAAACTGCTCTCCAAGTTACCAGTGAGCCTTCTGTGGCCAAATCTGATGGTCTTTCCTCAGTGCTCATTCTTCTTGACCTCTCCTGCATGTGACTGTGGACCACCCTCTCCTCCTGAATATTCTTTCCTCTCTTGATTTTTCTGTTACTATTCTCTTCATCTCCTCTTACCTTCCTGACCACTCCTCAGTCTCCTTGGCTGGTTCATGATCCATATCCCCAAAGGCTCTGATTTGGGTCTTCCCTTCTCTCTCTACACTCTCCTTTGATGACCTTATCACCTCTCTACAGATAATTTCTATATTTATATACCTAACTACAATAATTCCCCTGAGCTTCAGGCCCACATTACCCACTGTCTACTGTATATTTATCCAAACAGGATGTCCTAGAAACATCTCATATTCAACATATCTAAAAAAGAACTCATTTTCTTCCAAAACCCATCTTCTTCTGAACATCCCTATTTCTCTCAAGGATACCACCATCCTTCCAGTCGGCCTGGTCCATAACCTTGGTGTCATCCCCAACTATCACTCTTTCAACCCATATCCAGTCAGTTGCCAAATCAAACTGTTTCTACCTTCACAGCCTCTCTTATATATGACTCCTTTTGTCTAATTACACAAACCACCTTAGCTCAGGTTCCCATCACATCGTGTATCACAATGCAAAACCCTCCCAACTGGCCTCTATGCCTTCCAATTGGCCCACTCCAGTCCATCCTCCACAGAGCTACCAGATCTTAAAGGGAGATCTTATCTTGTCACCCTCCTCATCTCAATAAACTCCATTCGCTCCCTATTGCCTCTGGAATAAAATATAAACTATTAGCTTACCTTAGAACAGCTTTTAAAGACCTTAAGAACCTGGCCTCAACGTGTCTTTCCTGCCTCACTATGGATTATTTCCCCTTCTTCATTCTTCAATTCAACCAAAATGACCTCTCTTTCCTCTCTCTCTCTCTCTTCCTTTACCCTCTCTTTCTCTCTCTGTCTCTCTCTCTCTCTCTGTCTCTCTCTCTCTCTCTGTCTCTCTCTCTCTCTCTCTCTCTCTCTCTCTCTCTCTCTCTCTCTCTCTCTCTCTTCTTCTGTGTTTCCTCTCCCACACATCACATGGCACTCTCCAGCCACTGTTTATGCCTAGAATGTACTCCCTCATCGCTCTTACCTCAAAGAATCTTTCCCCTTTCAAGCCTCAGCTCGGGGGGGCAGCTAGATGGCACAGTGGATAGAGCACTGGCCCTGAAGTCAGGAGGACCTGAGTTCAAATGTAGCCTCAGACCAAACACTCAACACTTACTAGCTGTGTGACCCTGGGCAAGTCGCCTAACCCCAACTGCCTAAAACAAACAAACAAAAAAACAAGACTCAACTCAGGCACCAACTTCTACAGAACACCCTGCTCACCCAACTATTAGCATCCTCCTTACCAAGCTACCTTATTTATCCTTTTTTTTTCATCTATTCTGCAAATGATTACATATGTACTTGTTGATTCTTCCATTCAAACATAAGCTCCTTAAGAACAATGATGATATCACTCTTCGTACTTGCATTTTCAGTACCAAGCCCAGTGCCTGGCACACAGCAATTGCTTAATAAGTTCTTGTCATAGGATCACAGGCTTATAGCTTTACAAGTGAAAGAGACCACAGGGGTTATCTAATCCAATACACTGCTTTTACAGATAAGGAAACAGAGGCCCAGGAGAAGTTAACAAGACTTGTCCGACGTCACAAGTAATAAGGAGCAGAGCTGGAATTTAAAACCATATTTTCCAATTCCAAATCCAGCACTCTTTACACTATACAATCATTCCCCCAAATCCAGAAGACACATTAGAGCTTAAAGATGCATGATTTCTTTCATACAAAACTTGAATTATAGTTTTTTAAACCACTGCCCCTAAAAAACCTCAATTTTATAAAACAAGAAATGTCAAATCCTGACTTAATAAACTTCTGAATACCACTTTAAACATGTAAAGGAAGCACTTACCAAAAGAGATTTTAAAAGTGAAAATAAGAATGAATTCTTTTATGTCTACTATCAAAATACTATTCTTACTAACGCTTTCAAAACTGTTAAGATGCTGAATTCTCTGGCACACATATGGAACAAAAAGATAATATGATTCTTACTTGTCCTTGTAAATTTTACTTACCCTAGTAACCCCAAATCATCCTAAAAAATGCTGTCCTCTAACCATTTCTGTTAGTATTGCTTTATGATCATTAATCTATTTCTGGTTCCTAGATTCAAGCTGGTCTAATACTAAAATAGTTTTCAGTATGCTGATGTCTAACTCCAGACTATGCTATCATACAATAGCATTTAAAAGATCACAGGAAAAAAAAATATAAAAGAAAAATACTGTACTACAACCCAAAGAAAATATACTGTGGTCAACAAATAACAGTATTAAAGAAAAAGTGCTAGAGAGCCAACATGGCAGAACAGCAGGAAGATATAGTGAAGCTCTGCTACCCTCAACACCTCCAAACAGATCTAGAAAACAGCACTTGACCAAATCCTGATCAGGAAATCTAAGAAAAAAATCATGAGTCATTTTTTCAGCCCAAGTTTGCATAGGGAGACAGAGAGGTCTGTTGAACACTGAGGACAGCGTCTAGCCAGGAACTGCACCACAGAGCATTCCATCACAGGAAGAGTCTGTGCACCAGGGCAAGAAGACATTCCAAATACAGCAAAGAGGGGTCCAAACCTGTGCACAGTACAGGAAGAGATGCCAACTGGCAACTCTATCACTCACTATGAAGTTCACACTAAGGTCACAAATCCAGGGCTGACTTAGGATGGGACTGGTGCCTAAGGGTAGTATCCTGCAGTTCTGTCACTGTGAAGTAGAGCTTTCCAGCTGGCTAGTAGTGGCTGAGTCTAGCAGGAATATACTGGAACTACCAGAGCTAGTCTACAAGTCTATTGCAAAGACTTAAACCCAGGTCAAGAACTTGCAAAGCTCAACCAGATGGCAGAAATTAGACTTTGCCCTGGATAAGAATATTTTGGAAACACTGAAAACTTACAGATGCTCAACCTAAGCTGTCCCTGAGATACTGGAATAACACAATGCCTAATACTACCCAAAAAAGTCAAGAAGTAGGCTGAAAGAATGAACAAAAAACCAAAAAGAATACTATCATTTAAAAAAAAAAACTATCACGGTAACTGGGACACTCAAAGAAACAAACCCAGAAGAAAACAATATCTCCAGAATATTTACAAGTAAAGCCTCAAAAGAACGCACACCTGAGCACAAGTTTAACTAGGATTCCTGAAAGAGATGAAATGGGTTAAAAAAATGTTTATACATGAAATGAGAACACTAAAGAAAAAAATGAAAAAGAAATAATAAGTATGGAAGAAAGAATTGGAAAGAGAATTAATGGTTTGGCACAAAAGGTAAAAAACACTATCCAAGCAACAAACGTCCTAAAAGTTAGAATGTACCAAATAGAAAATAATAATGCCATGAGACAAGAAATATTTAAACAAATTAAAAAGACTGAAAAACAAAAAGAAAATGCAAGGTATCTCATATCAAAAACTGACCTGGAAAACACAGATTGAGTAAAGCTAATTTAAAGATCAGCAGACTACTTGAAAGCCATGATGACCAAGAAAAAGAGTCTAAACATCATACTTGAAGAAGTCATAAAAGAAAACTGCCCAAATCTCTTGGAACCAAATGGCAAAATGGAAACAGAAAGAATCTACTGTTTACCTTAGGAAAGCCCAAAACAAAAACTCCCAGATATATTATAGCCAACCAAAATCCAAACCTTCCAGGTCAAAGTAAAAATACTGCAAGCAGCTAGAAAGAATTCAAGTATGATATTGAAGAGCCACAGTAAGAATCAAACACGATTTAGCAGCCACCACTAAAAAAGGGCAGAGAGCTCAGAATATATTACAGAAGGTAAAGTACATAGGCCTGTAGTCAAGATAACTTCCCCCCACAAAAACGAATATAATCCTAGAGGGGGGGAAAAATTAACCACTAATGAAATAGAGGGTTTCCTAGCATTCCTGATGAAGAGACCAAAGCTGAACAGAATCAAAAGAAACACAAAAAGGCGAACATGACCAGGCAACGATCAGGGAGGGAAGTAAAGAAAGGAGGAGGTAAGGATTTATTAAGCCCCTACTATGTGCCAGACATTATGCTAAGTACTTCACAAATATTATCTTATTTGATTCTCACAACAACCCTGCCAGGTAGGGGCTCAAGAAGTTTTACAGCTGGGGAAACTAAGGTTAAGTGACTTGACCAGGGTCATACAACTAGCAAATGTCTCAAGCTAGATTTGAACTCATAGCTTCAAGACTCTAGGCTCAGCATTCTATCCAGTGCACCACCTAGATGCTTCCTGGAATAAAGTGTTTACCTTCTAATCGTGTGGGGGGGTGAGAGGGGAGGTGCCTATCATCAGGCACCATAGAGGGAGTCTAATTAGAGGACTTGGAAGTTGTTCTGCTATGTTTTGATGATCTTAAAAGAAGAATGGGAAGAGGAAAGAAGAAGAATACACTGATGGTAGAAAGGGTAGAGGAAGGATGGGGGAAATAATCTCACATAATCACACAAGTAAAAGGGTGCACAAGAGAAGTCTATACAAACAAGGAAGAAGGAATGGAGGGAACAGCAGCTATTTGATTCTCACACTTATCTGAACTGTTAGAAGGGAAAAGTACACTTTGTGTCCTCCATAATTAGCACAGTGCCTTGTGTTACATTTATGAATTTATACAGAGCAGGCACTTAATAAATGCTTACTTATTAACTGACACACACAGTTGGGTACCAAAATACATTTCATTCAAAAGAGAAAGAGGAAGGAAAAGAGAGACAGGAGAGGGGAGAATGAGAGAGAGGGTAAATTAAGAGAGGGAAAAGTCCTAAGCAAAACAAACTCTAAGGACGTACAAAAATATTTGGATCAGCACTTCTTGGAGTAGCAAAGAATTAGACACTGAGGGGGTGCCCACCAAATGGGGAATATTTAAATAAGTTATGATATATAAATGGGATTAAATGATTGGTTGGGGGCCATCTAGGTGGTACAGTAGATAGAGTGTGAGGCTTGGAATCCAGAAGACTCATCATGAGTTCAAATCTGGCCTCAGACACTAGCTGTGTGACCCTGGGCAAGTCACTTAACCTCAATTACGTTAAAAAAAATAAAAATAAATGATTGGTTGGTTGTTGTCCTTTATTCTCAAAGAGGACCAAAATGACATCACTATGTTGGGGTCAAGATACAGTGTGTCCAACTGTGGCTGATCAGACCAATATGAGCTCAGAAGGCTCTACCACAGGTAGAGCACAAATAGTCCACATGAACATTGGGATTTAGATGTCTCTAAATTTGCACATCTCACATTTCTTTTGAACTACTGCAATTCTGCTTCAAAGGGCACAGCATCTTCTTTGATATGAGCACACTATGCTAGGCAGTCCTTTGACAGCATCTCCACCTCACAATCTATTCCAAAGTTCTTCAGACAGACCTTGAGGGTGTCCTTGTATCGCTTCTTCTGACCTTCATACAAGCACTTGCCAAGTGTGAGTTCTCCATAAAACGGTCTTTTGGGCAAACATATGTTTGGCATTCAAACAACATGGCTAGCCAATTCTACAGTAAAGTTTGAATGCTTAGCAGCTCAGCTTAAGAAAGGATCTCACTGTCCAATACCTTATCCTGCCTGGTGATCTTCAGAATCTTCCTAAGACAATTCAAATAGAAGCTGTTCAGTTTCCTGGCATGGCACTGGGAGACTGTCCAAGTTTCACAGGCATACAACGAGGGCAACACAACAGCGCTGTGGAGCTCCAGTTTGGTGGGAAGCCTAATACCTCTTCTCCCCAACACTTTTCTTCAGAGCCTTCCAAATACAGAGCTAGCTCTGGCAACGCATGTGTCAACCTCATCATCTATGTGTACATCCCTAGAAAGTATACTGCCAAGGTGAGTAAACTTACCCACAGCATTCAAAACTTCTCCATTTGCTGTAACCAGTGGTTCTACAGATGGATGGTGTAGTACTGGCTGGAGAACCTGTTTTCTAGGTGTTAACTGTTATGCCAAAATTAGCACAAGCAGCAGAGAATGTATCCACACTCTGTTGCACCTCAGCCTCGGAGGACTGTATTGAGTCCACGATCAAAATGGGTTACCATTGTGTTCTTTGAAATAATGAAGGAGCTCATTTCATAGAAACCTGGGAAGACTTACAAGAACTGAAGCAGAGTGAGTAGGGAGAATGAAGACAATTTAAACAGTGACGACAATATTGTAAAGACAAAAAACTATGAAAGACTTAGGAACTCTAACCAACAGAATAACCAACTATGATTTCCAGAGGACTCATGGTGAAACATGCTCTCTACCTCCTAATAGAGAGGTGATGAATTCAGAGTGCAGATTGATACATACATATATACGTGTGTGTGTGTGTGTGTGTGTGTGTGTGTGTGTGTGTGTGTGTATTTGGACATGGCCAATGTAGAAATTTGTTTTGCTTGACTATACATGTTTATAACATGTATAGTCAAGTTGGGGTTTTTTTTTAGTTATTTTTCTTTCTTTCTCAACTCGGGGGTGAGGTGGTGAGAGGGAGAGGAGATTTTTGTCAATTGAAAAAAAATTTATTTAAAAAAAAGAAAAGGTAATACAACAAAGTGACTAGTCAACTAAGAAGTCATCACTTGTTACCAGTGTATTTAAAAATGAACTTTTAAAAGGAGGAAGTAAAGAGAGTGAAAGAGAGGAGAAATCATAATGAGCAATTATTTTAAATATCACCAAATTTGCCTGTCAAACTGGACTAAAATTTAATTTAATTTCAGGGCTTTTTCAAGAAGCTTAAGAAGAATTAAAATTCAAGTACCTAACTAGGTCACAGATCATAGATTTGAATCTGAATGGGACCTCTAAAGTCATTTAGTCAAAGCCCCTAATATTACAGATGAGAACTGCGGCCCAGAGAGTTTAAGTAAATTTAACAAGACTTTAACAGAGCTGGGATTTGAAGCAAGGTCCTCAGACTACAAATTCAGCACTCATTGCACCATACCATGCTGCTAAAAAACTTAAAAGTACTCACAGGATTAGTTAATTTTCATTTCTTTTTCTTCACCTTGAATACATCTTGGTCAAAAAGTTCCTTGGACTAAATGCCCACTACAGAAATACTAACAACTTCATTAATCTGGGTCATGCTTACATTTCAATTGTCATGCGCAGTTAACCGTTTAAAAAATCTCAGTACATTGAAGTTATTATTCCCATTTAGTAACTTGGATCCTCACTTGAATTTTACAAGCATATGACTTGAGCACTTTAAGAATTTGATGACCAGGGTGAAGCATCACTAAATATTTTAATAATGATAGGCCATATCAGGTCACAAGACCTCACAAATACTATTCCTCATAACAGAACTATGAACAGAACCCTGAGTTCACAAGTTAAATAACTGTTCCCTGCTGAGAGGTATCAGTCTAAGTTGGTTGTTTGCTGTAACTTAACCAAAAAGGCTTACTAGAAGATATAAGCCCACACATACAGTAGGACAATAAAATAACAATACATTAAAAATTCCAATGACAACTTTTCATAAATGTCATTTCAAACACACTGAAAACCAGAAAAATATTAAGAGGAAATGATTGGCACTAATGTTATATAAAAGAATTTATATTTGTCTGTTCATTCAACCAGCATTTAATAAGCACCTACTCTGTGTAAGTGACATTTGTGCAAAATACGTACTCAATTATCAGTGAATCATAGATTTATTAGGAATGAATTAGGCCTTAGCAATCATTTAGTCCAATCCTCTCATTTTACAAAAAGAAACTGAGACTCATATTTTGGGGAAACGACTTGCCCAACATGACACAGGAAGTTATCTGAAGAGCTAGGTAGGAAATAAATAAAACTATGAGATTTTGCATAACATCAAGTCATAAAGAAACTTTTTCTCGTAAAAAGTGAGTCTAAGAGCCTACTAAGAGGAATACATATATAGTGGCTTTCTAAATTTTTAAACGTGCAGTCTGAATCAGAAAAATCTGTTGTGCTCTAATTCTAGCATCCTAGCAAAGTCTATATGATAAACATTAATTTGAGCAATACTAATAAGCACTTACCATGTTCCACAAAAACATTGCAGTGTGGACCCCCATGCCTTGATGATTCCTTCTTCCCTGCTCCTTTGATAAAGTGCAGGGCAGGCAAACTTGGCCTTCTCTGGTCCCCAAGGACTTTTCCAGGCTGCTGCCCCATAAAGGAATAATAGACAACCCTTTCCAGAAGAGGGTTTCAGATCTTCCAGAATGGTCCAATAGCTTAGAATGACAATAGTATTTGGGTTTCACATTCACACTCCTGAAAAATCACTTACTGAAGTCAATCACAAGAGAATTCTCCCAAAACTGAGTGTAAAAAAGGCTTCGAAGTCCACTCAGGTAAAGAGGAGCTCCAATTCTACAGTTTATCAGTTTGTTCAACACAACTAAAATGTCAATTGATTTAGATGTCTTTTACTTGTTGAATAGGAATCAGTTTCTTTCCAAAAGTGAAGCCATTTTAAAAAAATTTCACAAGGAATGCACTTTTCCCACTGCAATTTTTGCAACCCTCTTGAGAGTAAGGTATTTGCATGGAGTATTACTTAAGTCTAAAAGTGTCAGGTATGCCAATGTCATTTTAGATTTCCAAACAAAGACAAAAGTGTAGCTGTTTCTGGGTCTCTGCTTATCAGAAAAAATCAGAAATGTTCTTTGACAGAAGGATCTGGATACCCGCTCTGAAACTTTTCCTGTGGAAGTCGCCCAAACCCTATCTTGGTTTCTTCATCTTTGACAAATTTCCTGCCAATCTGGCTTCTACTTCTCTCCGGAAAACTGAGCGGGGGTCACCCAGACTTCACAAATAGATTTACACTAGCAGTCAGTCACTCGAGGAACGCGTTGCCAGCAATTTCAAGTCAGCTTTTTTAAAGGGCCTATGGAACCAACCCAGACTTTTCCTTTGCATTAAAGTTTGGGGCTGTCTAGAACTTAATAAGGCCTTAGGTGACATAGAAAAAGACTCAGGGCATTAGAGGTTGGCAAGGTTGGAGGGGGGAGGGAGGGAGGAAGGGAAAGCAAGGAAGAGTGTTTGAATGGGTGGCACCGGGGAGAAGCTGGACCTGGGACGGAAGGGAAAACTTGGCAGCCTTTTGGGGAAGGGATGGAAGGTGGGGGGGGCAGGAGGAAGAGGAGAAGTGAGTGGCAGGGTTGGGGAACCTCTGAAGAAAAGGAGTGGAACAGGAGAGTCTAGGGGAGCAGAGGGGTCAGCAGGGGACGGAAGGAGGCTGCTTCCCTCGCTCACTACCGTCTCCCACGGGGGAGGGATCGGCGGAGGCGCTCCAGGCACCGGGGTCGGGGTACGACCCTGCTGGAGAGTCCCGCCTCCCCCGATACCCCAAAAGCCGGGGTCGGGAGGAAGTCACCGAGATGCCCGTGGTGCCGGCGGGGGGAGGGGAGGCGCTGCCCAGTCCTCTGAGTGCAGGAGAAGGAAACTCGGCCCGGAGACACCCGCCGCCCCCGGCCCGGCGGTCCTTCCTCCCTCGGGTCTCCCACTCCAGCCAATGGTCAGTCAGTCACATCCCCCGGAGCTCCCGAGCGTCCGCCCGCTCCCTCCCTGCCAACCTGCTTCCCCTTCTGCCTGCCTCTCTCTGCCTCTCTCTGTCTGTCTCTCCCCCTCCCAGCTGGGGCGCGGGGCTGCAGCGGCGGGGGCGTGGACCGGGGGCCGGGTGGGGCGCCTTAGCTGAGGGTACACGGCCACCGGCTCCGGCGCTGCTGCTCAGGCAAAGACACCAACCCCCTCGGCCGCCATGATGGATTACAACCCGCTCCACAACGAGGCTGAGCCCCGCCCCGGGCTCCCGCGCCCCGCCCCTCCTGGCCCCGCCCGCCGCTAGCACGTACGGGACGTAGCGGAAGCAGTGGGAGGAGGAGAGAAGAATGGGGAGGGGCGTACTCCCGAGGGGAGGGGTTTTTTGTTTTGGTTTTTTTACGGGACAAGCTCCGTTATATGAGTCAGCCGTATTTTCCAGTCCAAATTCTGTTGTCTGGATGAGCCTAGACAGAAATAATTAAAAACCGCCCGGTTTTTTAGTCTTTTTTTCCTTTCAAGCAAGAAGGAAACGCCCTCCTATTTTTATTGGTCTCAGAGAAATCAGGTGGGGACAAAGCTTTCTTCTCCATTGGCTAGTGAGCCTGTTAGTACTGAAGTTGTTAGCTAATCGCCTTGGGCACCGTCCTGAAGGCCGCTGGGAGTTGTAGTTTTTCATTGACTTACTCCCCTCCGCCAGGCCACTCTTTAGACTTGGTGCACTCTTCTTCCAACCGGTTCTTCAGTCCCTCCCTCCAGGGATTCTGCGGGCTCCCAGGCCCCTTGCAGAGCAGACACGAGGCTTCCCAGCGAGGGTGCCCTTGCAGGCGGATCTAGAGCGAGACATAAACTGCGGACGGGATTTTCTCAGAACTGGAATAGGATTTCTTCCCTGAGATACATAGGGGATACACCTGTACGCCACCCCTCTCCCATTAGCCATATAATTGTGTTTGTTCCTTTCCAGCCTTTGTTGCATTCTACTCAAGAGCTAAAGCATTGGAGCTATGGAAGGAACAATATAACTGGGAAATCTAATATGTTTGTTGACCAAATAACACACAGGCATGTATTGGAATTTTGCTTTCTTCCTTATTCACAGATGTTAGGTGGTTTATACAACAAATATTAGAGCAGGTATATAAGAGGTCACGCCAGAAGCTGTGGAAGATATTGAGACAACAAGGTCACCTAACTACTTTATGACATTGTACCTATCGGAAGGGTCAAAGAAGTGGTAGGCAATTTAGGACGAGGGGCTCATCCTTTACGTGGGTATATTCAAAGGGCGTATCCATGAATATATCCATAGGAGGGTTGGTCTGTCTGGGCCTTTGCACAAGTTGTACCCCGTATCTAGTATGCTCTCTACTTCCTCTCCTTCACCTCTTGGAATTCCTTCTGAAAGGCTCAGCTTATGTGCTACTTCTTACAGGATTTTTCCTGATCTCCCCAGTTCTTGCTTTCCCATCAAAAAAAAAAACTTTGTAATTATTTTGTATAGATGTAATATGTATGTATGTAAGAATTGTTTTCCATTAGTAGAATGTAAGTGCTAGGCACATAGGCCCTTGATAAATGGTTATTTGTCATTTCTTTCACCGGCCTGTTTCCCTTTTTGTAAAATGAGTGGGTTGATCTAAATGATCTCTTAAGCTCCCTTCCATATTGCAAAGCTCCTTCCAGGTCTAAAATTCTGTGATGTTTCTCAAGGGGTTTTCCATGGGGCATGGAGAAGGAGCAGAATAACCTTCAACTCTAAACATGGACACATCACAGGATTTACAGCTGGAAGGGCACTTAGGTATCTAATCCACCTCCTTCATATAAATGAGAAAACTGAGGCCTAAAGTTAGAAGACTTGCTCAAGGTCACACAGATAATAAATAGGAGATCTGGTATTTGGAGTTGAGTCAGAAGACCTGAAGTCAGAAGACTTCAAATTTACTGCACCACTTACTTAACTTCCCTCCAGATTTACAAGTTAATCTGCAACGTATCAAGGGCAATTAATTGGGTTTCTAGTTTTGCTAGTACAGAAGGTTCAATCCAAAACTTTTAGGGATATCTTAATTTTTTACAAAAGTATAGCATGTAACTTAAGGATGGTCAGTGACTATGAAACAAAAAGACAGGCTTTTAGTTCAGAGTATGTTCTGGGTGATGAAGAATGCAACTGAAAAGCACTCAAATTTTTTTCCAGGCATACTTATACCTTCCACATCATGACTTTCCCCATCGAGATTTTGATATATCTCCCATCAGCATAAGAAATTAAATAGGAATTCTGGGGGAGTTTTGCAGAAGCAGCAGGCAACACAGGCCAGCAGACTGACACAGAAAAAATTTAGAAACTCAGAATGCATAAAATATATGTATAGTATTATATAATATCAACCCAAATTTTACAATAAACTACACTATAAACACCCCATAAATGAAAAAGGAAAAAATCAGACTTCTTCTCTGGTAAGAAGAGAGGGTCAAAAAATTTTATTAGGATTCTCCAGATTGTGGGACGGCCACACCCCTAACCCCTTCAATGTGGAAGGGATAACTTCAGTTCTCACCAACTCTGCAGTGTGACCAGCCACATCAAATAACTCACTGCCCTCGGGTTCTGCCAGCTATCTTGTTTCCTTAAGTTGCTAAAGAGCAAGTGGACTTGTAGTCAGAAGACCTCGATAAAAATTGCAGTGTTGTGACTGTGTAACCTTGGCTAAGTCACCTCACTACAGTCAGCCTTGGTTTCCTTTCACCTAAAATGGAGTTAAGAATGTTTATTCTTTCTTTCTGTTTGTTTCAATTTTTTTTTATTTTTGCGAGGCAATTGGGGTTAAGTGACTTGCCCAGGGTCATACAACTAATGAGTATCATGTGTCTGAGGCAGGATTTGAACTCAGGTCCTCCTGACTCTAGGGCCGGTGCTCTATACACTGCGCCATCTAGCTGCCCCAAAAAATGTTTATTCTTTATAACCTTGTGGGGAACTCTAACTCATAAAAGGCTCTATTTATCTCAGTTGTTATTAAACCTTAAAGCCTATGCAAAGTCAGTGATTGATATCAATTATGAAGTGCCAAGAGAAAACATTAAGTATATTACTCTATTAAGACTGCTGCAGTCTAGCATTACAAATTGTAGGGTCATAGATCTAATGTGGCAATGGACTTCAAAGGTCATTTCATTCAACGTCCTTAAAGATGAGGAAACTGCAGTCCAGAAAAAAGTGACTTACGAAACATTTACAAAGACAGGAAGTGGCAGAGGTCCTCCAGCTCCAAATTCAATGGTCTTTTCACCTCAACCCTCTGGGCCTCAGCACCATGAGTGGTCTTGAATAACATCTAAGGGCTATCTAGAGGATCTCTTAACAACACAGCCATCTGTGGCTCAGGGCCCCCAAGACTGTTGTGGCAGAGAGCTGCTTAGCATATTATTCTTCTCTACCACTTAAGTGGTGAGTAGGAAGTTTATCCATGTGAACCAAAATGTTAGCATTTAGAAAATATTGTTGATAGATGAGGACATGATTCTGTGTTTTATATGTATTATTACCTTCAAGAGGAACTAAGGAACTCTTCGGACATATAACTTACAGAAGAACATAAGACAATGTGATATTGTACAATCAGATCCTATCCACTGAAAATTCTAAAGTTTAACATACCAGCTTTGCTCACTCTTTTAAAAACAACCCACATTTCTCATCAACCCAAACATGGGCTTTAAGTGAAAAGAGGAGAAGCCTTTGAGTCATAACTCAAGCTCCCTCATCTTCCTTTCCTTTCGAGGCTCCATCTCATCCTAACCACCACAGAAATCCATCTTTAGGCTGACCTGCTTCTCCTCTGTTTCTCTTCCTGCCTTAATCGCTTCCTCTCTCAAGTCCAGCATTTGCTTTGCAAGCCTTCTTCAATCTCTATTTTACCAAAAAATGTTGTACTCAGGCCAGCTCTCATTCCAAAATGCACAACTAGACTGACCTCATTCCCTATAATCTGTTCAAACACAAATTCCATTTCAAAACTGGCCGTGGGTTTTTGTCTCTTGCAGAGCCATTACCCTACATGCGCAGTCCAATCTCGATGCTCGCTTAGTTGTAGCACTGGAGCAGCCTTGGAAGACTTCTTCATTCCCGTGATTTTCTCCCTTTTCCATTTTGTGACAACTTGGGCCACAGCTCTAGTTCTGACTCCACCTCAAATTAGCCATGTGACCTTCAAGAGGTCACATCCTCTCAGTTTCCTCCTTTGTAAAAAGAAGAGATCTGGTTGTGAGAAACAAATGAGATAATGTGAAAGGACTTTTTAAACTAACAAAATGAGCTGTTAACGTTTATAGATCATTTTCCTCACAACCCCGGAAACCAAGGCTCAGGAAGATTTGGTCATTTGCCCAGGATCAGTTAGCAAGCATCCAAACTGAGATATAAACCTGGGTCTTGTGACCTCAAGTGCAGTGTGTACATATAAATTGCATTTGATCCCCAGTCTTCCCCTCAGCCTCTATTAGATCTGCTAACACTGATCTGTTATCATTTCTCCATTCTTTTCCTTAGCTTGGACTTAATAATTATGTGTTTCCTTTTTCTAGTTTTAAGGGGGTCCGGGACCCAATCAGGCCATAAACTTTCTTCAGTGAGTTCATGTCAGCTCCTGGTTTTTCTGGAGATGTAGTTGTTTGAAGAGGGTTTTTTGTTTTGTTTGTTTGTTTTTAAACTTTCTGTAAACCATTTAACAAGGCTGCTCTTGGGACTTCTCTCAACAAGCAAGCCTTTCCAGCTTATGCAGCCTCCTCATTACAACCATCTGGCTCACTCTACCTAATTCTCTTCCATTTCTATAAATTGTAGGGAGAAAAGGCAACCTAGCCACTTGTTAAAGCTACTCACATAAAAGAATTATAAGACTGTTAGAAGCATTTGAAGCATTCCTACCAAAAAAAAAAAAACAACAACAACCCAGACCTGAGGATTTTATTTGCTTTTCAAACATTCAGACAACAAAAATACAAGAAAGGTAAACACAGCAACCAAGGAAGGCACAGGTAAAGAAATGAATTACCCCAGGGAGTAGGAGGACTAAAATAAAAGAAAGGCATCAATAGAGTTAACAACAAAATAACAAAAAAGAGACCATTAAGAGATGTCTAAAACTACACAATGAAACAAGGATGAAAACGGGAAATCAAAAAGTAAGTGATGGTGAAGAAAAGGCCTGAGGCATCATGGGCTAAACCTCAATACTGCCATCCACAGGTAAATCAATGTCCTTAAAGTCGCATAAATGGGGAAAAGGAGAAAATAAGGGGAATATTGTTGTACTCTGATCAAGGTAATTGTGAACAATGAAGAGAAAATAACTTCTGTAGCCTCTCAGAAAGAAGAGAATCTACATGAGTATGGGTGAGGAGGCAAAGAGAGGCATTGAAGGGGGAGGAGAAGAGTAGGAGGAGGCAATGGTGTTAAAATGGTGGGAGGGAGGTCCTACTGAAGAACACAGCTCAAAAGGGAGATGTTCTATTATAATAGGAGACAGAAATCTTGTAATAGGTATAATTTGCAGGGATTTGGTGCTTAGAAAGAACATTCATCCTACCTCAGAAGAGGGCGAATCAGAGCTCTGGGGGCAAGTGGCACCCAGAACAGTGAGAGGAAAGGACCCTGAAAGATTTCAAGGCAAATGGGAAAAGATGATTGTGGAGGAGGGCAAAGGGTAGTAATAAGCTACAGGGATATGAAGATTACTATCACAGGGCCATACTTTTATCACCTACAGGAACTGGCATTTCTAAGAATGAGGTACAACAGAAAGGGCCAGGAGTCAAGATCTACAAGGCAATAACAAAGAAACAGTTTAGATGAGGAATACAAAGACTAAAGTTGTATGAAATCAATATAAAGGCCATGAATCAAAAAATAAAAGCCTGGAATAAATAGAAATGGAAAAGAAATAATGAAGAGAGCAAGAGAAAGAAATCCTTTTTTAGAAATTGAAATTTAAAAACAAACAAGTTGAAGGAGAGGACAGTAAGGGTTATTTTACTTGGCTACTTATTAGAGAGAAAAAAAGGTGGAAGAATTAGAAAAATTGATAAAAGGGAGAAAAAGAAATTAATAAATAAAGCAAAAATCCAAAACTAGAGAAAGGGGTGACAAATGGGAGGGCAGAGGGACTTAAGGGTGAGGGAAGAGCTGACAAGAAATAGGATTACCTTAAAGTAGATTAAACTAAAATAACTGAAAAGACAAAGTACTGTTTTTACAGAGAAAAAAAGGGAAAAAATCCTGATTTGGGGGGGAAAACATTAGAAACAAATGGAAGAAAATATAAACCTCTCATAACTTTAAATGTGGATAGATTAAACAGTCCGATAAAATGGAAAAATGATAGACTGGATAAGAAAACAAACCTTCACAATCTGTTGCTTACAAGAAACATAGCTAAAAAATCAAGACATACATAGAATAAAAATGAGGGGCTGAAACAAAATTAACTGCATCAGAATCTAAAAGAGCAGGGTCTGTAATCCCTATCTGTAAGGCAAAGCAAATACAAAATATTTGAAGCTTAAAGGGGAATAGACAAGAAAACTAAGAATGTGATAGATACAGAGATGCATGGAAAGATCTATTTAAATGGAAACAACTACCCAGAAAAGGTGAATGTTACCAAATTACAAAGAACAGTCATCACTCCAAACAAGAGATTCAAAGTTACCTCCCACCTCATCCCTTCACAGCGGTAGTAGGTCCTCAAGTATGGTATGTTGAACACATGTTCAGACTTTTGCAATGTATTGATCAGTTTTACCAATTTCTTTCTTCTTCTTGTCTTTAAAAAAAATTTGTTATATGGGGTGGCTCTCTGGGAGGGAAAGTATGAGACACACAAGGAAGATTTTGGTCTTTTTAAAAACAACAGATATCAATAAAAATTCATTTTAAAAAAGACACAGTCCCCAATTGATAAATGGTCAAAGGATATGAACAGGCAGTTTTCAGATGAAGAAATTAAAGCCATCTATAGTCATATGAAAAAATGCTCTAAATCACTATTGATTAGAGAAATGCAAATCAAAACAACTCTAAGGTACCACATCACACCTATCAACAACATGACAAAACGAGAAAATGATATATGTTGGAGAAGATGTGGAAAATTGGAACACTAATGCATTATTGGTGGAGTTGAAATGATCCAACCATTCTGGAGAGCTATTTGGAACTATGCCCAAAGGGCTATAAAAATGTGCATACCCTTTGACCCAGCAATAGCATTTCTAGGTCTATATCCCAAAGAGATCATAAAAATGGGAAAAGGACCCACATGTACAAAAATATTTATAGCAGCTTTTTCTGTGGTGGCAAAGAATTGGAAATTGAGGGGATACCTATCAATTGGGGAATGGCTAAACAAGTTATGTACAAGTTATGAATGTAATGGAATATTATTGTGCTATAAGAAATGATGAGCAGGCCAACTTTAGAAAAACCTGGAAAGACTGGTATGGTCTGATGCTAAGTGAAGTGAGCAGAACCAGGAGAATGTTGTACATACTAACAGCCATGTTGTGCGATGACTTTGACAGACTTAGCTCTTCTCAGCAATGCAAGGATCTAAGACATCTCCAAAAATCTCATGATAGAAAATGCTATTCACATCCAGAGAAAGAACTATGGAGTTTGAATGCCGATTGGAGGATACTATTTGCTCTTTTTTTTTTCCTTCTGTTTTGTTTTGTTTCCTCTTTCTTGTGGTTCCTTCTATTGGCTTTAATTATTCCTTACAACATGATAAATGTGAAAATATGTTTAATAGGAACGTATATGTAGAGCCCATATCAGATTGCATGCTGTCTTGGGGAGAGAAGTGAGAAGGAAGGGGAAGAAAAATTTGAAACTCAAAAGCTTATGGAAGTGATTGTTGAAAACTACAATTAATAATAAAAAAAAAAAGAGGTGCTTACGGTCACAACAATCGCAAATAGCAGACACATGAATTGAAAAAAAGATACACAGAAGAAAGTTCAGAAGGGGCACAAACTAGCAGGGCGGTAGTGTTGGTACTAGTGTTTAATATATACTTTTAAAAATCTATATATAATACACAAATTGGATATACATACCTTCTTTATTTCTGTTTGCATGTAGAAATATTCATATTTGTTGATGTTTGTCAAATTCAAAATTTAAAAACTAATTTTAAAAAATATGAGAAACCTTGGCAGAATTTTTCCAGTAAAGCAGTGAGCTATTTGATTCATTGAACAATGTCACCCTCTTGTGGCCACAGGCAGTAACTAAATTACAAAATAATTACAGTATAGTGATTCAATAACAAATTAAATAAGAACTGCCATCCTCCAAATGAATCTGTGGGCAAAGGACACATATGATTCTCTATTTTTTTTTTTTGGCAAGGCAATCAGGGTTAAGTGACTTCCCAGGGTCACACAGCTAGTGAGTATCATGTGTACACATATGATTTTCAAGAAGAATTTCAACTAACAAAAATCACACAAGACTGCTCCAGACCACTAATAATAAGAAAAATGCAAGTCAAAACAATTCTGAGATTTCACCTTGATCCTCCCTAATTGATAAAGATAAAAATCAAGACTAGAACATATCTGGAAAGACAGGCATGGTAATACACTGCTAGTAGAGCTGTGAACTGGCCCAGCTACTCTGGAAAGCAATTTGGAATTATGCTAAAAAAGCAACAAAAATATTTCTACCTTTTGACCCAGAGATCCTACTTCTAGGTATGTATACACTCCAATGAGATCAGACAGAAAGATCCTGTGGTACATCAAAATATTCATAGCACCACTTTGGTTGTAGCAAAGAAATAAAATGATGCCCACAGATTTAGGAATGGCAAAATAAATGGAATGCCTCATATTTTGCTATGTTAGTCATGAAATTTTGAACGTCCAGTAGGCTACAAATTCCCACAAGCAAAGAATACTATGTCGTCAACACAAAAAGCTTGAGGACCACTGGGGGTACACAAATATAATGAAATGTTACTACATCATAAGGAACCAGGAGTATGGAGAATACAGAGGAGCATACAAAGACAGAAACTCATTGAGTAAAGCAGAACCAAGGAAATAATATACACGATTACAATAATGTCAATGGAAAGAAAAGGATAAAACACATGGTCTGTAATTGTAGCAACAAAGCTCCGACTTAAAAAGGGCTGAGAAAATGTACATTGCAGAAATGAAACCCACAAAAAAAATTAAAAAAAAAAGAAATGAAACCCACAAGCATGGAATATTGCATATTATATTAGACCCAGTTCAATTAGTTTTGCTGAACTGTTTTTTAATTTTTTTATTTCCTTTTTATTCTCTACGGTATGGGTTCACTGGGTAGGGGAGGAGAGAGGGACATATTTGGTACTGAATATAATCTAAAAACAAATGTCAATTAAAAAATTTAGGGGCAGCTAGGTGGTGCAGTGGATCAATCTCTGGTCTTGGAGTCAGGAGGACCTGAGTTCAAATCCAACCTCAGACACTTGACACTAGCTGTGTGACCCTGGGCAAGTCACTTAACCCCGACTGCCTCACCAAAAAAATAAAAAAAATTAACAGCTACTATTTTCTACATAATAGGTCAACTAAAATTTATTTGGCATGTCAGAAAGACTTGGATTCAAGTCCTGCCTCTGACACATACCAGCTGTGCAACCATGGACAAGTAAATCAATTTCTCAATACCTTCAGCAACTCTCTTAAGACTTAAGTTATATTGCAAACCTACATCTATATAAGGAGTTTGTTTTGTGAAGTGAGTTTCCATATCAGAGGTTCTCTCTACTAATACAATTACAGGTCTGAACAAAAAAAAATTTTTTTCAACAAATATTTATTGAACACCTGTGTGTGCACAGCACCATAACATGGTCCCTGCTCTCAAGGGACTTACAATCTGGTCTCAAACCAAACCCCTCAATCAACTACCATGGACAAGCTTCCACTTATGCCCTTTCATTTCTCTTAAAGTATTATGAGCTAGAAAATTATTCTTTAAAAATACAAAGAACTACTAAATACAAGGCAAATAGAGCTAAACAAATCATTTCACTTTGCAAACTCACTGAAAATAGAATGGGTGACAAAAACTGGGGACAGGAGTGACATGTTTGGGATCATGGGTGACTACATAAGGAAACTAACGTATCATTCCAGGAAAAAATTATCCAATATATATTCAAGCCTTGTCAAATATAACCCAAAGCTCAAATAAAAGGCAATATATTTTAACTATTGCATTTATCTTTCAAATCCTTTGGGTGGGGTGTGATGTGATGAATCTGTCAGCAGATACCTTTCACTCAAATCAGCCTCCAACAGTGATAAAGAACAGAAAAGCAGAAACCAAATTCTAGGAATTCCACCAGTGTACCAAAACAATATGTGCACATGTACAATATTTAGAAAAAATTTTGTAAACAATTGTCTTTGAACAACCTAATCAAAACTACATAAAAACACTGCACGAGAACGCCCATGTCCCCAAAACCACTGTCTCTGTCTCATTTCACTCCTCTTAAAGTGTACAGACTCAATTAATTCATCCTCTCTAATATCAGTCCAAGATGACTTGTGCATCAACAATGGCAATTCAAGTACCTTCGGAATCTGTATAAAAAAATATCTTTTTGGGCAGAACTAAGAGGTCTTGGTGAAGAGGATCCACTCTTCTAAGGATGAATCCAGAGTCCATTCTCAGGGTTGTAAGGCAATGTTCACCAAAGTTAAATCTATGTTTTTAAAGTAGCCCATTAAATGGGATACAAGATTCCAACTAAGTAAGCTGCCACCTTTTAGACTTAATCTAAAAAACTGATTAAAATACAACTGGAATGTGATATGTTTTTGTTAAAAAAAAAAGCCTGAAAAGTAACATTTGGGGTCAGAGTTGCTATGTCTTTTATAGGGCCAATTTCATGGGTCACTGGGTTTATTTACATTGTTCTGTGGGAATGATGGTGGGTGGGAGACAAAGGATTCTCTTTATTATCCCAGGCAGCGAAGCAAATTCTGGCCGGGAACATCACATACTTTTAATAAGCTGAAACTGCCATCTACTGCTTGGACTCAAGCTCCAACTAAAGAGCCCAAAGGCACAATTTTCCACTTATGTTTTTATCACCCTCATTTTCTATATAAAGGGAAAGAAGAAAGAGCAGCTACAGGTAAGAGACAGAAGAACGCTTGTCAGCGCTGACCACGCGATTCTTTTCTTGGCTCTTCATTTAGCTTAATGCTGGGTGTCCATCACAGTGGCTCCTTTGCATATATTGGTCAAAACTTCTATCTAAACAGCTGTCATGTTCCAACTAAGAACTAGTCACACGACTAGGCTCTCCCCAAGATGTGCATCAGCCAAAAATATACAGCAGTCTTCATCTCCAGATTCCTTATCCCTCCTGTTCCAAAAGCCTCTGTCGAGTTTCCATTACAATTTCTTCCATTATCTCTGGTTTTAAAATGTCCTTGATCTAGAAGACAAAAGATGAAGTTGTTCACATAGATAAGGAACCACCAACAAGCATACAACCAGGCTTTATAAGCTACACACAACACCAAGAAAACAGGCTGATACAAAAGGAATAAAAGAACTGCCCAGAAAACAGAACAGGCTATAAATGACAATCAAACAACAAACTTTTATTAAATGCCTACTATGCACAAAGTACTGTGCTTGGCCATGGAGACACAAAGACAAAAATGAAACATTCCCTTGCCCTCAAGGAACTCTGAGCAGGAAAGACATGTACATACATAACTATTTATAAAATAAATACAGGGCAAATTTTTGGAGGGAGAAGGTCCTAGGAAATTTAGAGGGAATGGCAAAAAGGTTTATGTAGAAGACATGTACACTGAACAGTTCAGAAGGAAATACAGGATTTTAAGAGTCAAATATGACAAGTGACTGCATTCCAAGTATGTGGGGACATCCAGTACAAAGATGTAGAAGTGGAAGATGTCACATACGTGAGAAACAGAGAGAAAGCCAGTTTGGACTGTGCAGTACTTGAAACAAAGTGATGCAGAGTAAAGTTGGACAGACAGGTTGGGGCCAGGTGGTGAAGGCATTTGAAAGCCAAACGTGGGGGTCTATATGTTATTCTAGAAATAAAAGGGACTGACTAGAGTTTCGGGGTGGGGGGAGATAATACAGTCAAATCTGAACATTAGCAAAGTCATGTTTTAGCAGCTGCATGGAAGAAGAATGGTTTGGACAAAGAAGAGACTCAAGGCAGAGATTGCAGTTAAGAGGCTGTTACAATAATCTAGGTTAACAGATGATGAGTGGCTGAAGTAGGAAGGTGGCTCTGTGACTAGAGAGAAGCAGACAGATATAGGAGATGTGGTAAAGGTAAAAACAACAAGATCTGGCATTTGACTGGACGTGAGGAATGAGGGAGAAACAGAACCTGCCAAAACTAGACCATTATCTTAATAACTCAGAAGGATTCTCTCTGTTGACCAGTATAAAGATACTGTTTTAGGAGGAATTAAGAAACCAAACCTGGAGCTAACCTGTTCAATCATTTTTTCACTCATACCCAACTCTCTTTGTGATCTTATCTGGGGTTTTCTTGGCAAAGATACTAGAGTGGTTTGCCATTTCCTTTTCCAGCTCATTTTACAGATGAGAAACTGAGGCAAACAGGGTTAAATGATTTGCCCAGGGTCACATAGCTAGTAAATCACTTAAGTGTCTGAGGCCAGATTTGAAATCAGGAAGATGACTTTTCCTGACTCCAGGCCCAAGATTATTACTGCGCCACCTAGCTACTCCCCAAACCAGTGCAACTTGGAATGTCCATCCCAGCTGATCCTGAAGTTGCCCAATGCTGAAAAAATCTCAGATTCACTCATTTGTAAATAAGAAGAAAATTATAAAACAATTAATAGGAGGCAGCTGTGTTTGACTCAGACATTCACCATGTGGATTCAGACTAATATACAGAAGTACATTTAGGAAGACTGTTCACTGCCTTTGGTTGTGACTAAGGGAGAGGGAGAGACCTTATCTCATCTTTGCCACAAAACTGTTTACAGCAGATAGTGTAACATGGAAAACAACCCAACTGAATACCTGATGGGGAAGAGATGCTTCATAGCAGTACAGAAGACTAGTGTCAAACAACATCATCTTCTGAGCCACCAGGGAAACAATGCAGTTCCGGAGCCGAGATATCACCTCCCGATCAGAAAGTGGTACTGGCTGCAGGTAAGAGGAAAAGGAGTTGGGGGGGGAAACAGAGTCAATCATACAAAGACAAGGAATAAAAATCACCAAAAAAAGTGAAAAGATTGAAAATAATACCAACAGAAACTCAAATCATACCGTTAGGAAAAAAGGGCAGAACTCATGGCTCCAATTTCCCCACCTAGCCCTGACCCTGCACTCCTAGGAGCTTTAATTCCAACCCATCATTAATGACCCAACTCAAGACACCTTGTTCATAAAGTCTTCCCATACTGCCCTCATTCAGAAAACTACCCTTCCCTCCTCTACATTCACATAGCAATTTGTACATTACCAAAGAATTCGTCAAATCCTACCTCCTAAAATATTTGGGTAAATGTCTTATATCACCAACCAGACTATAAGGTCCACAAAGGCAGGAGCTTTGGCTCAGCTCAGGGGTAAGGAGCCTGCAGCCTGGAGGCCACATGTGACCTTCTAGGTCCTTGGGTGCAGCCTTTTGACCGAGTCCAAGTTTTACAGAACAAATCCTTTTATTAAGGGGATTTTTCTGTGAAGTTTGGGTTCAGTCAAAGAGCCTAACTTGAGGACCTAGAGGGTCACATGTGGCCCCACCCCTGGCTTAGCTCATCTAATGTCCTTGAATGCTTCTTTACCTATAAAGTGAGAATAATACTTTCATTATCTAGATCACAGGCTTCCTGTGAGGATCAAATGAGACAATACATATAAAAGCTATTATCAGCTATCATTCATGTTCACCACAGGATGTTGTGTATAGTAAGTGCTTGATAAATGTTGGCTGAATAAACAAAATCTAAATTAATTACACGAAAGAGGATGGTCCAAAAGAAATGAATAAGGATGGGTTCATCTCATTCATTATGAAGTAAATCTTTGGATAGTATCCTCGGATTGCCTATTACTTCTGCTAACAATCAATTGGTCAAAAACTTAAATCTTTTCTGAATACTGTAGGATGCACAACTCAAGGTAATTCCGAACATGTCCACCATTAGGCAAGTTAGAAACATGCCACAAAAACACAGTGAGAATTCTTTCTGTTACCATTCATTCACTCACTAACACCGGTGTTAGTGAGACTTCTCACCTCTAGATTGGCAATGAAGCTTCCTGCCTCTTCTTCTCTCTGCTCAGGGGTGGGGTAGATCCAGATGAAGCCATTATTGCCCAATATCACAGAGGCACCACAAGGCAAGTCATGAAAATGAGTCTTCTGTCGTTTCACCAGGGAAGGAGAAACCTGGACGAGAACACCCTGCCCAAGCTAAGATAAAAATTACAATAAATCAGTAAAAGTTGGCCTGAGAGAATTAAATATACCATAAATTATGATACATAAGTTGACCTCTGAAAGTTAAAATAAAAATCTTACACGGAGCTGAAGGTGATTATAGACTGGGTATAATCAAAAGTCCCTTCCCCATTCCAAATCTAACTGCTCAAAAGCAACTGCTATATCATATATGTGCATATATGCATATGCACACACAGATGTGTGTGAATATTTATGCATAAATGTGTGTGTATATGCAATATCAAGAGCTGAATTTTTACACAGAAGAACCTATATAAAGGTTCAAAATTCAATTTCTACACCACATTCACATATTGTTTAAATGTTGTATATGTTTACTATCAGCTGACTATTCAAAACTTCTTTTACTCAAAATCACTACACTAAACAGTCTGGGTCAGTTTAGTGCAATTAAATCCCAGGTGCAATGAGGCCAAGGTCAAGGCTTTTATCACCAGGTGGTTTTGTCCCATTCCCTGGTTACTCCCTACCTGAGGGAGGGCAACTGGCACTAATCCAGCCCCCACAATAACAAGGGGTTAGGTAGCATTATCTTCAACAATAGAGGACAGCATACAAAGCAAAACACATTTCCCTTTCATATTTGAAGGCCTTGGAATGCTGGAAGATGTAGTTACTTTCTCAAGGAAAGATTTCTTTGTTCTACTTCAGAAAATTAAACATATAAAAACCCAAGAGGCCTAAAAAAAATCACAGGATTTTTTTTTTTAGGAAAATGTGTTGTTAAAAAAAAGTTAGAGCTTTAATAACGTAGCCTTATAATAACTTGAATCCTAAGAGATCTCTGCTCCTGCATGAAATGCCATTTTGAAAGCTCAAGTAACAAAATTAATTTTACCAGAAGCAATATCCTTTATATTTTTAAATGTTCACATTAGGTTAACGCCATCTATTTTGTCCAACCTTCCTTCTCAGACCAATGAGATGTAAGCTATCATCAAGGGGAAGTTAGACGGTGCCATGGATTGAGTACCAGCCCTGGAGTCAGGAGGACCCCAGTTCATATCCAGCCTCAGACACTTGACACTTACTAGCTGTGTGACCCTGGGCAAGTCACTTAACCCCACTGCCTATTATCAGCTATCATTTATGTTCACCACAGGACCTTGTACACAGTAAGTGCTTGATAAAAGTTGACTGAATGAATGAAACCTAAATTAATTACATGAAACAGGATGGTCCACTCTAAATTTATTTCCTCTAAGAAGAAATGGCATTAACAATGTTTTATGTACTACAATGGCTCTTATTTCACTTGAGCAAGTTCCAGGGAGAATCACTCCCCACTTAGGAAAGCAAAACTTTGTTTCAGTTTCTCCAATGCCATTGTTCCAAGGATATCCTATGCATGTTACTTCTGACCTCCTCTTTGTCTTAAGCTATAGAGCACTGGGGCCACCAACCCAAAACTCCCCTTTCTGAAGAGCATGAAATCCTTTAGCTCAGAGTGCTACAGACTGTGCCAGGGATTTAGAAATAGACTTGCAGGCCCAGTCACAAAGAGAATGAAAATGGCGGTAGGAATGCTTTACAATACTACTTACTTTTCCATATTTTAGACTCCTGGTATGTAGAGACACAGCACCATCAGAAAATACCGCCTGGACTTCAGCCTGGCCTCGCAATGAAGGAGGTAACAGTGGTCTGCAGCTCATACCTCTCCATTTCCATTTTAAGATATCTTCTCATCACCCCCATCCCACATTCTCTCCCCTCATATACACACAAACATGGCTCCCAGCACCTTAATTTGTTTTCCATTTTCATCATTCCTTATCTACAAACCTTAGAACTAGACTAATCAGGAGTATTTCACTCTGACCTACTCATTCTCCTTTAGCCAGAATTGACATCCTGGTCTGAAAAATACCCTTTTTAATTCCCTGGGATAAATGGCCACCTTATCATTAAAGTGAATTTTCCTGTCTAACCTAAAGGCCAGGCTAGCACAACCTGTGACAAAAAAATAGCTGAGCCAAACTAGGTAGTATCTAAAAGAAGAGGCAATGGAGTTCATGTCAAAAGTGAAGAAATTCTTCACCAATATCCATGACCTTGGTTTTTAGTTTACATATACTTGTGAAAATTCTCAGGCTTATCACATCACTTAAATACAATTTCAGTTTTATTTTGCCACTCTCTGAAGAAACAGAAAGACGCCAAATTACAAAATCTAAGGATACACTGATGAGGTCCCCTTCCTGTAAGAAGTCCCTCATTGCAAGTTCATCTTCTGCAGATCTTCTCCTCTGAAGTACACAAAAAAACAAAAATGTTACTTACATCCACTCAGAGAAACAAATTTCCCCAGATTTTATTTCTCTTTTCTCCTTCTGAAGATATTTCCTGGAGCTATACAGGGTGTCCCAAAAGTACTGGGGCAGTTTTAAGCTTTAATAGCTAAATGACATCTGCTACCAAGATGCCCTCAATTGTCTTGGGCAGCTTGGAATCACAGTGGGGATAGTGCTGGACAAGAGTCAGAAAGATCCGAATTTGAATCTTGTCTCAGACACTGGCTATCTGGGTGACAGGGCAATCTTCTCAGTTCCTTCTCTGTAAAATGAGGTAGCCAGTGAGGTCCCTTCCAGCCCTAAGTCTAGGATTCTATGATCCCCCAAAAGAACTTTGAGCATCGGAGAACCTTAGAGCCAGAAGGATCTTAGGAATCCTAGTCTAAGCCCTTTGCTTTGTCCTTCCGTGCCCCAGTGTACCCATCTATAAAAAACAAGAGGTCTGTATCATCTTATTCATAAGGGCCTACCTCATTTCTTAAGCACAGCAGCTGAACTGTGATACCTCAGTCAAAAACAGCAGCCTCTCTCTGCTTCTCTTTCTCTCCTCCCCCCTCCCCTTCATGTCCAATTTTCAGATGACACAAAGCCGGAAGGGAAAGCTAGCACATTAGGACACAAAAGGATTTAGCCAGGCTGGGACAGAGGGGTAGATCTAATAAGCTGATGTCTGTTTTACTTTGTTTTCATTTGGCTGAGAACCAAATGTTTAATTTTGTTGGTACAGGGGACTCCCAGGGAGGAAACTTTCCTCCAAACCATAAAGATCAGCATTTGCTCTGCAACTTCTGGTCTCAGGAATGGCAATGGGGCACCAGGAGGTGAAGGGCTTAGAGGAGGTCACACAGCCAGGCTGAATGGGGCTAGACTTGAATACGAGATTCACTGGCCACTACACCAGTCTGCCTCTCAAGATGGAAATTTAATAGGGATAAATATAAAATCCTACACAAAAAACTCACAAGTATAGGATGGGAGAACTCTATAAAGACAATAGTTGGGAAGTTTTAAGGAGACTATACTCTCAGTGAGTCAACAGTAACACACAATCAAAAAAGTTAATCTAATTTTGGTCTGAACTAATAGCGATCGGTCGTGTGTCCAAAAGGCAGGAGGTAATCATTCCATGATATTCTCTCCTAGTTACACCATGGCTGATTACTGTATTAAGCTTGGGGCTCCATATTTTTAAGGACACCAAGCTGGCAGAGGAGGGAGACCAGGATGCTGAAGAGGCTGGAAACCATACTCTCTGAGTACTGACTGACCAGCAAACGGCTGAATGAAAAGAGACTCTGAGGGAGGAGGCAGCGCAGCGCCTTCAAAGGGCTGTCACCAGCACTCAGCACAGCGCCCGGCACACGTGAAGCACCAAATGCATGCTTGTTGCCTCGGCTGTCACAAGAAAGAAGATTTAGATTTGTCCTATTTAGCCTCAGAGGGGAGCATCAGGAACAACAGGTCAAAGTCACCGTGCCGCAGCGGAAAAATAGCCGCCATCACAGACAGGAGAGGTGGGCCTGAATCCTCTCTCCGATGCGAACTTGTCTAGACTACCCCCTTGGGCTTGTTTTCTAATCTATAAAATGAGGACGATAGGCCTCACATTGCCTATCTCACATGGAACCACTGTCTGAGCATGGCAGCTGTCTTCGTCATTACTACTCTAAAGCTGCAGGGAGGCAGATCTGGGGCTTAGTGTAGGGACACATTTCATGAGCTGCTCCCATTAATGGAAGTCTTCAGGCACAGGAGAGGTGACCATTTGTCAAGGATGAGGTAGAAAGGATTTCTGTTCAGAGACAGGATGAACCTGATGATTTTGGAGTTCTCTTGCAAAGGAGATTTTGTAATTGACCTCTTCTTTCTTCTACTCTGCCCTAAAATGGCAATGACATCCAAAGGAACCATTCGATCCTAAGTGAAAACATGAGGGCTAAAAAGATTCTTATGTTCCGTATAAGAGTACACCTTAAGTAAACCAGATATGAAAATCCAGTTATGTAAAGATAGAAAAATTAGAAGGAATTTTAAACAACTTTTAAAAAAGGCTTGGTATACGAATCCTTTACAGAAAGTTTCCCATAGTAAACTTACAGCATGAGTCTATATGCTAAAATTTAATTTACATACAGCTTTCCAGAAACATGCTATCTGTTTAAAGCAGTACAGACTTGGAACAGGGAAATGATCAGTACCAGGGGTCTAAGTTCCTGCTGCATATGGACCTTCCAGATAATATTTCATTAGGCTTCCATCTCAAGGATGCCCTTGCTCTCACATTACTGCCCACATTGGAAAAATTTAGCCCTTCTTTTCACCACTTAAAAGAATGATGTTTTACTCCTATCAGCAAATTTCCTCTGTATTTTCTTCAAGCAATAAGGAAACATGCCAGTGGTGTCCATTGTCTGTGTAGAAATTTATGAGATTAGCCTATTAGTCTATGTAGAAATCCCAAGTTTTTGCAACTATGGTTGGAGAGCAGGAAAATGGAATTTAGCTGTAAGCACTCACCAGCTCTCCTCCTGGAAGGTTCATGGATGAGAGAAGCAAGACTGAATCCAGCCTGGAGTTGGTCTCTACCTTCCACCGCTTCTGCTGAACCTACAAAGTAAGGCATTCTAGAGTTACTGACTCTAATTCCAAGAACCCAGACTCTAGAGAGTCAGTGACCCCAAATATTGTTGTAACACAGCCTGAATTTTTGCAGCAAAAATAATACAAATTACAATTTAGCTAATCATGCCCTCTACCAAAAACATGTTTGACTATTTTTTCTTTTTTCAAAGCATACAATCTCTATGATCTGATCCAGCCATTCTGAAAAGCCCCAAGTCACTAAGCTATGTGTATATACCATCTGACCCAGCAATGGCACTTCTAAGACTACACACCAAAGAGATCAAATAAAGAGGATAAAAAATCCTTATGTATGAAAATAATTACAGCAGTTCTCCTTGTTGAACTGGAAACAAAAGCGGCATTTAATCAACTGGGGAATCACCAAACAGCCTACAGTATAAGAAAGTAGGAGTGATTGTACTGTAAGAAACGATGAAAAGGACAGTTTCAGAGAAAGCTGGGAAGACTCGCATGAACTGAGGATTAAGTGAAGTAAGCTTAGAAAATTTTTTCAACTCAAAAGACTTAAGAACTTTCACCAATTCAATGACCACTCACAAGTCTAGAGAAGTTCACCAGTAAAGACTCATGCTACCTACCTCCTGACAAAAGGGTAATGCGCCCCAAGATGCAGAATCATATATACATTTTAGGGCTTGGCAAATGTGCTGACTATACTTATTTATAAGAGCAAAACAGCTTTAAAAGATTAAAACACGATGACTCATATACTTTTTTTAAGTACACAAAAAATTTATGGTTTCACACATTCTGTTCTAACACACACACACACACACACACACACACACACACACACACACGAATGTTCTCTGTTTGCTTGTGAAATTCAGAATCATTTTTTAAAAAAGCAAACTGCCTGATTCAAACTTTACCTCTGTGATTCTCCCCACTACAATGTCTCCTACTTCACCATTATACCTGAAAAAGACAACCAATGTCAATCATTGACTTTTTTCAATTCTCTTGTTAGGAATTTAATAATCATCAACAAACACAAAGATTTCAGCACAGAAACGATGAAAACAAGGATTGTATATGAAAGTGTAAACTTCTGTAACAGTTTGGGTTTTTTAAAGTATATATTAAATTTAAGATGCTGGTAACAAAACTGCTCTATATGTCCCATTTAGAACCTTTTTCTGTGAACTTTTTAAAAATGTTTTATCAATGAACTTTTCTTTTTTTTCTTCTGTATCTCTGTCACTACCCACTAACTCTTAACACCAACAGAAAGCCTCCATTGTCAGAAATTAGTATAGTCAAGCAAAACAATTCAATACACTAGCCATATCTGAAAATGCATGTCTCATTCTGTACTTCTAAGGCCGTCATTTTTTTGACAAGAGGTGTACGGCACACTTCATCATCACTTTTCTGAAGTCATGACTGTTCAATGCATTGATGAAAGTTTGTTATTACTTTGACTAGTAATTAACTACTTCTTTATGATCACTCTTGTATTGTTTCATTTAACTCATATATATCACTTAGCTTTTTATTTATGCATTTAAGCCCAACTAGACTGCAAGCCCATTGAGGGCTATGGCTGTATTTTACTTTCATCAAGGATATCTTGAACACAGTCAACACTCTACAAAACTGCTGATTAGAGTCTGGTTTAATTTTTCAGGAATTTATGCCTGCTTCAGAACTAACACAAATGTGAAGCTTCTAAATAACCTAACAAGGAAAATTATAGCTATATAAGAGAAGTGATCATTTGAAGTTAAAGAGTATCAAGAACCAAATAAAAGTTTGGGTATGTCCCCATTCCTTTAACAATCACCCTTGCCCAGAAGTTTTCACTAGTATCACTTGCACTTAACTATATTAAAAGAAAAGATTTAGCCTCTCCCCATTTCCAAATTTCCTCCAACTTTAGAGTAAGCACTTCAACCTAATAGCTCACCACAAACCTGCCTGGATGGGCCGTCTCTTCTAAGGCACAGTTCCTGTGACCCCAGTGTGACCCCCAGCTGGAGGAAAGAATAGACACACCTTGTTTTCAAAGCTTTCACACAGATCAGCTTGTTTACTCTCTCCACAGAGCCAGCCACAGATGCTATTAGCTTCTCATCTCCCATATAGGTACCATGGCCCCTGTAACAAAAAACAGTTATTACTCAAGACCCACGGGCACCACTCTGCTCTTCCCATCGGGATAAAGCAGATATTGCTACTTGAGGGCAGGAAATGTTTTTGCCTTTCTTTGTGTCCCTATCGTTAAGCACAGTTCCTGGCACACAGGAGGTGCTTAATAAATGCTTACTTACTGAGTGATGGATGCATAGACACTTGGGAAGAGGGGCAGGAGGGCATGCAGGGTCACAGGGCACAGAAACACAAGGCCATGCAGGAACAGGTTTGAAGAGACATGGGCACACGCAAGGACACTCAGGAAAAAGAGACAAAGAAGAGAGAGAGGGGACAAGCGGGGACAGAGATACAGAGACATGAAGGGGCACGCAGTGACACACAGGAACAGAGCTGTGAAGGGACCTACAGAAGCAGAGACATATTGGGACACGAAGGGCCACAAAGGAACAGGGGCATGTAGGTCAGGAACCGAGTCGCGGGGACACGCGGGGACGCGCGGGGACAGAGACTCGCGGCTGGCGGGAACACGCGGGTCTTAGGGCAGGGAAAGCGGAAGCCCGAAAGGCAAGCTTCCTGGACGCCGGCCCGCCCGCAGCCCCTGCCACGCACCGCATGAAGCCGGTATCCGTGGTGATCGTGTCCCCGGGCACCACCAAGTGCTTCTGTGTGTCCCGGTCCAAGCTCTCAGGGAGCCGAGTGCGGGCCACAGGAAGCCGAATCTCCATCGCCATCTTGATGCCCAGAGGACCGTGCATGCGCACTCCGTCCTGGAGAAGCTGTTTCCGGTTCCACAACTACTGGCAGCCAGAAAATGGAATGGGGCGGGACAAAGCGGTAGGCGGGACGGAAGGGGGCGGCACCTAGTTAGGTAGCTACCAATGGGGACCCGCTACTAGATGGCCTTTTTTTTTTTTTATTGGAATGAAGGAGTATGAGTAGTTTAAAGTATTTAAAATGAAAGGGAAAGAGCAAGTGGCGTTCCCTTATTTACTACTGGCGACCCCTCCCCCACCTGTTAACATTGGTTCCAATACCCTATTTTAATGGCGACAGGACCTAGAAGTCGCGGGCTTAAAATTATTGCTCGGGGAAGAAAAACTTTAAATTATAGAATAACACTAATTCATTAACATTTTATGGCTCTCGTTTCCCAATTGATAAATGGTCAAAGAATATGAACAGGCAGTTTTTGGGAGAAAGTAAAGCTATCAATAGTCGCATGAAAAAATGTTCTAGTCTAAATCACTATTGATTAGAAAAATTCTAATTAAAACAGCTCTGAGGTACCACCTCACACCTATCAGATTGGCTAAAATGACAAAAAAAAAAAAGGAAAATGACAAATGTTGGAAGAGATGTAGAAAAATTGGGACACTAATCCACTGTTGGTAGAGTTTGTGAACCAGTCCAACCATTCTGGAGAACAATTTGTAACTATGCCCAAAATGCTATAGAACTGTTTTGAATCCTTTGACCCAGCAATACCACTACTAGATCTGTATGGAAAAGAGATTAAAGAAAAGGGAAAAGGCCCTATATATGCAAAAATATTTATAGCCCATCTTTTTGTGATGTCAAAGAATTGAAAATTGGAAGGGGATGCCCATCAGTTGAGGAATGGCTGAACAAGTTGTGGTATATGACTGTGATGGAAGACTATTGTACTATAATAAATTAGAGCAGGATGGTTTCAGAAAAACCTGGAAAGACTGCTATGAACTGATGCAAAATGAAGAGAGCAGAACCAGGAGACCTGTATGCAGTAACAGCAATATTGTGTTAACAGGATTTTACTGAGCCAGTCTCTAACCTGAGAATGACAAAATAGTAGACCAGAGACAAAGTGACAGTAATCAGATAGCTGTTTAATTAATTAGTTTCACTATGAGGAACACATTTGCAAATTGGGTATTCCCCTGATCAGAATTCCACCTTGCTGAAGTGAAGACAGAGATTATACACATAATTCACAATGAGAAGGAAGGAGGGAAGGTGGATTACAAACAATGAACAATTCTGGAGTCCTGAGGGAGCAATATTGCTTGAGTCCTTGGGAGTTATTACTTGGTAGGACCAGAGTTCTGTGCTGGGAACAGGTTCTACAGTCTTTGATTCAATTCACTTCAGGTACAGGCACAAGGATGCCAGTGATTGTGAGCCTTGTCAAAGTCTGATTGATCAGTTCAAGCTGTGTTATGAGTCTGACTCACAAGTTGGAGATGCAGCTCTTGAAAAAACAAAATTATTAGTATACTCATTGCATATATCATATCAATTAATATAAAAATTATAATTTCCTTCTCAATTGTAAGAATGGTTAACTGTGACTTAGCTACTCTGATGAAGGCAATGATCCAAGACAACTCCAAAGGACCCATCATGAAAAATGCTATCCACCTCCAGAGAGAGCTGATGAACTCTGAGTACAATTTGGAGCATACTTTTATTACTTCTTTGTTTTTCTTGTTTTGTACGTGTGTTTATTCTTTTGCAACATGGCTAATATGGAAATATGTTTTACACAACTTCACACATATAAGCAATATCATGTTTCTTGCCTTCTCAAGTAGTGGGAGAGGGCTGGGGGAGGGAGAGAATTTGGAAATCAAAAAATTTTTTAAAAGAATGTTAAAAAAAACTTTACATGTTCTTGGGAAATATTTTGTGGTATAAATAAAATATATTAAAAATAAATGAAACATTTCGTGGCTCTTTAGTTTTCAAAGCACTTTCACATCTCTTCTAAGAGGCAGTGTGGTACTGGGGAAAGAGCTTTGGATCTGGAGTCAGAGTACATAGGTTCATATATAGGTTTTGCCACACTACCTCAGCCACTAATACATGACTTTGAGCAAGCCAGTTAACCTCACTGAAACTTAGATTCCTGAGAAGTAAAACAGGGTATTGGGCTAGATGACCGTTTTAGGATCCTCCTAATTCTAAAAGTATGATTCTACTTCTTTATGATCTTGTTATCCTTATGATAGGCCTGGTAGGGACTTTTAAAATCGTATCACCAGAATTAAATAATCTCAAAAGTGGAAGAGACCTGGGAAGGGGGATGGGGTGGGAATAGGGGAACATTAAGTCCAACCCACACATGGCCAAAAAGACAGAGATCCCTCTGCCAGTATACCCATGTTGCCACTCAGCCCTTCCTTGAAGGCTTCCCATGAGAAAAACCTTACTACCTCTTATGGCAACCTGTTCCACATTTAGATTGTTCTCATTGTTAGAAAGTTTTTCCTTACTTGGAGTCTCCAGAAGTGGGCTGACTACTTGAGTCCTCATGAAGATCCCCCTGGATGTTGCCCTTTCTTTTTTTTCTCAGCTCAGAGAATCAGTGCATTTCTATAATTCATAGTCAGCATCCCTCTCTACCACAAAGGGTCACAATTCCTAAAACTTCTCCTCTACTCTAATGACTGTTATTTCAGACCCATCTGCAGATTTCTACCTCTTTGGCCATGGACACTACTGCTCCCATGCCTACCGCTACTGCTAAGACCTCCAGATCTCCTGTCCATTTCCTGGACACATCCACCTGGGTTTGCCGAAGATCAGAAAAGAGCAAAAACTGAGGTGCCATATGTTCACAAGCACCATAGCAGAGTGAAAAAAAGGACATCCAATCTTCCCCCAGTTGGGCTTTGGGGTGGGGGTGGGGGGCAGCCTCCTAAAAACTGCAAAGGAAAGAGAAAGCAAGATGGGTGGATTGCCCCTTTTGTATTCACATTCAGTTCTGCAGCCAATTAGAAAACTTTCCATCATCAAACAGTACCACCAGCCCCTTGGTCAGGTCTGGCCAGAGAACTGCTTCCCCCAAGTTTCCACATGAACTTGGCCCCTTGGAGTGAAACCAGGTAGGGAATCTCTGTGTATACTCAAAGGTCTGGCCCTCATAGATCAGTCTCATCATTCTATACTTGAAAAAAGCAGTCATGTAGTCCCAAAGTCTACTTAAAAGCTGAGCATCTCTCGTTCTTTTATTGGATATACATGATACATAAGCTTTTTACCACCCTAATTTCCCTCCTCTGAGCAATAACAGCTAGCATTTGTATTTCCTTTAAGGTTTTCAAAGCATTTTACTCAGGTTATTTGATTTGATCCTCACAGCAACCCTGTGAGGTAAGTGCTGTTATTACCCCCATTTTACAGATGAGGAAACTGAGGCTGAGAGAAGTGAAGTGACTTGTTCAAAGTCAAACTCAGGTCTTCCTGAATCCAGTCCAATTCTGTCCATCTTAGTAAGGTCCTAAAAATGTGGCAGCCATAACTAAATATAATGTTTAACATGGTCTGACCAGTTCAAGATAAAGTCAGATTATTGCATCTCTAGACTTGGACATCATGCCTTTTGTAATGCAACCTAAGATTGCATTAGCTATGTTACATGGTTGACTTATATTGAGCTTTAAGTCCATTAAAACCCCCAGATCTTTTTCAAATAAATACAGCCTATCTTCGCTCCTCTTATCTTATACTTGTGAAATTGATTTCTTTCAAATCCAATTTCTTAATTTCACAGGTGGAAAAACCAAGATCCAAGGAGAGTCCAAAGTCTCACACTGAATAAGTAATAAAATTGAGATTAACTCCCCAGTCTTCTGACTCCCAATCCAGAGCTCTGGCTTCCATTTGTATTAGGATATCAGGGAAGTTATCATTACCCTTATTTTATAGATAAAGAAAACTGGGAAGGAAGCAACTTCTATACTTGGTCTTGTTACTCTTATTTAAAAACCAGGGCGTTGGTATCAATGGCTAGGAGTTCTAGTTCTGTAGATTTTGATTTAACCCAACAAAGCAATTATTTCTAATTCTGGCAGCTGATGAAGACTGAGTTACAACTTGACCACTGTGGTGCCTATTACCAACAACATCAACCCTGCTATTTGCAGGCAGATTTTGAACCATATCTGGAATATAACTATAACTGTATCTTTTATGGGAATGTTTAGAATTTCTTCTCTGCAAAGAACACTAAAGATCTAGCTGAAATTCTACTGTGTCAGAGACCCATTCACTTGGATATCGAGAATCCGAACAAATTGTTTATGATAAGAAGTGAAGAGCTCTATGCCTCCTGCCAAGGGCGGGGGGGGGGGGCGCGGGGTGGTGGTCTATGACACTAACAAGGTTTAGACCCCCTACCCTGGGGCTATTAGTGGAATTCGAGTTCAGTTGTACTGTAACATGACAACCAAAAAAGTGAATTAGGTTTTAGGCTGCATTACTAGAATAGTATCCCAAACAAGAGAGACGGCACTCTCACTGTACTTTACCCTGGTCAAATCACATCTGGATTCAGTTCTAGCATCATGTTTTAGGAAGGACACTAATAAGCTAACATCCGAGCCACAGATAAAACGGTAAGGAAGGTGAAGGGACTCAATACCACAGGAGATTGTATTTAACTTGGAGAAGAAAAGAAAGGGGGAGATGGTGGTGGTGAAGACATGACAGCTATCTTCAAACATCTGAAGGGCTGTTCTTTGGAAGAGATTACACGTGTTCTGCCTAGTCAAAGAGGGAAGAACTAGTGCCGACAGGCAGAAAGAGGGAAGCGGAAGGAGCGAGTCAAGATTTCTACTGACTATAAGGAAGAACTTCCTAACGATCAGAGCTTTCCAAAAGTGACATGGTTTACTTCATAAGGCAATAGGAGTGTCCCCATCCTGGAGGGCTTCGGGTGGAAGATGGAGGTTTTTTTTAAATATCAGGGATCTAGTAAAAGGGATTCCTGTGCTGAGACCCTTTCTAGTCGGGGGACTGTATGATTAGAGCCATTGGGAAAGCTCAGACCCCAATTCCAATGGACCCCAAAGGAGAGATTCTTCAGAAAGCAGTGTTTGGTTGGATAACATTTCGTTTAGCCCATTTTCCAACTTTCTTCTTTCTAGGCTGTCTAAGTTGTTCCCTCACTGCAAAGTCAACCATCTCCAAATCTCTTTTTAAAACAGCTCTCCCAGTAACTACTGGCTAGACTCTTTCCTGAAACTGTTCTTTACGGGGCAGGTTAACTTAAACTACTGTGTTCTTCAAAGTAACAAGATGCCAGGAAATAGAGGGTATGTATTTCTGCTCCACCAACTCCCTCTTAAGAAAACCGAGCCAAGCTTACAAAACAGGTAAATAGTATGGGTGATTGTTCAAGCTTTAAAAGGAGTGTCTTATTTACGTAAGGATTCACCCCCTCAGGGCTCCCTTAAATTGCGGTCCTTTCCTTTAAGTGTTTGTTTACAGGTCTTCGCATCCTAACAAAGTAGACCAAGTAAGGAAAAATTCGATCACAAAGTCCAAAAAAAACCACAGCCACTTGAAGATCAATCAGGAGTAAAGATGAAAGGTTCCTAAGTGACAAGTCAATGGGAAAATTGGATTCTATTCCTGTCCGTTCCATTAATAGAAACTAAAATAGGACCCACCAATTAAAATCCAATTTAAATCTTTGCAGAGCAACTAGCACCTAAAACCTTCTCACTTATCTGCATGAGGCTTTTCCCCAAAGAAACCATATTCTCAGGAATCTGGGGATTGGGGATGGGGGTGATGTATGCTTTTATCCTTTACCATCCAATGGAAAAAAAAAAGGAAGACACTAAGAGAATACCCAATCCTAACTTTGTATATATTCTGTTTATAGTTATGTCTGTACCTGTTGTTTTCCCTCACTAGATTATAAACTCCTCAAGGGCAGGGAATGCCAAATCAGCAAGCATGTATTAAGCACCTACTGAAGGCCCAGGAACTACATGGGGATACCATGAAAAAGCAAAACAGCATCCCTGCCTTTAAAGAACTCACATATTAATGGGGTAGAAAACACGTTAACAAGGATGACCATACAAGATGTATATTGTATAAGTAGGAAGTACTTTAGAAGGAAGACAACTGGAAGAGAACTGGAAAAAAGCTTCTTGCTGAAGATAGTATTTTAGCTGATATTTGAAAGAAGCTTGGAGACACGGAGGAAGAGCATTCCAGGCATGTTGGGCACAGAGTAGAGAGACAGGGTGTCTTGTATGTGGACTATAGAGGAGGCCAGTGTCACGGGATCCAAGATTTCATGAGTCTAAGGTGCAAGAAGATTGGAAAGATAGGAGGGGACCCTGTGATGAAGAAATTTAAAAGCCAAATGAAGGTTTTCATAGTTGATCCTTGAGGTAATTGAAAACTACCAGAGTTTATTAAGGAGCAGTTTGGTGGCTCAGTGGATAGAACACTGGGCTTAGAATCAGAAGACTGGTCTTCATGAATTCAAATCTGGCATCAGACACTTACTGGCTGTGTGACCCTGGCCAAATCACCTGACCTTGTTTTCCTCAGTTTCCTCATCTGTAAGATGAGCTAGAGAAGGAAATGGCAAACCACTCCAGTATCTTTTCCAAGAAAACTCCAAATGGGGTCTCAAAGAGTCAGGCTTGACTAAAGGACAACAATAAAGAGTTTATTAAACGGGGGAGTAACTTGGTAATGCCTGTGCTTTAGAACAGAAAAGCAGGCTAATTAATCTCTGCCTCAATTGAGCTGGGAAGACTCTGATAGCTGATAAGAGAGAGAATTGAAACAGAGAAGACAACCAGTAGTCTAGGCATGAGGCAATAAGGTCCTACACCAGGGTGGTGGTGATGTTAGAGGAGAGAAGGGGGTATTTGAGAGTTAGTACTAAGAGGACTTGGCAACAGTATAGATTATGGGAGGTAAGAGAAAGTGAGAAGTCAAGGGTGATGCCTAGGTTTCCAACCTTGGTAACTGGGAAGTTAGGAAGAGAGGGCTTGGAGAGAAAGGTAATGAGTTCAGTTTTTAACATGTTGAATTTAATGTTACTACAGGACACCTAGTTCAAGATGTCTAATAGGCAGTTTAAGATGGTTCTCTGTATTCTCAAACCCTAGAACAATATCTGACCCATAATAAACACTTAATACATTCTTATAGGTAGATCGATGAAGTCATACCAGGAATAAAAGCTATGATGTCTTGACCTACCAAGCTCTGTCCACAAGGTTAATCTGAAATGTCAGTGTATCTGTGGTAGATGGCTGGTTTCCAAGATAACTGCAGCCTTGCCCATAGTAGTCAAATTGAATTGAATTCCCACTCCACACAAAGAACTCCTGGGTAGCTGATCTAGGAAAGGGAAACAGAGGAGAAATGAAACTGTCTAAACTAAATTGTATTATCTCTCCTAGCATAGCACAGTTTTTTCTGAACACAGTAAATTATTAGTAAATGTTTGTTGTGTTTTATTCCCCTCCCCCAAAAAAAGGCCTCAGAAAAGAGGTGGTATTTGAGTTGGTCTTTGAAGGATGAAAACTAAATTTTTGTGCACCCATTGAAACATACATACATTTATCTTACTTTTCCCATGAAGCTTGGCCAAGCTCTGTCTTCTGCAGAGTTAGTTTGGGGAAGTCAAGACAAATCAACAAGCAAGCATTAATTCAGTGCTTCCTGTGTGCTACAAACTGTACTAAGCACTGGGAATACCAAGAAAAGCAAAAAACAGTCCCTGTCCTCAAGGAGCTCACAGTCTAATGGGAGAGACGACATGAAAATAATTACTCACAAACATGATATATACAGGATAAGTTGAAGATCGTCTCAGAGGGAAGGCACTAAGATTAAGGAAGACTGGGAAAGGTGGAAGGTGAAATATTAGCTGGGAGCTAAAGGAAGCCAGGAGGCAGAGATGAGGAGGGAGAGAGTTCCAGACATGGGAGACAGCCAGTGAAAAGTATGGAATTGGGAGATGTAGTGTTATTATTTGAGGAACATCTAGGAGGCCAGAGTCACTGGAGTATAGAGTAAGTACATGGAGGGGAGTAAGATGTAAGAAGAGGGTAAAGGTAAGAAAGGGGCTGGTTATTGAAAACTTTAAAAGCCAAAAAGGGCATTTTATATTTGTTCCTGGAAGTAATAGGGCAGGAAGTGCCTTTTCATCGTTGATCAGGTAGATCTGAACCAGGAAGTTTATGAGTATCAACGGCCAAAAGAGGGCAGTGGTACAACATAGACTTCTATGTTGGATTGGGGAGAGAAGTAGGTGACAGCTGATATCAGCCATCCAGAACAGGGCGTCACTGGAAAGTCAGTAGAAAATGGCTCTTGGTGGCTGTACAAGAATATAAGTAAATATCATGTTAACTTAGGTGAATCCTCTATCACTCACAATCAATCGTGCTGTATTGAGCAACTATTAAATGCAGGGTGCTATAAGGATCCACCAATTGGAAGGTTGCCCCTCTCCCCCAAAGAAAAGCTAGAAGAAGACACCTCCCTCTGCTTCTTTGCAGAGGCTTGGGTCCATAGGTGTGGAAATTTCCACGTAATGTCAGGGTTTTTCCCCCTCATATGTTGATCAGTTTCGCTGAATTTGTTTTGCTTGCTCTTTTTTTCTTTCTTTTTTCTTTCTCTCTTGGGGGGAGAAGGATGCAAGGGGAAACATATGCCATGCAAAAACAAAAGATATCAACAAAAATGTGTATTTTTAAAAGGGGCATCAGAGAAGGTAATATTGCTGGGATCTGGGAATCTGGCTTTGGTCATAAGCTTGACCTCAGGCTTCTCTCCCAGCCTCTCTAAGTGAGAGTTGATCTAGATGACCTCTACTATCCCTTCCATTTCTAACATTCTCTCTTTTATGTTTGAATATTCCATGTCCATCTCTGACATCCAATGGTCATAAAGGATTAAACCTAACTCTTTACGAATGTTTTTTCTTCAGTCATGCAAAGATGGGTCTTATGCCAAAGAAACTAGCTAGGAAAACAACAAAAAAAAGTTGTTAAAGGGTTTAGAGAAGTTAAAAAGAATAAATGTAAAGTATTACTATAAATACATATTTGTCAATTGATTAATGCTTGATTGATAGAGTTAGCCTGAAATAGGGATAATCTCCCAGATTAGGATCATGGAATCACAGACTCTCAGAGCCAGATGGGGCCTAAGAACCTTAAGGTCATGAAGTCTAACCTTGTCCAAAACAATAAAGGAATCCTCCCTGTTACAGTGACCTGACAGGTGGTTGGGTCATTCATCTGGATTTGTGATGCCTCTGATCAATGGCCCTTTATGAAAAGAAACAAGCATTTCTTAAGTGCTATGTGTTGTGTTTGGGGTTTTCTTGGCAAAGATACTGGAGTGATTTGCCATTTCCTTCTCCAGCTCATTTTATAGAGGAAGAAACTGAGACAGAGAGGGTTAAGTGACTTGCCCAGGGTCACAAAACTAATAAGTGCCTGATGCCATATTTGAATTCATGGAGATCAGTCTTTCTGACTCTAGGCCCATCGTCTTTCCACTGCACCACCTAGCGGCCCAGGCACTATTCTCTTTTTCAAATATTATCTCATTTGACCCCTGGGAGGAAGGTGATGTAAAATGAGCCCCATTTTACAGTTGGGAAAACTGAGGCAGACAAAGGCAAAGTGACTTGCCCAGAGTCACAAAGCTAGCAAGTGTCTAAAGCTGGATTTGAACTCAGGTCCTTCTGATGCTAGGATCAGTACTCTAGCAGCTCTACCACCACTCTTCTCCAAGAGGCTTTTATGAGAAAGTTATTTCATCATCACCATCATCAACAGCAACAGATAATTATCACAGCTTACTACACGGAAAAGCAGTATGTAGTAGAAAGATCTGACTCCTAGTCCCACATTTCACCTTTACTCATTATGTGGCTTTGGGCAAATCCCCTTGGCCTCTTGGAGCTTCAGTTTTCTCATTTATAAAATAGGACTAAGAATACCTGTGTTGAAGCATTGTACATCTTAAAACACAGTAGAAATGGGAGCTATCATTACCTAAATTTAAGATACAATACTAGCTAGGTATGGAGAATACAGAGATTCGTGATCTAGTCCCGGATTTTTGAGGAGCTCTGGCACTGGGGAGGGGTGCAGGCTGTACCAGCAGAATAAGTGAAACAGGCCACAGGCCACTAGTGAACCATCAGAGCTAACCAGGCTTGGCTGAGCACTTCACACGCAGTAGTTAAAGTACAGATAGTGGAATGGATAGACTGCAATCTGTGTGTATAGCGTCTGATGCATCCCAAGCCATCACCAGCCATCTTGACTTCTGTCATGCCACTGGTTTTCCATGACTCTGGAAGATTGAGGCTGCTGTCTTTATGCACCTCTGCCTCACTTAAATCCAATTCATGAGCAAGTCAAGACACCATCCCGTGATGTCATTGGTCCTCTTGAGAAAACAAAGGACGAACAATGATATTGTGTCTTCTGTTTTTTGTTTTGTTTTGGTTTGGTTTTTTGCTAGGTGATGGGGTTAAGTGACTTGCCCAAGGTCACACGGCTAATAAGTGTCAAGTGTCTGAGGCTGGATTTGAACTCAGGTTCTCCTGACTCCAGGAAACATTACGTCTTCTGGAAGCTACATGTCATGTGAGCTCTTGAAAATCACCTATTGCTTTTTAGCAGAGCCATGCCCACAGCTAACAGCGATATGAATAGGAAGAGTGAGGGGGCAATATCACTACAGATTATAGATAGATATACCTTGCAAATAATAGCTATTTCATGGTGGTAGTAGATGTACAACTACAGCTATTGACACATAGCAAGCATATAAATGTTTTTGGAATTTAATAAATCACCTACCATACGTATGTGATTATGTGGGCCCTTGATTAATCATGGTTAGGGTGAAGCATGTGTTTTTGTTTGTTTTTTAATGTGAGGCAACTGGGGTTAAGTGACTTGTCCAGAGTCACACAGCTAGTGAGTGTTAATGTGTCTGAGCTCACATTTGAACTCAGGTCCTCCTGACGCCAGGGCTGGTGCTCTATCCATTGCACTGCCTAGCTGCCCCAGGGTGAAGCATGATAAAGTGCTGGAGTGAAGGACCGAGAAACCTAGGATACACTAGGTTCCACAGCCTACATGTCATTCCCTTAACAGGACAGGAAATAAGAAATATAATTTCTCTAATTAATGGCCAGGCATTGATTTTGAATATAACTTAACAAAGAATAACCTTATGGCAGTCTCTACTTCTCCAAGACTGCTATACATATAAAATGCCAAACTATTCATTTGCTAAATGATAAATGTTCCAAGTAACTTTTTTATTTTAGAATACAAGAGGTACAAATGTATTTACAATCATACATATACAATCAAATAATATATATCAAAGTTTTGTAAATATCATTTTAGATAAGTATTTACAAAGTTAAAGTGACCATTTCCTGGAAGTAGAACACAGTTTGTGAAAACTCTATGCACTTTATACTTTTCATTAATATTATTATAGTTTCTTTATTTTACAAAACACCCTAAGGGACTTGTCACTTGTTAATAATTATGGGGCAGGGTGGGAGACACTAGAGGGCGCTCATTACAGGAGTTTAGGAGCAATTGATGGGGAAAAGCGGAAGGGGGGGGATGGGGGTGGAATGTGGTTGGGTCTCCAGAGGGCTGGGACTGCTGAATCAGGTGAAGTGGTCTCCTACTTTTCCCAAGGGATTTCACAGCTGTTTGGAACTGTTTACCGGGGAGGGGTGATACTCAAAAGCACTGTTGCCAGTCTTCCTTGTTTCTCCCCTGAGGATAATTCAGATGAGGCTTTGGGGATGGAATGAAATTCCATGGGGTCGACACCTCTTGACCTTACCCCTCCCAAATCTGTTCACACATAGTTGGCCTGATCTACCATAATCCCTTTAGGCTTCCAGTTTCTAGGAGCCCAGGTCAGGCGAGAATACAGCCTGACATAAGACCCCTGTAACAATGAGCCCTGAAATCCAGTCTTGAATCTCTTGGCCAGAAAGCCTGGTAGTCTCAAGCCTGCCCTCCCAGCCTCTACTCACCTTTTTTTTTTCTTGCCCCACCCAGGCCTGGACCCAATCAGGGAGCAGCTTTAGCAAGGACACTGTTTTTGAACTAAAACCAACTGACCTGCATCTCTGTTTCCTGAGAATAATCTTGAGGGTGGAAGGGAGAGGAGGGAGGAAGAGATCTGGAGGAGGTTCAGAGACACCAGAGCCACCTCTTGTTTGGAAGTAGAGGAATTCCCAATTCCGACTCCACTCCTACCCCCATTCCCATCCCAGCCCCCATTGCTTTGGCCTCCAGACTGAACTATAAGCCACAAGGAAATTATAGATCGCTCTCTTTACTGCCCCCCACCCCCCACCCCCGCCATTTTCGGAGGATCACAGCTGGGGGTAAGTGTGGGGTGAGGTGGAGTAGATCTTTTTCATTGCTCCATCTCACTCCTTCCCCTTCCCTCACTCATTCCCCCCACCCACTTCCTCACCCCTTCCTGAGAAGGGAAAAGCCTTACAGGCTTGGGACCTGGGGATAGCTAGGTGAGGGGCAGGAGGACACAGATGGACTCACAAGGGCCAAAAGATGGTGATGTGAGAAGAAAATATATGTGTGTGTGTGTGTGTGTGTGTGTGTGTGTGTATGTATATACCAAACACACTAAGTGTGCCTTCTTCCCCCCTCCACCCCAAGCTCCCTGGAGAAGGAGGCAGTATGCAAACTATGCAAGCTGAGTGGGAGAGGGGACTTACTCAGCTGCCTTAAAACCAAATGATGAAACCAGCCCCTCCTCTGCACTCTCCTTCCCATTCCAAGAGGTCAGCTTTCACAGGTCTCGGGAAGGAAGGGGTAGAGAGGATAGGAGAGAAGGCTGCGCCGCGATGCCAGTCTGGAATGCCTCCCGTCTCAGGCCAGCGGGGGCATCTCACAGCACCATAGTCGGGATGTGGTGCGCCGCGAGGGAAGTGGGATGGGGCACGGGCAGGGCCGGGGAGTGGGCCTGCAGCGAGGCATTGGGGGGTCGATGGCGGGCGCTCTTCTGGTGCGCCCGCAGGCCGGCCAGCTGGGAGTAGGCGCTCTGGCACACCTGGCACTTGTAGGGGCGCTCGCCAGTGTGTAGGCGGACGTGGTTGCGGAGAGTAGAGGACTGGCTGAAGCGCCGGTTGCAAAAGCGGCAGACGAAGGGTTTGTCCAGGGTGTGGATGCGCATGTGGGAGCGCAGGTTGCTGCGGGAGTTGAAGCCCCGGTGGCAGATGACGCAGCGCATGCGGCCCGCGGTGTTGGCGGCAGTGTCCACTGGATGGAAGTCCTCTGGCCAGGGCAGCGGGGCAAAGAGCGGGGAGGGAAGGAAGAACGGAGCAGCCGGGTTAGACCGATGACTTCACTCACTAAATAGACTTAACTGGAAACCCTAAGTCTCTTATGTGTAGATAAAATGTAAGCTACTTGAGGGCAGGCACTGGTTCATTTTTGTCTTTGTATGCCCAGAGCCTAACAAAATCCCTAGCCTACAGTAGGCATTTAATATAGGCTTGTTGAAGCCTGAAGAAGAGAAAGAAAAATGCACCTTTCTCCTTGCTTAGTAGAAATGGAAGGCTCTGAGTATGGAACATTACACATACTGTAGGATCGGCTGATGTGTTGGTTAATTTTACTGAGACTGTTTTTTTCTTTCTCTTATTAAAAATTCTTTATTACAAGGAATAGCTCTCTGCAGAGGAGAGGGAGGATAATTTGATAATGGGGATGATTTAAAAACAAAATTTTTTTAAAAATTTAGACAGTAAAAGTAAATGCTTGTTTATTCATTGATTGATTTGCACTGTCATTTGCCAGGGCATGACCCATCCCAGAGGGCTTTGGGTCATTTGCCTAGGGCCCTGGACATAGAGGGGATGGCGGAGTTGCAAACAGTATTAGCCCCTGGAAACTGGTGTATTCACTCTGCAGGCATTCAAGTAAAGTCTGAATGACCACTTGTCAAAAATATTGTAGAGGGAAGTTCCTGCTTGTTGCAGGCTGAATTTGGTGGCCTCTGTGATTTCAACCATATCTGAGATTCTTTGACTTTTATAAGTTATTTAAAATTATAGCCTCTCATAACTGGAAGGAATCTTCATGATGATCTAGTCTAGCCCACCCCTCTCTTTTGACGGGGAAACTAAGGGCCAGAAAGGAGAAGTGATTAGCCCAGTGAACTAGTGATTATAATCTAGGTTTTCAGTGCTGTTTCCATCACAACTCACTGCCTCCCCTTGAGGAGCCACCATTTTAGAGTAGCTACCTCTAGACGCCAATGAATATTCCAAGTAACTTATACTTCATGTTCTTTAGCAGAAACTAACCACACATGTCCCTCAAGATCCTATAGGCCCTATTATCCTCTTCCTTTATACTATTTCCCTTAATGAAATCAGCACCTTTTTATGCAATTATTATCTCTCTGAAGATGATTCTCAGATCTACTTATCCTCCCCTAACCTTACATCTGTTCTCCAGTCCTGCATTTCTAACTACCTATTGGACATCTTGAACTGGGTATCCCTTACTCATCTTAAATACAACAGGTCTAAAACTGAACTCATTGTCTCCCCCCCACACTTTCTCTTCTTCCTAACTTCCTTATCACTATTGAGGGCACCACCATGCTCCCAGTCACCCAGGCTGGAAATCTAGATGTAATCCTCAACTCCTCACTCTTTTATCCCCACATCAAATCAGTTGTCAAATCTTGTTTCTGCCTTGGTAACATCCCCGCTTCTCTCCCCTGACACTTCTCTCCCCTTCTCTCAGCTTCTGCACAATGCTGCTTCTTAAAGTCCTACTTCTGCAAGAAGCCTTTCCCCGTCCTTCCTCAGTGCCTTCCCCTCTGATACTATCTCCAGTTTATCCCATCTATATCTTATTTGTTGTTTTCCTATAGCTTCCCCTATTAGACAGTGAGTTCCCTGAGAGTAGGAGGTGGTTTTGGCTTTTTCTGTCTTTGTATCTCCAGCCCTTAGCACAGTGCCTGGTACAGAGTAGATGCTTAATAAATGTTTGTTGGTTAACTATCACCCTTGAAAGCTCTGCCTAATGGCCTGGTATCTTGGGGAGGGGTAAATTAAACCTTATTGGTCAGCTCCAGCTTGGGGTTACAGGATCAACCAAGCAAAGCAAAGCCCTAGTTGAACCACAGAAACAGCGGGAAATCCATCAAAAGAGGCTTCTGATGCTTTGGAGGTGGAGGAACAAAGAGAGGATGGATCACCTAAGCTGTGCATGAAGAGCCATTTGGTTTTCTTTCTTCCCCCTCCAATTAGAAACTAATGACTATCACTGCCCTGAGGTTAAAAAGGAAGCAGAGAAATACAAAGGGCCACCTGTAATGATGGCCCTGGCTGGTTAAGGACTACCTACCATGTTTGTTCTTCTTCTGTTCTTCTTCCAATCCTGGGACACCAGGAATCCCCAGGAAAGTATTGTGGGAGTTCCCGTACCAAACCAGCAGCTCTTGATCTGGAGGAATCATCTATAGAGAAAAGAGACGAGGAGTAGTTAGGCAATGAAAGGGAGGGGAAAAGATCAAGTTTCTTACTGTGTCCCCTAATACAGGGAAAAGAATGCTGGGTTTGGAGGGAGAAGACCTGGATTCATGTCCCAGTTCTGCCATTCACTAGCTGTGTAGCTTTGGCATTCATTCTCTGAGCCTGTTTTCTCCACTTTAAAATGAAGAAGTTGAATTAAGTGATTCCTTAGATCCCTTCTAACTCTACATTCTATGATTCTCTTAAAATCTAGATCAGACTCAGAATTTTAATGCATCCACATCTGTAGTTCTATCACTGTGGTAACTCAGTCCAGCATCCTGGAATTCTCTTCACCTATGAGGGATCCTTCAATTGCAATTTACTAACCTGTATCCATGTAACATGCAGAGGGAATCTAGATAATTCTATAAAAAGGATCCCTGAGGGATTGAGGGTTGTGTGGGCCTGCTCCCCTCCCCATGGCCTAGATAACTCCATTACTGAAAGTTATGACTGGGAAGATAGAGGCCCTGTACCAGACTCAATAAAATGGGTTTTCAAAGCTTCATCAGCCCAGTACGTGGGTAATAGGGCATACAGCAATAACTATAATAAAGTGTGTGTGTTTTTTTAAATCACTCGGAGGCAGCTGAATTTAGATTAAACACAGTGAATAATTTTGATTTCGAAAGACAGTTCATGAAATGATTCTCAAATATTTTCTTCCTCAAGGTAGAGAGGTGTAGGACTATATATAAAGCATGTTGCGTATGCTGTCATATTTGGTCACTGTGCTGGACATAGAACTATTAAAAATTACAAGGTATAGGAAGTAAGGCTCTGTAGTATGTAAAACCCAGGTAGCAAGAAAGACTAGAATAAAATTGGGAGAGTTAATGTGGTGCAGAGAAAAGAACATTAAACTTGGGGTTAGAAGACCTGAGTTTGAATTTTCAAATCTGCCATTCATCATATGACTGAGGTCCAAACCCTTAAGTGCTCTGAGCCTCAGTTTCCTCATCTGTTAAAATGGGGTAGGAAATAACATTTGACTTTCTACCTCACAAGTTATGGTGAGGAATGTGTTTTTCTATAATACTCAGTATAAACATGTGCTATAATTATTATAACTAAAAAGATAATTCCCATTCTGGGATGTACTGATCAGAAGAAAATGCAAGAAAATCATCTTCATTCAAACCGTCTGGCCCAAAAAAGGGACAGTACTTACTAACTGTGTGACCGTGGGCAAGTCTCTTAACCCCAATTGCCTAAAAAACAAACAGCAAAACCAAAAAACCAAAAAAGGGACAGTAAAAGACTGCACTCATTCAGGTGTTTCCTAAGACTGCGTGGCATAATGTAGACTACAGTGCTGAGCATAGGCTGTTTGTAGAATTTTCTGATCACTTCTCCTGTTTAGGAGTTGTTCAAACAGATGTTGGGTATTCCAATAATTCTTTCTCTCAAATAAGATTAATATATGTAAAAGGCTTTGTAAACTTCAAAGCATTATATAAATTTAAGCCATTATCATCTTTTACAAGGCAGAATATATAGCAGACTCAATAATAAATGCTTCTCTTTAACTCTTTGTCCTCATTTTTGTTCAATTACTTTCAAATTCTCTGTAGCTGTCTCCTCTAAGAACACAGGATTTAGAGACAGAAGGGACTTTAGTGATCATCTAGGCCAACGCCTTCATTTTACAAATGGGAAAACTGAGAGTCGGGGAGGTACTTGTTGATTGACTAATTTTTATTCCTGGCTATAGTGATGGGCATCCTCTAGTGATCTCAAGAAGAGCGATGAAATTCATTCTTCCCCCAAAAAGAAAAAGAAATCACAAATTCCTTTGAGTTCTTTTGAAATATATATATGTGTATCTATATGTATATGACAACAAAATTAAGGGGATATGATACACTGATAAATCATGCAAATGGCCTTTTCTTCCCCTGCTGATTGAGAAGAGAGCCTCCATTATAAACAAGGCAATCATCAGAGCCAGGGGGTTCATGACACACAGACACTCAGTGTAAACAGATGGTCATAGATCTTAGGAAAGCTACAGTGCCCAAGACTGAAACTCAGGAACAATTGACCAAAATGTACACAGCTACACCAGATGTCATTTTTGTCCTTGATTCCAAACCACTTTGGTGGCAACAAAAAAACCAATAATAAGTAAAGGCTTTGGAAAGATTTATTATTCTTTTGATTGTGCAAAGAAAAATGAACCCAAAATACCGTCCTTGCAAGGCTCAGACTATATGAGAAGAACAAGTTGTGAAGAAAAAAAAAAAGAGCTCAAGAATAGACTGAAGAAAATAGGGATCATCTCCCCATTAGTACAAGAAAAAAATAGGAAAGATGGAAGGAAGAAAAGAAATGGAAGGAGGGAAGAAAGGAAGAAAGAGAGAGAGAGGGGAAGGAAGGAAAGAAGAAAGGAAAGGAGAGTTGTATTTTTTGAAACAGAATCACAAGAATAGACAGACCTTGTCAAAGAGAATAGGGAAAGAATCCCTATGCGACAAGGTGGGGCTGGAGGAATTTTCCACTGGCAGCTGGTTCAGGCTGTGCATAACCAGAAAACCCAGGGATTTGCTGATATCCTAAAAGGAGTGCCAACCTCTTTATCAATGTCCAGTCAACCTCACTGAAGGCAAGAGTCTTTAACCCACTGGAATTGCAGACTGATTGAGAGAGGAATGAATCCTTTGAATCATGGCCACAGAATTCGAGTCAAAGAAAGGGGAGTCTGAAATGAAGGTATCCTGGGTCCCTGTGCTTCCTTATTAAGCAATCTATCCTGAGGAAAAGGCTGGTGTTCTGAGGGTCTTGTTTCCCAGAATACCACCAATCATGATCTGATCTAGTTGGACGGATCTGAAGCTGGAAAGATTTAGATACTCAGACACCTGTGGATAATGATGGCTTTGTCCCACTGCTTAGTTTGGAGAGAAGATTTGAGATTGGATAGTAATAGCTGCAGTTTCTATGGCACTTTAAGAAAGCACTGCATAGCATTTTATATCCATTATCTCTTATCTTCTTTTTTTTAATTATTATCTCTTATCTTCTTAACAGCCTTCTGAAGCAGATACTACAGATATTATTATACCCATTTTACAGATGAAGAAACAGGCTGAGAAAGTGACTTCACCAAGGTCACATTAAAGAAGGTAGAATTTTTTTTTGGCTAGGTAATGGGATTAAGTGACTTGCCCAGGGTCACCCAGCTAGTAAGTGTCAAGTGTCTGAGGCTGGATTTGAACTCAGGGCTTCCTGACTGCAAGTACATGGCTCTATCCACTGTGCCACCTAGCTGCCCCAAGAAGGTAGGATTTGAATCCATGTTTGCCTGACTCCAAGGTTGGCATTCTATTCACTGTGCCATCTTTTTCTGTTGCTTTTAATAGCTACCTAATAGCAAGATGGACGGAGCATCTGAGCCTGGGTTGAACCAAAAGAGAAAGGCCAGGCAATCTGGCCAGAAAAAAAAATTCAATTCTGCTTTTCCAAAGGACATTTAACTCTGGCCTGCAAAGGCTTCAACTAACGAAGGCAAATCGTTCTGTCCTAGCATTAATCTCCCACACTTTACTTTCCTAGATATTCTCAGGACTTCCCCGAGCAATGGACACATATTTGTTCTGGAAGGAAATCTAGGCACAGATTTCTGAAAGTCTTGTAAATAGCATTGGAATTAGGAGGGGGATGAAACCATGGAAGAGATGAGGTGATTAGCCTCTACTTCCTTCCCTGAGGGTCTGAAATTTTAGCAAAATTGTCTAATGGGGGAGTAGAGTGAGAAAGATGGGGCAGCAGGGGGTAGGGCAAGTGGGGGATGCAGAAAGAGAGAGAGAAGAAAAAGGAAGAGAGAAAGAAAGAAAAAGAGAGAGAGAGATGAAAGAGACCTTAAAAGTCACCTAGACCAACTCTCCCATTTTACCGATAAGGAATTGACATGACTTGCCCAAAGTCACATAGCGAGTCAATCAGTCAGTCAGTCCACAAACACTGAAATGATAGAGCCAGGATTTGAACAATGAGCTCCATTTCTCGTTTCTCCCACTGTAACAAGGGCAAAACTTCCTAGTACCTTATTATTATGACTAAAAATGGTGTACAAACCATCTCTCTTAATTATTTCTCCCTCAGAAATGATACTCAAGACTCTTATTCTACCATGGACATGGTGTGAGCTTGCAAATAATTCTTCCTTTCTAGGTCTCAGGTTCCTCATCTATAAAATAAGGTGTTAGGGGTGGAGGGGCGGGGTGAGACAAGATGACCTCAAAGTTACATTTGACTTCTAGCATTCTATGATCCTATGTTCGGACATTCCATGGTCTAAGGTACCTTTCTCTCAGCTATTCTATAAGCTAATCTCTCTTTTAACTTTAACCTTATATGCACTGAGTGACAACAACTATGACTCCATCACCGATGGTCCATTGCATGTAAGGTGGTATGTCCAAATCTCATAATCTTCCTTTTAAGGTGATCTGTGCTGATCACCATTCCTAAAAAACATTTTTTTTCTCTCCTCTGCTCTAAGCTTTCTCCCAGCAGCCTCTGTAAAAGCAAATTTCCTCTTGGGACATTGCTGGTATGACACACAAGCTTCCAAAATACAACAGGTATATTGTCTGGCATTCCTAAGGCCAGGTACGTTGGGCATTTGGCCACGTATGCTGCAAAGTCATGCAAGCCTGAAGTCATTAAAGGAGACACAGTTCTGTTCTGATGTCTATATATCTGCCAGGACTGTTCCCAATAGATCTTCATTTCAGAGACCTATTTGGGTTCCAGGGATCTGTTATCAGCCTGGATTCCTTCTGGGCTTCAACTATGAATGCAGGGGTTTAGTTTGGGAAAATTTCCAATTCAGCATTAACCCTTTTTGTTTTCATGGAAAATCACAATCACTATTATGATTGATAATATAATGATGATGGTGGTGATATTCTGTGTGGCTCCCAGATGAATCTTTATTCTCTATCTCAAATATGACTTTAGAAGTAATTTTAAGGAAATATGGAATTTAGTGACTTTTAAAATCAATCTATCAGTAAGCATTTATTAAATGCTGCCTATGTGCCAGGCACTGTGCTAAGTGATAGGGATACAAAAAGAAAGAAAAGAAGAAAAGGAAAAGCAACCCTTGCCTTCAAGGCACTCACATTTTAATGGGAGGGGTATGGGGAGGTAGAGACACCATACATAAACCAGTACCTACAAGATAAATATAGAGTAGATGAAAGGCAACCTTAGAGAAAAAAGATCTAGAAGCTGAAGGAAGACCTCTGACATTTTGAAAAACCAAAATACAAATATATACTGATATAAAAGCCAGTAGAAAAAAATAATTACATCATAATTTAGAAGAAATACATTTTCCTTGAAGACTGCATGATGGGTCTCTAGAAAGGAACTGGAAATATTACCTGGAACTACTCCTGGCCAGGCTTTTTGGAGGCTTAGGGTATAAGGAGGATTTTGAGCACCTCAGAACCAAGGAAGGAGTGTCCATAATCCTTTCTGGATATCTCTCCTCCACTCTGATCTCCTATAGCATATTCTGACTGGGGAGATGCAATAATGAGCATCCAGAATTAACCTAGGAACTTTTCTTCCTCTTTACCTCATTGTCAGAATATTCCACATAAGGATTTCATTTTCGAAAGCTTGAAATCATGCTGATAAAGAAGTAGTCAGCCAAATTCAGAGCTCCTCCGTCCTCAACTCAGCATGCCTTGTCACAAATATATATGTCTGAGATCATGTTCTTTTGTAAGCCATAAAGTGTTATATAAATGTCGGCAATTATTATGATTATCACCAGTAAGTAAACACTCTGTCATCTGCATATGGTCTAGAGAATAAGGACTGCTGATACATCTGAGAGCTTGAATAACTAAAACATGGATGATTTGGAAGAATGAGACTACAGCAAAGCATATTTAACTTTAAAATTCTAATGCACATCATTTGCTATTTGATGATTTCTTATGAACATCAGTTGTTCCCGAATCATAGCTGTCTGGATATAACTGGTTACTGAGAGTTACAGATAAGGGGCTCTTGGACAACAGAGCAAAAATCGTAGATATCCTGGAGTATATGTCAGAATGATGATTTTGGAACTCATATAAAGAAGAGAGAGAAAGAGAGCTGATAATGATCTGTTGTTCCATTAATGGTGAGCTCAACAGTGACCAAAAAGAAAAGGAAGTGGCAAAGAAAAAAAATCACTTAGAGGATCAGGAAAGAGAGAGAGACAGAGAAAGACAGAGAGTCAGAGAGACAAAGACAGAGAGAGAGACAGAGAGAGAAGGTGGGAGAGAGAGGACAGACAGGGACAGACAAGGAGGGAAGGAGAGAGATTAAGGAAAAGACAGTAGAGATATGATTGCAGGAATGATCTTAAGTAAAAACTTGGACCTTAAGCCCCAAAGTTGAAGGATTTATAAATTCTCTTTCAGTTTTTACTTTTAGGCCCAAGAAACGTTCACTTCCTTTGACTACCTAGTTTGCTGGAATATGATATATTCCTATTAGAATAATCTAGAAATCAAAATTAGAATAATTCAAAAATCTGAACCTTTGGGGTATTTTTTCTTTGTATTTTAAAAATGTCTAAGTACATCATAAGGTTAGGGGAAAATTCCTACTAGTTAAAGTTATTTCCAGAGACAGAAATGAGTGTGGGAGGGAAAAATACACCAAGATTTACCCAGATGAAAAAAAATTCTCTTTTTGGCATCTCTCAAAATTTTAACCCAGTTCATTCAGTTGCCTCTTGTTGGGAACCAGATATTTGTATACTTGGAGGTGGGGGAAAATTACATGGCAAAATCTCACAAAATGGGAAAATTTTTACAAATAAGGTTGAAAAAACTTTTCAAAGATTATGGTTTAACATGTTGAAATGTTGAAAGTATGGATAGGTAAGAAGTTAAAAAAGATCAAACTTAAAGCTTTTCTCCTTTGCCAACTTATATGTAGGCAGCACAAAAAGTCAATTCATTTCAAAGACATCCAGAGCAATAACTTGCAAATGCCACGTGCAACTAATCACCACGCAACGGATGGGTTGTTGGAAGAAGGAAGTTTGGATATATGTGTGATCAGATCTGTGTAGATACATTTTCTTATATCCAGTAGTGGTTTTTGCCATGACAGTTAATGTTATCTATCCTAACTCAAACCTGCTTACTTGCTTTTGAGAAAATGGCTGCCCTCTTTAATGTCCTCGGCTTTCTTTGATAAAGAAAATTCTGGGATATTAAAATTTTTCCTTTTTCCTTACTTTACTAGCAATTTGAGAGACTGAGTGGCAGTTGATAAATGGTGGTCATTGGAATCAGGAAGACTCGAGTTCAGTCTTTCCTTTGACATACACTCTGAAGAACTTCAGTGTCAACTGAGAGACATGGGGCATGCTGACATAGGACCGCCCAACACGGCATGCCCACATCAAAGAAGGTACTGTACTCTATGAGCAAAGCAGAATTTCAGTAGCACAAAGGAAGCGTGAGATGTGCAGATCTAGGGGCATCTTCATCCCAAATGTTTAAATATGCTATTTGTGCCCAAACCTGTGCTAGAACCTTCCAAGCTCACATTGGGTCAATCAGTCACAAACACACTGTACTTTGACTCCAACTTCAAGGTGTCATTGGTCCTCTTCCAGTACAAAAGACAAACAACAACAGCTAGGTGTGTGACCATAGATTTAACTGTAACCAAGCACTTAAACTCTTTATACCACTAGACAACTCTCTAAGACTACAAATCCCCAATTTACATGGCTGGAGGAAATTTCTATGCTGAGATTACAAGTCTGCACCCCCTAAAAATAAAATCAAAACAATCAGTGATACATAATTCTATTTGTATTTATGCAGTGCTACAAAAAGATAATCATTTGGTGAAATTATATTTTTCCTTCTCTTAATTTTTAGAATTTCAAGTCTCTGACCAAGAGTAGGAGATTGAAAGCTGATCTTTATTTTTGAATCTTTGGAAGGCAACTAGCCACTCTAATTAATTACTCCTGGTTACTATCTTCAGGCTTTGAATTCTACCTCAGACTCTCCCAGGTTCCTTCCTTGGCTTTCTTCCGCTTTAAACTGCTTTGGCATACACAATGCAACATACCTCAAGTTGGCTCTAGCTATGAATGCTTTGGTAAGATCCCAGGTACAGTGACAATCTATATTTTTGCTCTAAATCCTATTTAAGTGGGACATGTTTGTGTTTGTGGTAAGATTTGTGACTAACTAGGAGCTTCTTGTGGTCAAGAACCATATTATGTTTCATCTCCCACAATGCCTAGCACAGTACCAGGAAAATAGTGGGTGCTCAATATACTTGTTGAGTTTAATTGAATTGCATTAAGATATTTCTGAAAAGAGAGAGAGAGAGAGAGACAGAGAGAGAGAGAGAGAGAGAGAGACAGAGAGAGAGACAGAGACAGAGACAGAGACAGAGACAAGAGAGAGAGACAGAGAGAGAGAGACAGAGAGACAGAGACAGAGACAGAGACAGAGAGAGAGAGACAGAGAGAGAGAGACAGAGACAGAGACAGAGAGAGAGAGACAGAGAGAGAGAGAGAGAGAAGGTTTGTATGTTTGGGTATTAGAGTGTGAGTGTATGTGATGTGATAGGCACTCTGTGAAGGTGGAAAAGAAGGGAATGAGAAATATGTCTCTTGGTTTAAAAGTATATGAGGGCAGCTAGGTGGCGCAATGGATAGAGCACTGGCCTTGAACCAGAGTTTAAATTCAGACTCAGACACTTACTAGCTGTATGACCCTGGGCAAGTAACTTAAACCCATTTAACCTCCAAAAATAAAATTATATCAAATTAAAGAAAAAGACTTGCTGAAGGTATAAATATACATGAGGGGGTTAGGCATCGAGTCATAGTTTATAAAGATCTGGCCTCAGAATCAGGAAGACCCTAGGTTCAGGGCCCACCTTTGATGTATGCTTGTTGACTGTGTGATCCTGGACAGGTCACTTAATCTCTTAGTGCCCCAGGTAATTTTCTAAGACTATAAATTGCAAAGCAATTGCCAACCTGCTTTGGTCTGGAGAAATTCCTTACTGGGATTTCCTGATACCAGTAAGATCATAGGTCCCATCCTCTCCTCTCCCCCCCCCCAAAAAAATTAAAAATTAAGAATCTGTGAGAATACTGGGGAGGAAGCAGAATAGGGATACATGTGAGAGATGAGGGCATGTGTGTATTTATAAGAAAGAGTGTGTATATGTGTGGATACTGTGAAGGTAAAGGAATGAGTGGATACTTATTAGGGAGTCAAGATGAGGATTCAAAGTTAAAGGAGCAGATGGGTGAATGTGAAGATACCAGTATGTTCTGTTCTTGAAGTGAACTTCAAACTGAGGCTAATTTAAGGTCATTTGAGGGGAGGGGGAGTCCTTAAATCACACACAGAGACCACACCAAGCCATTGGCTAGCTATCAAGTTTTTCTCTTAACAACAGATAATCCAGCCTCTACTGAACTTGTCCAGTGTTTCATACCAGCCCTTAGCCTTCACTCAAGTCATAGCATTTAAATGGCCCGATGATCTCTTCCCTTCCCTATGTGTTGCAGTACTGAGGGTCCCAGGGAGAGCTTTTCCCTTAGGTCCCATTGCAATGGTGCTTATCATTCCCTCAAGCTGCCCTGAGTCTGTTAGTGGCAAGATCTGTCAAGGGCAAAGGCCAATCCTGTTTCCTCTCTAGGAAATGGGTTTTGAGTGCATCGGTTATTCAGGAGGGAATTTGATGCCGATTGAGGGAACTGCTGGGTCCTGTTCATGAGGTATCTGGGAATGGAAGGTTTCTGGGACTGTCAGACTATAAGGAATGACTTCCTTATAGGTAAATAAAAACAAGCAAAAAACTGAAACCTAACTAGCTATAAGCTCTATAGAGCAGAAACAGTGGTGTTTAAATTTTGCAGCTCTCCTAGCACCTACCTCCAACAATGCTCTATGCTTAGGCACTTAATAAGTGTTTGTTGAATGAATGAATGAATGAATGAATGAATCATATCCTGGGGCTTTGAATTCTTCCAAACATTGACTATAGGTGAAACTCTCTCTTTGCAGGTCATCCCTGTCTTTCCTGTCTTTATTATACTTATTTGTGTCCTGTCTCTTTTCCAAGACTGGAAACTCTTGGTAGACAGGGATCATGTCTTATATATCCTTGTGTCTTCAATGCTCAGCACAGTGTTCTTCATTGAACAGGGTTTGAGTAAATTGTTTTTTTTTAACTTATAATGAGTATGAATACACAGATGAATATATTGTGAATACACAAATTATTATGCTCCAAATTCAAAACTCTCTTCCCTAGTTATTTCATTTCTAGTCCTCTATATCCCTAATGGAGCATCCTTCAAGCCTATCCTGTGGACTACTTGTCTGGAGGGAATAAAAGCCAGGCATTCCCTGTTGAGGCACCTTTGATCACCATTTTCTTTAAAATAAAATTGTAAAGAATATCTTTGCTGATTTTGCTCCCTTAAAAAAAAAGAGAGATTATATTTGGGTTTCTTTTAAAGTACGCATATATGCATTCAAATATAGACATGAGGAGCTCTGCTGTTCAGAATCTCTAAAGGACCCCCTCCTTTACCCCTTCTGTAGCCCCCCAGCAAAACACACACACACACACACACACACACACACACACACACACACACACATACACACACACACAGGCATACACAGAGTAGGATCTTGGGCCAGGAGGCTCTGTCACCCCACAATTGCTCACCTCAATTGCCTTGTAGAAGATACTGTTGCCAATTTGTACCACCTCCAGATTTTGCTCTTGCTCGTTTCGGGCACATTTGATATAGGTCATCCAACTTCGATGATCTTCTTGGCTTGCATCAATAAAATATCTAACTGTGCCATCTTCATTGAATACCTGGCCATGGGAAGAAAGGAGCACAAACTAAGAAATGGGAAGGCTTGTTGCAAATATTACCTAGTGAAAAAAGCAACAGACATGGAAGTCAGAAGACCTTAGTTCAATTCTGGCCTTTCCGACAATGAAGTATGTGGCATTGGGCAAGATATCACCTCTCTGAGCTTCAGTTTTCTCATCTGTGAAATGAAGAGGTTAGAGTAGATTGCCTCTAAAGTCCTTTCCTGATCAACTAACTGTGATCCCATGATTAGTAAACAAACAAAGCCAATGGTGATGATTCATAGAATCTTGGAACTGAAAAAGATTTCAGAAAGCATCTTGTCTGATTTATCTTCACCATACCTCCAACCAGTAGTCATCCAGCTTCTGCTTTAAGACCTCCAGGGATGAGGATACTACTATTTTTCAAGGTAGCTCATCCCACTTTTAGATATCTCTAATAGGAATTGTTTTCTATAAGAAAACTATAAGCTATAATCTCACTCTCTTCAATTGCCATCTACTGTTCTTAGTCCTTGTCTCTGGAGGAAAGCAGAACAAGACTAACTCCTCTTCCTCTTTCCAAAATAATCAGTGAGAGCTTTCCATGAGCTTAGGGAAGTGAAGCCTCTTGAGTTTGCTTCCAGGCTTTATTGTTGAATCCCTGAGAGAGCCTGGTTCCAGATGCCTAACTTTGCTTCTCTGTGAAATGGGGAGAACAACCTGTATCTGCTGTCTTAGGACTCTAAAATGTTCAATAATCACTAGTGGTACTTCTCAGCTGCTACTATGTAGCCTTGCCTTTCCCAAGTAGGGAGTGGAAAAGGAAAAAAGAAACTCCCTTTCTGCTGCCAATACTTGGTTTTGAATTCTAGGTGCTCCTTCTGAAAACTAGAAGCTTCCTCAAATCATCTGATTTGGACAAGTTGAATGATGGTTGGGCCAGTAATCTAGGGAAGAAACCCCATCACCCTGGGGTCAGGAGGTCTGGGAAATAAGGCACCCATACAGCAAGAGAAGCGAAGTTTTCCTAGCCCATTCCCATTCAATTCAGGAAGGGAATGAAAAGCCCAGGATGAATCATATAACATGGCTCTCTTTCATTGCAAATTTCTCATTCACTGTATACCATGTACATCTTTATAAATCTGCGGATGGAAAGGTGATTAGAACATAGAATGTCAGAACCAGAAGGGATCTTAGCATATAAAATGCCAGAGCTGAAAGAAGACCTTAAGAACACAAGATTCGAATTGGAAGAGACCTAAGAAATAATCTAGTTCAATTTTCTCATTTTATAGATAGAAAACCTGCGGCCCAGAGAGAGGAAATTATTTTTCCAAAGGTTATCCAGCTAGTGGCAGGCTCAATCTAGAACTTGGGTATTCAGGGTCTCCTCCAGAGGTGTGTGTGTGTGTGTGTGTGTGTGTGTGTGACATTCAAGGCCACAGATTCACTAGGTTCCTCTACATCAGCACGTGCATTTTTCCTGGCCTTTAGTAAGGTTTTGATTTAGGGAATGGGGAAGAAGGAGAAGGAGAGGAGAGAGATGCTTTGTTGCAGAGAAGGCAGGTTTTATGGGCCTTCCAAAAAAAGTGGGAATGCACTCAGTCTGAGGTGTATCATTGGAGCTGCTGGGGAAAGCAGGAAAGTTTGGTGAGTGATTGACCCCACAGCTACCTCTGACCCCCACATGGGGACTAATGTTACTGTTACTGTTATATGCTAGCTGGGAGTTTGGGTGGGGAATGGCAATTTTTGCATCAGTATTTGTTTGGACTTAACAGGGCAAGCCCAGTACTGTATGTTTCTCACTGTTAATCTGAGTGTCCTTTGCCCTCTAAACAAGAGGAGAACTAAGAATTCAGTATGTAGCACAAAACCTTTTCTGTTCCTGTTGGTGCCCTGCCCTGAGAGACTTGACTATCCCTTCAATTCGGACTTCATAGATATCTTTGCCTGGTAAGAGGATAAATTGGTAGTAGCCCCTCAGCTAATTCAAAGTACCTGCCCAGGGAGCTAGGTCGCTAGGAGGGCAGAAGCTGGTTTACCTGCTCTCCAGTGGAGCATTATTCCCAGGCCCTCCCCAGATGAATACCCTTTCCATTTACCTCCCACATCAAGTTGTTATTCTTGCAGATGTCCACGTGCTCCGGAGAGATGACCCTGCCTGTGAAGGGACCCATCTCAGTGCCTGCCTTGATCCAAGTCTTGGAGAAGATACCCAGGCCCTCCCCGGGGATAGAACTCTGAGCGATAATCACTTCGGATGGCAGCACCAGACTGGACAGCTTCTGCACCTCTGCTGGGTGGAGAGAGGAGATGAAATGGGGCAGTGAAAAGGCTGGGGAGGGCTGCACAAGAAGGGGTACCAACAGAATATTTCAGTCACCTTCCCTCCCAGACCCTAGCCTTGTCTCCTTCATCTCCCCGTCGATTTCCTGGACGACACAGAGCTAGACTGCAAAATGAAGGGACAGAATCGAGGCCCTGGTCCTAGAGCAACTGTAGAGTCAGGCAAGGAATGGAGAGGATTCACAAGGAAAAAGCAAACCGTCTTCCAAGGGGCTCCATTTTCCTGCAGGCAGTTGCTAACAGGGGAGACGCCAGTGATCAGGCAGATCTTTGGAAAACTCTTAGGGGGGTTCCATAACGGGATGCCAGGACACGAAGAGAAGGAGAAAGACACTAGCACTATTATACAATACACAGTAACTTCTTCTCCCTGGGCGGAGGCTGCCCCATCGCGCACCAGGATTGGAAAGTCCAAGCCTAGCTGGGCCTGGATCAGAGTAGGGGTGGGGGTGGTGGGTGCGGCAATCCCTTCAGGGTTGATCTTCGAGCCTCAGGCGGACCTGACCCCCGGCTGGGATGGGGGCAGCTAATGCACATTCCGGATCCTACAATGTGTTACAAGGTTCCCCTCTAAGCTACCTGGGAAAAATATATGAGAGCGCAGAGACTGAAAAGGGGGGTTAAATGGTGTCTATTTCAGCCCATCCAGCAATTTGTCACGCTGTTAAAGTGATCTGCATTCATTAGGCTCAACTAGAAAGAAATTGCTAATTCTAAATTCATTAGCCCTTTAAGAATGCTGTAGCAGTAAATTTGGCCTCACTGCGGAGAAGACTTGTTTAAAAGGGGCCGAGGAATTCCCCTTACAAAATGGGGAGATTAGATGGTTGACATAGTGTGAATGGAACTGGAATTAGTCTTCACGCTAAATTAAGAGAGGAACAGAAATCTTAAAGGGGGGAAAGAGAGGGGGACGCCCAGAAATGCCAGCGAAAGGGAGAGATATTGTTTGCGGGTTGATGAATGAGGAATAAGAACTTGAGACATCTTAAAGAAAAGAAACTTTTTTTCTCTCCTCTCTCCCCAGCCCTCCCCAGTCCCTCTTCCCCCTCTTTAAAGTTTCTGGGTTTAAGTGGGAACTTTCGCAGGTCAAGCCCAAGTTAACTAAATGAATTTAAAACCCTTCTTTTTGAGTCAACTGCTATTACACGCCTAGTAAGGCCTTAAACGCCGGGGACTTGGGCTCAAAGGGGGTGGGGGCGGGGAGAGGGGGATCAATGGCCGAGTGGGGAGAGGGAAAGGGGAGAGGCTGTGGGACCGGGAGTGAGGAAGTCAATGGAAGAGGAATTCCGAGAACTGGATTTTGGAGAGCTCCAAGCGCTGGGGTTTCAGAAAGTTGTTCCTAACCCCACCCCACCCCATCCCCCGCTCCTGCCCCCAGGGAGGGCTAGTGTCCCCTTCGCTCCCACCCCACCTCTGTGTGAACTCTGGGACAAAGAGCTGCCTGGGCTTCTGTGCGTTCGATGGGCTGGGTTGAGGTGGGCTGGGCAGAGAGCCGTCCAAGGGGGCATCGAGGTATGTAGGTATCAGGGACCGAGCTAGCGGGGACCCTCTGGCTTGAAAGGGAGCGGGGGGCGTAGGCGGTAGCTGTCGCATCTTAAAACCGCCCCGGGGAGCAGGGCCCACTCACCTCCGGAGAAGGACTGTGCCAGCACCTCTGCGGTAAAGGCGGTCTTGGGGTTGGCGTGGTGAGACTTCTCTTCGAAGAGCTGTTCGCCCAGCACGTTCCGCCAGCGACCATATAGGAAACTGTGCAGGATGTCCGAGGTGATCACCTCAGCCAGCGACAGCCCTTGAGGCTTCAGGCCAGTCTTCAGCACCAGGGCTTCCGCGGGGAGCACCGAGCCCATCATGAACCACCCCGTCCTCTCTGGCCACTCGAGACAGCAATGGGCTCGGGGGGAGAGCAAGGGAGGAAGAGCAAGAGAAGAGAAAGAGGTGGAGAAGGAGGAGGTGGAGGAAGAGGAGGAGGAGAAAGAGGAGGGAGGGAGGTGGCCGAGAGAAAAGGGGGCAAGAAATGAGTGTGTAAGAAAAAGCGTCAATAGCCAAGTCTAGGTAAAAATATATATATAGAGAGAGATAAATATATATATATATATATATGGATCTTATCAGTGTTTGGAGATGGGCTTTCGGGAGAGCTTTCGCCTTTTGCTACTCTACACCTAACAGTCTGCCACTTGGCAAATTCTCAGCCCCTTTATAGGAGCCGCAGTGACCCTCCTAATTGGTTATTAATGACCCCCCTGACGTTGTAAGATAGACTTGTTCTAGCAGGGAGCGACAAACCTAGAGGGGAGAGAACGAGGAGAGAGGGGGGAGAAGGAGCCCCCTCCTCACCTTCGTCGTTGTCGTCTTCCCCCTCCCTCTCCCCTTTTCCCCCTCCCCTTGTGGGAAGGGCAGAGGGAGAGGCAGGACCAGAGACTAGATTTATCCCAGGATAGAAATAGGGGAGCGCGCTGGGGAAAAGAGACTGCACTTGAAACCCGCTACAAGTCTGCACTTCTCTAGATGAGTTGGGGGATGGTGTTGAGGAGTGGGAGACAGATACAAACAGAGAGACAGACCCACATATAGACAGACGCACACACACTCTTCCGGGGCTTGTTGCTGCCTCCAATTGCCCCAATAGGCTTCGGATGCCGGAAGGCTATTACTACTACCCAGCCAAAGTGTTTGGCCTCGGGACTGGACAGGGCAGGGCAGGGTTGCACTCCTTGGCCTCCCGTTTCTCCTCTCCCCAGCTCTCGCCCCAGCTTTGAGGAACTGGGAAAAGGGTTCTTCGTGATCTTCTCTAAGGAGTCCCCCAACCTCAGTTTCCCCACCTGATGTAGCCCCATACTGCATTTCCCCTGTTCCTCAGGTCCCCAGCAGGGTCCAGCTCTCCCAATGCTTCAGCTGGGGTTGCCAGGTAGTCTCCTCTTTCGAAAGCGGATCGTGCAGTTCGAATAAAGCGGGCCTCCGGGATCCGAACCGCCAGGGAAACGAAATCCAAGTCTGGGGTCAGTGTGTGGAGCCGCAATCGCTGCAAGGCCGTCGGGGACCGTTTGAGCAGAGACGGGGGCCTAATAGCTGGAGGGATGGGGCGAGGAGGAAGCTGTGGACGTTGGTGCCCGAGATCTCACCTGTTTGGGATACTTATGGAGTGAATCCACTTCCCGACCCGTCCCTGCCTTCCAGTTTTGTCGGGGGTGTCACATACTAAATCCGGGTTGTTTCTTCAGATTCCTCAACCGGATCCAAGCTACAGGGTCCAACTTCTGCCCCTTTTCTTCCCAGCCGCGGGTTTGGTCAGAGTCCGAACCAAACAGAACCGGACCAAGTTGGTCTCACTTCCCTATCTTCCTCCCTGCCACGGGTCCAGAGTGTCGGCCTGGGGATAAGATCGCCGGGCAAGGCGTTCAGGTGCGATCTCGGGGGACCCCGGGCTGGTTCTCCAAAAAGACAAGTAAGCGAGATTGCTAACTTGCTCCAAACCCAAAACCGAGGCTTAAAACAGAACCTCCACAGCTGGGCAGGCCGGATTCCCAAACCCACCAGCCGGGCGAAAGCCCCGGACTGTCTTTGGCTCTCTGCCTAAGGCCTACCCTAGTCTCAAATCTCTTTGCTTCGGAGGCCAAGAGAAGCCTCCGGTTTCAGGTGCTCCGACTTAAGACCAGTGCGTCCAAATGGAATTTTCTCGCCGGCTACTTCTGCCTCCCTCCCTTTTCTTTTCCGTCTCTGTCTCTCCAACCCATCACTTCTTTCCCTCTACAGCTTCTATGTCTCCTATTCTTTCTTCATTCCCTTTCTTTCTCTGTCTTCTCTTTTCTGTCCCTTTTCTTTTCTTTCCTCCTCTCTCCCCTTTTCAGTCTCTCCTGCTCTTTTCTACCCCGTCATTATTTATTTTTATCCTCTCTTCATCTCCTTTCTCTCCCTCTTTTGTCTCTGTCTGGATCCCTCTCTGTCCACGGAGAGGCCCAGAGAGAGCAAAACAAGGACTCCAACCACTATATATGTCCAGGTAGCTAAAGTCACCGCTGGCAGCCAAGGGTGTTTTTCCCATGAGGAAAAGGTCCCTCTGTCCTGGAAAGATGAGAAAGAGGCTTTGCAGCTTTTGAATAGTAAAGCTAGAGCCAAAGAGCCTTCCCACCTCCTCGTCCCCCATTAGCCTAGAACAGGATAAACTAGCTCTCAGTTATCTCCTCCCTCTGTCTCCTCCCCAATAGATCTGGCCACAAGCTCGAGGGCCCAGCTAACAGGTGGTCATGAGCATCACCACCAACCTATTTTATGGAAATCAAGTGGCCCAGGGGCCAAGGACTCCTGGTGTCCCAAATGCCTCCAATCTGAGGCTTCTGGACCTTTGGGGTCTTGGGGAACCCAGAGGCTGTTCCATTGGCTTCCCTAGTTTGGGGGCTACTGGACCCCAGTTAGAAGTGGACTAGGAGAACAGAAGGGAGGGTGATCTAATGGATATGGAGAAGCTTAGGGACTTTGGGCATTGGTCACCAAGCAGATCTCTCTGTGCTGGTACAACAAGGGATCTGGACCTGACAATTTTGTCCTTCAGGACAGCTTTCCCAAATGGGAACTTGGAGCGAAGCAAGCCATGCTCCCGGGGCCTTCACATGTAGTTATTTCTGAATACTCATCTTCAGGTCAAGGGCCTCTGATAAAACAAAAACAACAATAACTAGACCAGTTTGGAAGCCCTTTGACTAGGATTTACCCTTAAAATAATGACTATTCTTGTCCAGAGCAGGAGGAACCCTTGTCACCTTCCTTCCTCCATCTCCAAGCCCCAGTCACACCCTCGTTCTATCGCGACTATTTGCTGACTCCAGCTGGGACATGCTTTAGTATTTGGGGGACCTGGAGTGATGTGACGGAGGAACCAGGTAAAGTTCTGTCCCACGAACACCATCATCACTCTTTCAACCAATTTACTGCCACCAGTGAAAGAACATGTGGGACCCATCCTGTGCCATCCACCCTCCTCACCCCAGCACTTCTACACGACGTGGGTGGTGGCTGTCCCCGTTACTCCCACTGGTCCCTTAAGAATGATTTTGTTTTGAAAATATAGAACATCGCCGTAATCAGAAAAGACGCCGCCTGGGAAGCGTCCCAAACTTTCCTGGAAAGAGGAAGACAATGGGTAAATTGTATGCATCGCAGGATGCAGGCAAGGGAAAAATGCGCCACCGAGGAAGTCTAGGTCTGGATCTCTCTTGTAGTGTATACCTATTTGCCCATATCACAGTAAAGTGGCGCGCGGCTCTAAGTACACAGCACGCCCTTGCTAGGCTCCTAAACCTCTAGACTTCTCCAGCAGACAGTCACGCGGTCAGGAAAGAGAGGGCAGAAGTTGGGAATGATAGCGAAGGAGAAATTAGAGAGACCATCCATTCCAATACTGCCGAGTCAAGTTAGAGAGCTTGTGCGTCTGCCTTTCTCAGTACAAACGAACAACGCCGAGTCATTTTGCCCTCTCTCTCTTTCCTCCATCTCTTCCAGAGATGAAGAATTTAGGGCCTGGAGAAGTACGCGAAACCCTTTCTTGCTAGAGATTATGGGGGTGGGGGAGGGGTGTCCTTCGGCAGGTAGATACGGGAGGTGGGAGGAAGGTTCAAATATTATCAAGTAAATGGATAACTACGATGCTTAGGAAACTTACGGAGTTAGACACTTGTCTGTGTCTCCGTATTAAAACTCGTACATTATCAGGTTCCAGCTTACAAGCCCCCGAGACAACTTGAAACACATTTGGGGATGAAAAGGAGGAGAGATACCCGGTTTCTTTGTATAGGTTGGGTAGATGGGGAAGGGTAACCCCTTATGTCCTTCTGTGGCAGCTGTTTGGTCCCTGCAGCACCCATGGGGGCTAGGACATCGGCCGGGGAAAAGGGAGGGAGTAAGACAGAGAAACAGAGAGAGAAAGGGTGGGAAGTTAGGGGGAGTGAAGCTAACGGCTCCCAATTTTTAGAGGAAATCAATTTAACATTCATGGCTTTTAATAGGAGAGAAACTTTTCCCCTTTCTGGGGACATTGTTGTGAATTGTCTTGGGAGTGGGATGGGGGGGCAGACCATAGGCTGGCTTGTATTGCCATCTGCATATTTCCAAAGTCTCCTCTCTGCCCATCCCCAGAGCACTTTAATATTCATGGGTGTTAATAGAGAGGCCCTTAGTATATTGGGCTATTGTGGGGAAGTGTTCGTATTGCTCTTCCTCTGAATAGCCCCAGTTCCCCTTTCTTTGGAGATGTTTTCCAAGGTTGATGGGCCAGGAGTGAATGGTGACTTTTTCCCCCCTCCCTCCTCAGCCCCCCTTCCAGAGAGAACATCTTTATCCCAGCCGCAGCCTCTCTGGTTCCCCATTCACGGCGCTCTGGAGCTCTGGCAGGCCAGAGAAAAGTGGAACGAATCAATCTTTCACGCTCCTTTTGAGGTCAATTTGACACCCAGGGGCTCCGCTTTTCTTCCAGGAGCCCGCGAGGGGATGGCCGGCTCCGGACAACGTCGGGGCCCGAGGAGGGGAGACTAGGGGCGGCCAAGGGGCCGGGGGAAGAAAAGATAGCGGGAATGGGGGACAGAGGCAGGCTCAGGCTGACTGATACTGCAAGAAAGGGGATTTGAGCCCAACAGCTGCTTTAGGGAAGGCGGGGTTGTGGTGGTGGTGGGAGTGGAAGGGGGGAGGGTTGCGCCCCTGTCAGACCTTGTCTCCCTCTGGATGAATAGGATTTGGAAAGACCTCAGATTGATTTATATTTATGGCTGCCGAACATTTATTGCTGGGCGAGAGCGGAGAGGAACTAGGGGGGCTGGGGAGGGTGTTGGGGGGCCACAGGAAGGATCAGGCTGTCAGGGCTAATCTCCCAGAATTCCCTCCGAAATGAAGTGGGAGCCCAGGAACCCGACCAGGAGAACTGGCCAAAGAGGGACTCAATTCACTTTCACATTTAACCCTTTGGGGAGGTAGACTGAAGGGAGGCCGCGGGGATATGAGAAATTTCCAGTTGAGATGAAAATTCTGGCTTTTCCCTCTTTTCCTTTCGGCAGCCCTTCTCAGCTACGGGTTTGGATTCACTTACGCATTTTTGAATGCGGGGTTGGAGACTCGTGAATGGTACAGAGGATATTTCCACTCCTTCCCGTGATCCCGGGTGAACTCCCCCTACCCAGCTCCCCTTTGCCGCCGGGCTTCGACCCCAGTATTCGTTTGCACTGTGTCCCTGATCTAGTTCCTATCAATTACCCCTGTAAACAGGGTTTGCACTGCATCTCTTGGAGAGTTCGACCGGGAGGAACGGTGTGGGTCGGGGACCAAGAAAACGCAATCCCCCACTTGTCTGAGTTTGGCTCAGGGCATTGAAGCTGGGGCGAGCCGGACTTAATTTGGGGGACTACCGATTGAATTGAAGTTTTGGGAGGGATCTGCTCCAGTGAAACAAGGTGGGGACTGGAATCTTAGGGATTGGATTTCCTTTGATCCTTGAGAGCCTCTTTTTCTTAGTCAAGCAAGTCAGAGCTCAGTGCGGGAGAGAGGTCTGGACCACGATTCAGTCCTAATTCGAAGACAGTTAAATTAAGTCAGCAAGCACTTATTAATTGCTTTCTGTGTAGTAAATGCTGCAGATATAAAGAAACGAAGCAAAAACAATCGCTGCCCTCAAGGAGCTTATGTTCTGAAGAGTGAGATAATGTATAAATAAGTAGGTATATACAATACATATCCAGAATAGATGGAAAGTAATGTCAGAGAGAAGGGATTGGCAGCTAGGGGCAAAGGAAAGGTCTGTGATTTCGAATTTCTCCCCTACCCCCACCCCCACCCCAAGATGCAGGGAAATCGATGGCGAAACTGCCAGACCAGCCAAGAACAGAATGGGGTCCATTGTCAGAAAGAGAAATACATTTTTCTGGAGCTAGCGAAGGCCCGCCTTTCTTTTGAACTTTAGAAGAAAGTCTCACTCTCTCTCACCCCATGGAGGGAGTAGATTTCCTTTCCGTCTCCTCACCCCTCCTCCCTCTCCCCTCCCATCTCCTTAAACATCTGCTTGGGGAAAATCTACCCTAGAGGGCATATCTGTTGTTCCCTTTAAACCCCTCAAACTCATTAAAAAGATATTAGGAGACCTGAAAAAGTCCATCCCAGGTATTGATCAGTGGTGCTGATCCGGAGGGGGAGCGGCGAAGATCAATACAGGGAGAAAAGGAGAAAAGAAAGAATGTGGCTTTGGCTCCGGTCTGGGCAGAGTAGAAGGCTGGAGCCGCTGGCTTCCCTACTTGGTTTAGATACAGTAACGAAGAGAACGGACCTGCGTCTTTGTGTCTTTTAATTTCATCTTACTACTTTGGTTGGATGAAGTCACTGCCCTTACCCTGACTTCTCTCTCTCCCACCCTCCCCCGCTCCACTCTCGAGTCAGCCAGTTTTGATAAAGATAGAGGTTCAGGGCTTATGTAGGGAGAGAATGAATTTTTATTCCTCTCTCACCTGAAATCTGTTATCTCACAGAGTCATAGGATGTTAGAGGAACCGATATTTCTGTCTGCGGGTCCGTCTCTTCTCTCTTTTCTCTCCTCTGTTTCTATTTTTCTTTCTTCTATTCTCTCTCTTTTCTCTGTCTCCTCTTGGTCCTCTCCTCTATCTCTCCTTCCTGTCCCTTCTCTTTCCCCTTTCTCCTTTTCTCTTTATGTCCTTCTTTCCCCTCTATCTCCTCTCCCTTTTCTTTCTGCGTTTTTTTCCTCTTCTATGTCCTTGCTTCCCTCCTGCTCCCCCCACCCCCAAGTCTTTTCAAAGGAGAGGCTACAAGTGAAAAGGAAAGCACGTTCCCTCTCTTCCACAGGCACACAAATCCACTCACCCGGGTTCACATACACACTTCAGGACAGAAGGGAATAGCGCCCCCCCCAATTCCTTCCAGCCCCCGCTTAGAGGCGTCATTGGGGAACTGCAGGCGAAGGGCGCCCCAGTTCTCCCGCCCCCCAACGTGAAGGGCAGAATGGCTTTTCTCCGCCGTTTTGACGCGCGCGGACAAAGAGCTGAGGCGCTGCAGGAGGCTGGGGGCTGGGGGCCGGGGGGAGGCCCTAAGGGAGAGCGGGCGCTCGGACCCTAGCACAAAAGAAATCCGCCAATGTTTTCAATAGCTTTAACTCAATGAGGGGGACTTTTCTTTCCTCCCACTCCTGTGCTCCCCCCCACCACCCTATACTGTATACCCTCACCCCCCGCACCCAGGCGGGAAGGAAAAGCAGGAGCTGGAGAAGAAAGAGCGCAACACAAGAGCGGTGAAAGCCGAGGGCTGCAGGCTGAAAGGCGGCGCAGCTTTAATGGGGAGATGGGGGGGGTGTTTGTTGGGATCAAATTTAATTAGCAAAGGACAGCCCTTGAAAGACAAAAGGCTCTCAATATGGATCCAATCTGAAGCTGGTTTGGAAACTCGGGCTCCGGAAAAAGTCAAAATAGAAAAGGCGCCGAGAGAAAGGCCTGGGGAGGCCGGCGCCGTCGGGGGCCGGGCAGGTGACTGGCTGGCACGCGTGGGGCCCCCGGAGTGCAAGCCAGTGGAGTGGTGCTGCGCGCGCAGCGCCAACCACTGCCACCCGTGACCGACCGGAGAGCCAGCTGGGGACAATGGTCGTGCCCACCCGGAGCTGAAGGGGAGAGGGACTGGGGGCAAGCCCCTTCGGGAGCGAGGGTCGCTCCCTGCTGCGACAAAGCGTTGTTCTAGGGTGGCGGGTCGGGCCTACTCCATACTGCTGGGGAGAGAGCGGTGGGGTTGATAGTGGAGAAGGCACCTCAGCCAGCAGGTACCGGGTAGCCAGGTTCTGGAGGTGGGATGTCATGGGGGAGACTGTGCAGCTTCCTTCTCTACATCTCCGAGGCACGGACTCCCAGATTCCACCTTTGATCAGTGAGGCGGCAAGAAAGGCTAGAGAGAAAGTACACTGAAGTCTGACACATTTGAGAGAGACTGAGACAGGGAAACTGAGGCAAGCAGAGAAAAAGAGGGAAAGCTAGATACACAGAGAGAAACACATATGATGACAGAGACCTGGCAGAGAACAGAAGTGGGAAGAAGCAAAATCGAACTGAACTAGAAACATAGGCAGGGAGAGATTGCTAAAATGAGCTAGAGAGACGAATAAAAACAAGTACACTGGTGGTACACAGTTGGCTGAAGAGATGGGGAGATGAACAAGATGGACTTATATATAGGCTAGAAGGCTAAACAAACTCCACTGACCTCTAAAACAGGCCCCTCACTATCCCGTGGGAAAGCTGTTTCTCCCCTTGGCTTCTCTAGTCTCCCTGGCACATGACGGTGTCAACAGAGAGGAAGAGGAGACTGTTGGAGCCCTACATGGCACCTAGCTATATGGGGACAGAAGGATGGTTCATTCAACATGGGAAGGTTAATGTGCTCAAGGGTGAAAGAAAACATAGAAATCTACTACTTCCCCCCCCCACCCAATTGGGGGTGTCCTCAGGGAAGAAGACCCAGATGAAATGGAAAGGTCCCAAAAAGGATTAAGCTTAGAACTCTCAGCCTTGTCAGAAAAGGCCAAGAATTCTCTTTTACCAAGGCTTATAGCCTAACAAGACCTACTACAGTCTAGCCTCAAACTATCTTTTTTCCAACATTCATCCTCTGCTCTGAAAACAAAACTCCACCCCAACCTTGACTACCCATCCTTGAACACTCCTCTTTGCCCACCTCTGTTTGGAATACTCTATTCCTTCTATTTCCTTCATTCCCTATTTCCTTTTTTTCTTTTCTTCCTTCTTCCCTCCCTTTCTTCCTTTCTTTTTTCCATTTTCAACCACTGAAATTCTACCTGTTATTCAATTTCCAGTTCAAATGCTGCCTCCTCCATGAAGTCTTCCCTGATCATCCTAGTCGGGAGTGATCCTTTCCTCTTCTATTATTCTATAGCATTTCATTTGAGCTACTTACAGGCCCTTCTTTCACATTGGCACATGTGTAGATATGTTTGACTGTGTGAAGAAAGGTTTTGATTGTGGATCAAAACACATTTCCATTCCCATATAGGAAATGTGTCTTGAAGCTATGCTCCCTATAAAAGGTTAATGTGCTGAGTAGTCTAAAGTTCAAGCTTCTGAAACCTTAGGGTCCCCAAGTCTCCCAAATGCAAACAACAGTCACTATCTGCTCCTCAACAAACACAAACTTCTGTTTTCTTTTTTTCTATAAAACTCAGCTAGTAATAAATAGCTAGTTTGTATGTAGTTTTAAGTTTACATATTTTAAGGTTTGCAAAGTGTTTTACAAATATTTCATTTTGTCCTTACAACAACCCTGGGAGGTAGGTGATATTACCAATCTTATTGTAAGATGAAGAAACTGAGACAGGCATAGGTTAATTTACTTGCCCAGGGTCACAGGATTAGTAAGTATCTGAGGCAAGCTTTGAACTCATGTCCTTCTGATTTCAAATCCTGTGTTCTGCCTATTTTGACATCCAGCTACCTCATCAGATCCAAGTGAGCTTTGTGAGGCTTTCTTCCCTAGGGAAGAGTTTATTCATAAATAATAAAAAGGATACAAGAATCTTAAAGAATTGTCTACCCAGTGGATATTGGATAGATACATAATTTGCTCAATCTGCCTAGTTCTAAGCAAGAGATCCCTGGAGCCAAAACATGGAGTCTACTATCTTGAACAAGAGACCTCGAGCTGTCAGATGTAAAATCCTTTCCCTATTTATTCCTTTTCCCAAAAATGGCCATTTATCTTCCCAGAACCCTCTGCTTCTGATTCCTTTGGCTTTCTACTCTTTTTTTAATTAACTAATTTATTTTTGGTTTTCAACCTTCACTTCCATAAGATTTTCAGTTCTAAATTTTCTCCCCTTCCCTCCCTAAGGTAATGTGCAATCTGATATAGGCTCTACATATACAATCATATTAAACATATTTTTGCATTAGTCATGTTGTAAAGAAGAATTAGAACCAATGGGAGGAACCACAAGAAAGAAGAAACAAAACCAAAAAAAAGGATAGTAAATACTACGCTTTGATCTGCATTCAGACTCCATAGTTCTTTTTCTGGATATGGATAGTGTTTGCCATCATGAGTCTTTTGGAGTTGTCTTTGATCCTTGCATTGATGAGAAGAGACAAGTCTATGAAAGTTAGTGATGTCACAATGGTGCTGTTACTGTGTACAATGTTCTCCTGGTTCTGCTCACTTCACTCAGCATCAGTCTTTCCAGGTTTTTCTAAAGTCTGCTGGCTCATCATTTCTTCTAGCACAATAGTATTCCACTGCATTCATCTATAACAATTTGTTCAGCCATTCTCCAATTGATGGGTATCCCCTCAATTTCCAATTCTTTGCCACCACAGAAAGAAGTGCTATAAATATTTTTGTACATGTGGGTCCTTTTCCCATTTTTATGATCCCTTTGGGATATAGTCCTAGAAGTGCTATTGCTGGATCAAAGGGTATGCACATTTTTATAGTCTTTTGGACATAGTTCCAAATTGCTCTCCAGTATGGTTGGATCAGTTCACAACTCCACCAGCAATGCATTAGTATTCTTGACTTTCTACTCTTCAGGCTAGTACTTTCCACACCCTGAGCCCTAGCTATAAAAGAAGGGAGTGAGACTAAATAATCTCTTCTAATTTTAACTCCTATGGTCCATTTAAAGATCCATGCAACCAATTCTGGGGGACAGGCAATGCCCCCAAAGAAAGGATATGAAAAGAACCCCTTCTTCCATTCCTTTGCAGAGGTAGAAGGTCCCTGGGTGAAGTAAATTGAATATATTTTCACAGTTTTTCAATATATTAATCAGTTTTGCTGACTTTTCCCCTCTTCTTTTTGTTTTTTAATATTGTTTGTTATATGGGATGGTTCTTTGAGAGGGAAAAAGATGAGGTATACTGGGAGAAATTCTAGTGATATAAGAAAAAGATAAAAAAATTATTAAGTAACAACAACAAATAAAATCAGTGGCCAAGGACAGGGAGAGGAATATTCAGAGTAAAAAGTAAGATATTATTTATTCAAAGAAAGTTAAGCAAGCATTTCTACTGTTCTGGTATGAAGGCAACAAGGTTTTCCATGGCTATATTCCTTCAGTCCAACAATATCTAGTTTACCACAACCCTTTGTAGTAATAACAAGTTTTTAGAAGCACAACAAAATAATCACCATACACTCTAGCAGGCCTAGCATTCTGATGCTAGAACAGTCTATCTCCATTATCACCTTGTTAGATTTTTAAACTTCTTGAAGGTTGAGCCTGTGAATTTTATACGCCTTTGAGTCCTGTACAGGATCTTATATAGTAGGTGTTCAGTAATTGCTTGCTCCCTCTTTGTCTAGAAGAAAACCTTAAGATATTTTGGAGAACTCAAACAATAAAATGTACTGGAAATAGAACATTATCATAGGCAAAGCTCTTTCCCACAATGTCTAAGACATAACATAGATCTGTAAAAACTTTAGAATGTTTTTAATAAATGATGCCATACAAATACTCATCATTTCCAACCTAAATGGAATAAAAAGCTTTCAAAATGTAGAAACCTAGCAGAGGAGATCAAAATTATGTGGGAACAGGCTGAGGTCATATAATTTCTGTTGTCCTATCTGCTATTGAGGTTGTGCTGAGGATGCTTTCAGTGAGACTACAGAAGATGAACTCACCTCCTAATGCTTTTATTCAACTACAAAAAGCAGTGATCTTTTCCACCTGCTAAATAATCCATAAAATGTTAAATATTACAGAATAATAATAGCAGGATACTGATTTGTCCCAGGACCATTTTTATCTGAACTCCACTGAAAAAAAGAGATCACCATAGTAACAACAATTCACATTTACATAGTATTCTTAAAGCTCTTTCCTCACAATATCCTGTGAGGTTGGTAACACAAGTATTATTATCTCCATTTTATTTTTTTGGTGAGGCAATTGGGATTAAGTAACTTGCCCAGAGTCACACAGCTAGTGAGTGTTATGTGTCTAGGGCTGGATTTGAACTCAGATCCTCCTGACTCCAGGGCTGGTACTCTATCCTATTATCTCCATTTTAAAGATGAGGAAACAATCTCAGAGAAATTGTATGTTTTATCCAAGAAGACATACAACTCCAGTCAGAGCTGGGATTTGAACCAGATCTCCTTATCATTTTTCATTTATCCCTATTAAGAGCAATCAATCAATCAATCAGCATTCATTAAATCTACTTGTGCCAGGAACTAGGCTAGATTCCGGGAATACGAAGACAAAAACAAAAGTCCCAGATCTCAAAAATCTTACATTCTATCTTGGGAAATAACATGTGAATATAGAAGTAGGTATGAAACAGCACTATTCACAGATAAGGTGATCAGGAAATGTCTTATTTAGGAAGTAGCAATTAAACTAAGCCTTAAAGGAAGCTAGAGGAAGGTCAAGAGATAGTTTTCGTAAAAGCATGGAGATGGTGATAGAATGAAACACATTGGGAGCAGCAAGTATGTCAACCCAACTTGCTGGAATAGAGAATGTGTGAAATTAAATAATGTATTATAAGTCTGAAAAGATTGGGTTTGAACCAGATCAATGAGGGCTTTGGGGAACAAAACAGGAGTCTGTGTTTGGTTTTAGAGAAAAAGCTACTGGGGCTTCTCATGTAGGGAAATGCCACGGCCAACAAGCATGAAGCATTTGTTGAGTATATTGTATGCCAGACACTATGCTAAGTACATGGAATACAAGGAGAGAGAGAGGAAGGGAGAGAGAGAGACCCTGCCTTCAAGGAGGTCACATTCAGGTTGGGTAGAACAACACATTAAAGGAGGGGAAAGATACTCACGTGGGGTCATGGTAGAGAAAGTCTTGAGAATTTGTAGTAGAGCCCAGAAAAGAACAAAGACATGGCTGACCTGACTAAAATGGAGGTTCTGGTAGAAACTTACCAATCAGACTAAGGGGCAGAATGAATTTCCAGGGTGAGAAGGCTGCTGTAACTTGGCAAAGAAAGTCTAGAGAGTCAGGAGTGGAGCCTGGAGAGGAAAAGGCCAGAGCTATGCTTTAGGAATATCATTTTGGCAGGTGTGAGCAGGATGGATTGGAGAGGCAAGAGATAGGAATTAAGGAGACCAATTAGGTAGCTAGTGCAATAGTCCTGTTTTCCTGGGTATACTGTAAACTCTTGGAGATCTTTTCACTACACAATGCTGTTGTTGGCTGCTGGACGTTTCTCAAACTCAACATGTCTAAAGCAGAGTTCATTATGTTTTCCCCCAAAGGGCTTCTTTGCCCAATATCCCTATTTCTGTTGAAGGAACCATCATCCTTCGAGCCACAAGATTTGCAATCTCCAGGTCATCCTCCCATCTTGTCTTCCTCATCTCCCTTATCCAATCTAGGGGCATAGCCCTGTGAATTCTCCCTCCACAGTCTCTTTCGTATCTGTCCCCTTTTTTCTACTCATTTGGCCAGCCCTGTTGGTCAGGCCCTCATCACCTGATGCAATAGTCCTCTCTCTCCCTACCTCAAGTTTCTCCTCTCTTCAATCCGTCCTCCATACAGCCATCAGATTGATCTTCTATGTCAGAAGCTCCAGAGGTTCCCTCTGGCTTCTGGGACAAGCATTTAAAAGCCCTTCCCAGTCTGGCTGCAGTCTACTTTTCCAGGCTTATTTCATATCATTTTCCTTCAGGTTCTCAACATTCCAGCCATTCTAATCTCTTTGTTTTTCTCTATACATGCCATTCTCTTTCCTACCTCTGCAACTTTTCCCCCATCCCCTATGCCAGGAGTGGCTTCTCTCCTCATTTCACCCTCTTAGAACCATTAGTTAGGTTGAAGTGCTATCTCTTACAAGAGCTCTCCATTCCAATTGCTAGTGTCCTCCCTCCATAAATCATTATTTTAAATATGTTTGTAACTACTTATTTGTGTAGGTTGTTTTCCCTCATTTGGATGTAAACTTTTTGAGGAAGATTGTTTCAGTTTTGTCTTTGCACTCCCCAGAGCCTAGCATAGTACCTGGTACATGGTAGGTATTAAGCAAATGGTTGTTGAATAAATGAATATATTCATGAAAAGGCAGGAGTGAATTAGACTCAAGGAGAAGGCCTTCCTGGGCACTATCTTTCCCCTCTTTCTCTATGGCATAAAATAATGACCAAGTAGCCCTTGCTTTACAAAGTGAAAAAATTGATTTTTTTTTTGGTTACAAGTAACAGAGAAGAGAAGGAGGGAAATCCTTTCTAACATCTTGTGGAGGAGTCCCCAGATGTCTATCTCCATCCCTTGTTCCCCAAAGAGGAGCAAATCACAAGATTCATCCAGTAGCTTCCACTACCATGGTGTTCACAGGGGCTTCAAAGGGGCCAACTTAGAAAACAGACAACAGCAAAACCAAATCCAAACCTCCCAAGTGAGTGGCATTTTGGGAAACTCACTAAGACTTCTCTTGAGATCTATGCTCCTGACTCCCTCTTTAGATGGTCTGCAGCTCAGAATAAAGGAACCCTTGAAATGCACGTGGGTGCCCACAGCTTCTTACAGCTGAGGGGTTTTGCTTTGAGGTGGGGGACTGGAGAAGGGTGTGTGGGTTGATTTTTATAATCTTGACCTCTCACTGAGGCCAGCACATGGGTTCCTTGATGGCAGCCACGTGCACGTATACCCACAGAGCCGGCTAGCTCAGAAACGGGAGGAGGAGGAGGTAAGCCTGTTCATTGGTGCCAATTCACAGTGCAGAGCTGGGGAAGTGGGACAAAAAAAGATGCAGCCTCCTTTTCTTTTCCTTTCCCTTGTGCTCTCTCCTTCTTCATACTCCCCTCCCCTTCCTTTCTTACAGTCTAAGAGTATTTTGGCAAGGCCATGGGCATAAAGGAAACTCTCTGTTGAACTATTTGACCTGGCAAGTCCAAGACAGACAGTCAATTCCCAAAATGAGTCTTGGTGGCCCAAAATTGGAAAAACTGACTTTGTTATTTTCCCCTCCCCCTCTCCTCATTCCCCCAACATCTTGGAGGAAAGTATAGTGTCAACCACAAAGTCCCACAATACCCCATTGCATGGGGCCCAGCAGCAGGCCTGAGGATGTGCTCTGATCATGTCTTGCCTTGAATGCCCCACGATTGCCTGGAACCTTATCAGCTGCAGCTTCCTTTCAATGTCAGCTCCCTCCCTCCCTCCCTCTCTACCTTCCTGATACTCATGCTACCTTAGGATCATAGATTGCAAGCCAGAATGGACCCCAGAGGCCATCTAGTCTAACTCATCATTTTACAGATGAGAAGACAGAGGTGAAAGACCTACAGGGGGTGATTGGCAGAGCACATTATTTAAATTTGTATTCCTTAGATTTCATTTGAATTTGGAATTTAATTACCTATGGCCCTTGTAGAGCAAAGAGGCAGCAGGTCACGATGTAGTTTTGTTTTGTTTTTTAAGGGTTAAGTGACTTGCCCAAGGTCATACAGCTAGTAAGTGTCTGAGGCCAGATTTGAGCTTAGCTGCCCTTTGATGTAGTCTTTACAATAACCTGTAAAGATAAAACAAAGCTAGCATGAGTTTCAGTAAAAAAAAAAAAAGATAAACATTGTAGGGCTGATTTCATAAATGCCATCATGGGGCCATGACATCAGTGTGCTGCTTTGATTGTAGTGTTCCAAATGACTTTAGCATTGTTTTTAAGGGACCCAGTGCACATAAACAAGTGAAGCCTGTGTGTCAGTAATTTAGCTTTTTTTGTTTCAGTGAAGGGAGTTCACAGAATGACAGAGTAGGAGAGACCTTAGAGGTCATTGGGTTCAAACTCCTAATTTTTCAGATAAGTAAATGAATTGCACAGAGGTCATGTGACTCCTCCAAAGTCACACAGTTAGTCAGTGACAGAGCCAAGACTTGAACCCAGCTCTTTTGATTCCAAATCCAATGCCTTTCTTGACCAGACATCATGGCTTTCTTCTCTAAGTACAAGAGAAGCAGTCAGACGCCAGATTTGAAATCCTCTTCAGTAGAATGTCTATTGCGGCAATCTGGTCTGTTTCAGGACAGTTCAAGTTAAAAGTCCTTCAGAGTGGGGAAGGGATGTAGCTGCACAGATATAATAAACTTTAATGAGCCTATCTCCCTACACGTCTCACCCTTTGGTCTTCGTTCTGCAACAGAATATGTCTACTCTCTCTTCCATAAGGCAGTCCTTCAAGCAATCATAGTCAATCAATCATTCATCCCATCTTGCTTCTGGTGCAGAATTCTTTCTACTACCTATGTGACTTTGGGTTACCTTGACTTGAGTAAGACCTTGACTTAACCTAACTTTCCCTTTCCTCAATTGTAACGCCAGAGAGTTGGGAAAGACGGCCTCTTAGGACCCTTCCAACTCCAGATCTATGATTCTGTGGGTGAACTAGAGGGTAGAATAGGAGAGGGAAGGGAAAGGAATGGAATAAGCATTTATTTAGCACCCAGGCATTGTGCTAAAAGCTTTCCAAATATTATCTCATTTGAATCAGCAAGCATTCATCAGCTCTGACTATGTTCTAATGCATTCCACTAGGCACTGGCAATACAAAGCTAAAAATGAAACATACCCTGCCCTCAGGGAGCTTACACTCTACTGGGAAAGACAATTTGTATACATATAAGTATATGCAAAACAAAATGCAAGCTCATTTGTTGGGGGAAGTAATAGCAGCTGGGAGAATCATGAAACATCTCATGTAGGAAGCAGCATTTTTGCTGAGTTTTGAAACAAGCTAAGTATTTTACTAGGTAAAGGTGACTAGGAAAAGCATTCCCACCATTTGCAGGTCAACTTGTACATACGTAGGTGCTGCATAAAGGGGAGCAATTATATACTGACACTGAAAAGGTAGGTGAAGAGCTTTTCAGTGCCAAACTAAAGACTGTCTTTTACTCTAGAGGTACTAGGGAGGCACCAAAGTTTCTTGAGCCGGGAAGTGGCATGGTCAGATATTTGAAGTCAGTAAGCATATATCTGCTCGTTCCCCTTCCCTTCCAAACCTTCTCTTCCCCAGTTTCTTCAACCACTTTTCATAAAATATGGTTTCTAGACCCTTTATTGTCCTCCTTGGGACATACTCTAATCTATTATCATCCTTTTAAGAATGTCATATCCAGAAGTGGCACATAGTTTTCTCTTGTATGGACAAAGAAGGAAAAGATTCAACATTAAAAAAATTGGGCCTCCCTATGGATATTCTAGGGAAAAGGCTCTAAAGCCAGGAGAGGATGCCAGCTCTACAAGAAACTATTCACCTTCATAGGCATTGCTAGACTAGATTAGTTTACCTTAGACTGTATTTGAGTCCCACATAAGAATATTTCACATTCTTATCTGCTTTTTCTTACTTGGCTGAAATTTTGGGCTAGCCAACCTCGGTGGGTCCTTTCACTTCTAAGGGTTGAGTTTGGGTGGGGTGGGGCTGTATGAGACCCAGTCTGGTCAGGAATGTTGAGGAACCTTGAGTAGTCACCTAACTCCTCTGAATAGCAATTTTTTTTTAAAGGCAATTGGGGTTAAGTGACTTGCCCAGGGTCACACAGCTAGTAAGTGTCAAGTGTTTTGTCTGAGGCTGGATTTGAACTCAGGTTCTCCTGACTTGAGGTCTGGTGCTCTGTCCATTGTGCCACCTAGCTGCCCCAGAGTCTCAATCTCTTAATCCATGCATTGGGTCTAATGGTGACTGCATTATCTAATCAGCCTCACAGAGCTTTTGTAAGGATGGAATTAACCTTTCAGGATCAATGAAGGTATTAGACAGATGTCACCTTCCTTTTCTTCATGACTTAGGGTAGTCCATGAACCGTATTGGAATTGGGCACTAAACAGAAATGGCTTGTGCCCTCCTGGACCTTGTTGTCTGTCAGATGACCCAACTCTCAACCAACCAGTAAATTGGGAAAATGTTTACCTTGAGTGTGTAAGGGCACTTTGTGGAATCAGGGAGTGAAGGAGGGAATCAGGTAGCTGTATGGCAGTAATGCCTCTTAGAGTCATTCCCTCTACCAGATTTGAGTCTAAGTGTATGAGTTCAAATCCTGACTCTGGGGGGCAGTTAGATGGCACAGTGGATAGAGCACCGGCCCTGAAGTCAGGAGAACCTGAGTTCAAATCCAGCCTCAGACCAAACACTTGACACTTAGCTGTGTGACCTTGGGCAAGTCACTGAACCCCAATTGCCTAAAAAAAAATCAAATCCTGACTCTGTCATTTGCTACCCATGTGACTCTGGGCAAGTCTTTTAGCTTCTCTGGGTGGCAGGTCCTTTATCTGTCAGAAGGGGTTAGACTAGATAACATCAAAGGTCTCGTTCAATTCTAAATCTGTGACCCTTGGAACTCAGAGGTTGTCAAAATCTACCTATAGTGCAGTACACCTTAATAAAATAATTTGTTCTGTAAAACTTGGACTCAGCCAAAAGGCTGCACCCAAGGACCTAGGAAGCCACATGTGGCAGGTTCCCCACCCCCATCCCAGTCCTGCACTATTGAAAGGGCTCCCAACCAGACTCCTTGTCCTGGGTCTCACCTCCAGCACAGGCTTCCAGACAAACAAATATACACACACACACACACACACACACACACACACACACACACTACATATACATATATACAAGTATATATAAACATAAGATATATCTAGATATGTGTATATATAGAAGAAAAGCTAAATATACATGTGTATATGTATGTGTGTATGTATACATGTATGTGTATATACATATATGTGTACATATATACATACATACACAGAGATTGGTGATATAGTTGGTATGGGAATTTCTAGTGTGGAAATTCCTTCTATTGCTATAGCTTGACAATCATCTTTAATATGTAATCAGAGCAGGAATTCTTAACGTGGGGGTCTATGAACTTTCTTTTACTTTTTAATATTTTGGTAACTGTGTTTCAACACAATTAATTTCCATTGTAGTCCTGTATGTTTTACTTTATGCATTTAAAAACATAATTCTGAGACCAACGGGTCCATGACACAAAGCAGGTGAAGAACTCCTGTCTTATGGAGTTGCCTGGGACACTGAGAGCTTGAGTGATCAGTTCACACAGCTAGTACGTGTCATCAGTACAACCAAGGTCTTCCTCCTGACTCCAACCAGCAATCATATCCACTTTGCCACAGTTTACCACTAATGAAAATAGTAGCTCACATTTTGTTGTCCTATTAGTATTACAAAGCACTTTCAACACTCTGAAATATTCAGTGTGGGTAAGGGTTATGATGACTGCTTTTTAAACCTCAAAACAGCATAGAAATAAATGTGAGCTATTATTTTTAACCCCATTTTACAGATAAGGAAACTGAGGCTGCAAATGTAAGTGACGTGTTGCACAGTTCTAAACATTTGAGCTGGAATTTAAAAACACTTCTGATATCAAATTCAGTTATTTTTTCCCTCTACTACATTATATTGTCCCATTCAGTGTTGTTTCTCTAACTTCCTTCAATTCCTAGCTAAAATCTCACCTTTTACAATAAGCCTTTCTCAGTCCTTAATGCCATACTTTCCCTCTGTTGATTTTTCTCCCATTTATCCCATATATACATTTTGTCTCTCCTACTAGACTGGGATCTCCTTGGGAGCTTTAGATTTTTATTTTATTTTTTTTGTTTATTTTTTTTTTCCCTTCCAGGACTTAGCTCAATGCCTGGCACATATTTGGTGCTTAATAAATTGTTGAATGACTGCTTTTAAGGATGAGCTCAAAAACCTAGCAAACACCACAATCAACAACTACGCGATCACCATTCCATCACCCTATCAAATTTATGACCTACTAGGTGGTTGGTTGTGGCATTTAATTGTGCAATCTAGGGAAATGTAGACTTGTTTTAAGCCACTCCTTAATAAGGTAAATTCATTAGCTTCTCTGACATTCAAAAGCCCCCAAATAAGTATTTAAAAACTAAACAGAACTGACTTTAGGATAACTTGAAGTTTGGGATTATCCACAGCAGAGGTGTCAAACTCTACTGTGAAGCCCACACCAGATTAAAATGTAAATGAGATATGTTTAATAAAATAAATAAGAATATAATACAACATAGATAATGTTAATTTGTGGTTTTCTAAAACATGGGCCCAATTCAGGGATCATTTCTATTTGAGTTAGAAACCACTGACTCATGTTATCTCCTACTCCTCTCAATGCTGTGGACAACCAAGAACAAATGTATCATAGTTTTGCTCTTAAATTGGGATGGTGGCTTTAATTGAAAAGAGAAGGAGAAAAATTAGAGCGAGAGAGCAAGAGAGCATAGAAACATGATACCAAATACATGTCTATAGAGCAGCAAATGGGAAAATTTCCCCTGGCATGGAATTCCCATCTGGAAGAGTGAATGGAACCCAAGCTACTAAGGAGGCTCAACCCAAATTTCTCGAGGTACAGAAAATAAAACTCCACCCAGGAAAGAGCCAATGAACCACAGCCCTCAGGTACTACAGAATATAAAATAGACTATGGACTGTTAGGGATGAAAAGGATCACAGAACCCAGACTCTTTGAACATAAATTAGACTAGACCTGGAAGGGACCTTCGTGGTCATCTAGTACAAACGTGATTTTATAGATGACGGAAATGAGTGAGGTCCACAGAACTGGTTAGTGGTAGAGCCAAAAATCTGGGCCTCCTGATCGTCTATTGCTCTTACTATGGCTTTTCTCTTGCCCCTTCCCTATGTATTGGCCCACTTTTCTACAAAGCAAAGTTCCAGGCCCCTTAATGTATAGTTGCACTGTAGTTCTGTGTAGGCCACACAGATTCCTGCAGTTCTCCTGGGCTAATGGGAATTTGACTGGGTGGGATCCCAGAGACTGGGGCAACAGGAAGGGACAGGATAATCCTTGGGGCACGGAGCCACACAAAGAAAGGATTAGAGACAGAAGAAGCACAAAGGTAATTTTAAAAAACATCCCTTTTTCATGATAGAAAAGGATTTTCTTAATAAAGTGATAATGAAATGGTAGGGCATTAATGCAAGACAGACCCCTTCTACTTGTCACCCACACAATGACATACCTCTAAATTTTGATTGTCATGCAGTAGGAATTCTGAAAATAACATTTTTATAAGAACTAAATTCTGGGAAACCAACAGTATTTCATCTTTCCCATATGGATCTCTGAGTTGTTCTTCCATGTGCCCTTTATAAACGACTGACTTGGAATTCTTGAGAGGATAAAGATATAGAGCTGTTGGGAGCAAAGGGAATAGGTGACTGTTAAATATTTACTTCAATGGAGGTATCCTATAAACATGGGCACTCCCTTTACTGAAGTGTCATGAAACACCTTCAGCTTTATTGGGACCAAACCTCTGGTGATAAGTCTTTCAGCCTTTAGCTTAAATCATCCTCATCCCCATTATTATTCTCCCTGTCATTTTGTCTGCTACTGCTGCATTCTGAAGATGCTTTTGGAGAACCTATGGAAACAAGTTTGTACCTCAATACTTACTCAATTACAAAAAGCAATGTTTTTACCCCCTTGCACGGTTAGTCAGGAAGATATTAAGCATAAATAAACAATAGGATAGCAACCTGTTACCAGTGCCATTTCTAGCTGAACTAAATAGGAGCTAGATGTTCCTGTCTTGAGAAGATGCAAGCAACAATATTAATAGCAAACATGCTATATACCTGCATACGTAAAGTAATACATACACTTCCTTATCATTCTGTCATTTAATATTCACAACCCTGTGAGGTCGATGAGGAAGCCAAGGCTTAGGGAGACTGAGACCTGCCCATTTGTCCACAGCTAGTATCAGAGGCTGAAGATGAACCCAGATGTTCCAGGTTCCAGTCCAGCACTCTAGCCCTGAGATGCCAGCTACACAGTCTGTCTCCAGTCAAAGTTTTTCAACCTTGGTAGGGCCTGCCCAAGCTCATCTTCCACAGACGCACCCTCTGAGAACTCAGGCCCACCACCATCTTACTTACAGAGTAAGGCTTGAGAAGTGGTTCTCTGCAGAAATACAGAGGAAAACAAAGGTTCTTCTATACCCTTCCTCTGGGTATAAAAGCTCAGAATTAAAATCTGAGGTCAGGAAACCAAATGTTTATGAATAGCTTTCAAACCCGGCAGAAAGCTTATCCTAGGATCCAGTGCATAATTTAGGCTATTTGGCATCTTTCATTACCAACTCCACCCAAATAAGAATACTCAGCCTGGCACCCATTTCCTCAGCATATCCCTTGTGCCCCACTTCTTTCCCTAGAATTAGGTCTCAGGCAGTCTTCTGGTCCATTAATTCATGAGAACTAACTGGGACCATCTGTGTTAGCCTGTCTTTAAAATCCCAGCTGGTACCCGGGCATTACTGAGTGGGCAAGGCAGATGTCAATACCCTCCGGTGTTGAAATGCCTTGATGGACCAAGTTGCTAAGGTCTTCCCAGGGTTACCTAAGATGGACAGGTCATAATGGAGAGTTCTAAAGGTGATCCATTGGAGAAGGACAGCTGCAGGAAGAGTAATGTATCCCACAACCTGAGAAGCCTATGGGTATGGACAGGGACCAAGGCCAACTAGCTCTGGTACATATCACCTCAAACTTCTGCATGGGAGGGTCTCCCGGAAGGCCAAACCAACTTCTTCACACTCATAAACCTCTCACTCTGGGGACCAAGTTTCAAAGACAGGTCAGAGAAGCCCCCACCTCTCACACTTTTTGCCCCAACCCCCACCGACACAAAGTCCTTAGTGATGACCATGCAGCTTTCTTAATGGAAAACAATCGCTGAAGTTGGTGCATTTCAAGCACTTTAGCCTTCTAAGACACCAGACTGCTGATGAAAAAAACCCACATTCCATGGGCGCCATCTTAATGAGAGGCCAAATTTCATATGCTTGCAAACTTTTCCCCCCTCCTCCCTCCACCCCACCCTACCCCACCCCCTCAATAAAAGGTTGCATCAGAAGGAGATAGTTCCATAATTTATAGTATGGGCATTTCACTGGGGAAAAGCGCTAATCTGTACTTACAGATACATTTAAGAAAATGCATCCTCCCACAATCCTGTGCCATTTATGACTCTTGGCACAAGCCGCAATACTCAGTCTTCAATTAAGGGACACCTTAGGGTTCATTATCACACAATTGCTCCCTGTGAACCATGCCAAATGCTGTTTTGGCACAGAGCTTGGAAGATGAATTAGAAGGAAGTCTTCTCTGTAATGCCCTCTCCCCAATTCCCATTCCCATCATCAGCGTTTATGCCCTCCTCTTGCTCACCCCCTCCCTTCTTTTTTTCCAAGAGGCTTTTACTATTCAATCTCTCAACGTCAAACTCGATTCTCTAGAGGTGTATTTAAAGATGCCATATCCCCATTTTTTTCTTCCGGCTTTCAATATGCCTCAAAATTGCTGCAGATGGGATTCTCTCTACACCCCTTTCTGACCTATCAGGGCCACAGATGCCTCTTTTTTCGGCGGGGGGGGGGTGGAGGAAGAAGGGAGAGGGAAGAGGCTGGGGCCCAGAAAAGAAAACAGACAAGAGCTGTAAATACTCTATTCAGGAGCTGATCAAGGAGCACCTAGATCCAGGGGAGATTCCTATGTAGACAGGGTGGCAGCATACTCAAATATTAAGCATAGCAACATGCCTTCAACATCATTGCCAGTCATAGGAAAAAGAAAAAAAAGCAGGTGGTTAAAAAAAGAATACAAGGCAAAGTATTTATTCTCCTACTACACTGTTCTACTCCCTTGATTCAGAGACCATTTGGCCTCTAGTTGCAACTATCCGTCTCATCACTTGAATAGACCTATTCACAAAGAAGGTTCTCCCAAAGTAGTCACCAACACCTGCTTCCAACTATAAGCAGCTATCAATGTGGTATGTAGCACCACCTTCAGCTGGGAGCACAACCTAAATCTGTTACTTCTGAGAACAAGAGCAGCAGCACTCACAGGGGTAAGAATTGCAGAGATTCAGATCCTTATTTTATACACAATCAGGTGATTGTGTATAAAATGATGACACATTATACACACTCAGATGATTATGGATGGAGGGATAGGTTAGCAGAAAATGTGGAGCAGACAGCGTAGGCTTTGCTGACTTAGTTACAGTAAAGTGTGTTTATACAGCTGAGGATTGGATCAAAACCCCTTGATATTATTCCCATAAATGAATCTTCAGGACCAACTTACAATGACAGCATCTCTCCATATGAGGAAACTCTAGTTATTAACTTCTCAGTGTCACGCCACTTCAAGAGATGCTTAGACGTGACAGGTAAGAGGGGCTGATTGTAATTAGGGCTCTCAAGTCAATAACATCAAATTATACAAAGCCATTAAAGCGAAATTAGTTTAACGAAGTAGATATAAGCCTATGCACTGTAGCAACTAAGTTGGAGATAATGCAAAGTGAGTCAGTTGTCTAAAAGCAAGCGAGCATTCCTGACCTCTTTCCATTTGGGGTGGCAAAGGGAAGGGGAGGTACCAAGAAAATGCAAAATAAAACAGACTAAAAACACTTCACCCACAAGAAGCCTTGTGGAAATTTTATTATATAGAGTGTAAAATGCAACTGTCAGTCAAATAAAAAGAACATTTTGTTTTAAACACCATGCTCAACATTATTTAATTGCATTTTTTTTATAGTTAGACATTTCAAGCATTATAGGGAAATAAAAAGAAAGAGAAAAAACCGAACAATAAATTCAGTACATTTCAAAACGGAATGTCCCTCAGGTCAATTAAAAATGCAAGAAAAAATAGTTTCAGTTCCGTTTTTTTTCTTTTAAAAATACAGTTATCTGTACAAGAAAACACTAAACGTAAGAAATCATATTATCCCTTTTATTAAATCAAAATTATTTAGCGCATACTGTGGTTAATACTAGAATCATTTATTTTTCTAAGTAATTTGACAAATATTAGATATGAAAATATTTGAAAGAAAAATGAAAAAAGCAAAAAAACACCTAGGAATTAAAAAATAGTTACTACCTTATATATGGTTTAATGTTCCACAGTGTTTGTTAAAGTTACTAGTAGCTGATTTATTTTTAATATTAAAAATAACAGTATTTATATTTCTGAGAGCATAGAGGAAGGTCTTTAAAATTTTTTAAAACAAGCTTGGAGGTCTTAGATACACAAATGCAACCCAAAATGGACATGTGAAAAAAAGTACTGCTAAAAAAAATTACATGTTTTTTATATTACCCCTTTAGACTCTAGAAATTATACAAACCCTACAAAATGCCCCCCCTCCCCTAACCTGTCTGACAGCAAAACAGTTAACTGTTTCAATACAGAATTCACATAATTAATTACAATACATAATGTAGTTTTAAAAAAAATGCAATAAAATCAGACAGCCAAAATAAAAGAAATTAGAAGTAAAACATTTAATAATGCATTTACATATTTAAGAATATTTAAATACTGTTTAAAAATTTTTTTAGGATTTGTTACATAACACCTAAGACTTCCAAGCCACTTTGTTGCAACAGAAAAGATCAAAAAGGAAAAAGAGAAACACGCCAAGAAAAAAACAAAACAAAAAACCCCAAACAAAAAAAATTCCCATGTCTGAAATGTCACTACTCTGGGGTATATTTTGGTGCCTGGAATTTGCAGACATTGTTCCAAAAAGAAACCCAAAGTTTACAAATTTGGAAGTAACAATAAAACAAAACAATGCCCCCCCCAAAAAAAAAACCAAAATCAAAAGATTACCAGCATTTTCATGAAGTTTAGTATATTACTAATTTTTCCTGATTCTTAGAAAAGTTCAGTATAGATTATTCTACAACTAGTGTTTCACAAAAACGAACAAAAAAAATCTTCTGTAAATCTAGAAACCTCTGTTACAAAAAGGTTTTCTTTCACAATGATTTCAAGGAAAAAAAACTGCCATAAGGACATTGTTCTACTGCTCCTGTAGAGGGAAAGAAGAAAGAAGAAAAGTTATTCCTTGGTAGATTTTAAAGTAAGTACTTCTGAAACATTTGTCCCCAGGGTGGGTGACAGGTCACACTTTCTCTCCCTCTGGCACCATATCAAGCATCCAAACAGACAACAGAGTCAATGTACAAGGAAATACCTCCTCCCCCCTCCATGGGACTGATGTCATAGGATATGGTAAGAGAAAACCCTGCTTAGGAAGGATGCTCCAGAGTTTTTCTTCTAAATGGGAAAATAGCATGGGGCGAGACAGAAGTACAAGCACTTCCCAGCCTGTGGATATTCTGTTAGCCTTTGGAAAGCTCAACTATCCATTCTTACTGAGCCCTCTAGGCAGCTGCTAAGGATATCATCCACAGGGTCTGTTGAGGTAACCATTATTTTGTAGAATCATTGGACACTGTGATTTGCAGTGCTATAGAAGGAACAAGAAAACCTGTGGATATTTTTCCTTTAGTTGCCTGACAATTGACCTCAATACCTATCAAAATGTCTAATTATTAAACTTCAGAAGGATGATTTCCTGTCCATGGGATTAGAGGCTGGAAATGTACAAGGCTGAGAAAATCTGGCTTTGTGCCCCTCAGCCCTGCCTCCCAAGGAGCAGCCAATACAGAACACTCTTTTACTTGATCTGGGAGGTGCCTCATGGACCTGGAACAAAGGACAGGGCTAGATAATCATTGTTGTTAAACACTTTTCTAAGCCAAGTGACAGCAATTTCAATAGCCAGCTCCCCCGATGTCAGAAAACATCACAGAGTGGCAACTTTTTCAGAATGGCAATATAGTTCAATTCTTCACATTCCCTATGTGGAAGTACCTTAGAAAGCCTATGTACTTTCTTGATTGCATTGTATACAACTGAAAAATTGATGGCAATTTATTAGGCCATATGAAGGAGTTTGCCCCACTAGGTTACAAAACTGACTCCAGTTATCTTTGGCCCAAAAGATCCCATGTATAGAAAGAATAAGTAAGCTGGAGTTCTGAACAGAAATGGCTACTAGGATTTCTCCCTGGCTATTGTAAGCTACTCAGCTAACACTTGTTTTTTTTTTTTTTTGCTCATGTCCAAGTTTTACAAAGACCCAAGTATCAGAGCACCATGTTTTGGGATGGAAGAACAACAGGAGACAATGGAGACACTGGCTAGCTAAGGGGTCAGAGCTTTGATGGGTCAGCATGCCAATGTTCCACTCACTCACCAAACTATTCTAAGATGGGGGAGGAAGGGACGAGACAGAGGAATACTGCTGTGTTCAGGGAAATACAGACCTGGCTGTGGGCCTGAGCTTGCCCTAACGTTTGCCCATAGTAAGCGGCTTGCTGTCTGTAATACTCCGCCCAGGCCATGGTGTAGTCTGGTGGGGAACTTGCCTGAGAAGCTGCATTGGCTGCATGGCCTGATTGACAAAGGAGGAAAGGCAGATTATTTGAAGGCACCCATACCAGAGCATTCAAAGACAAGCCACATTAGCTGTAAAACAGTGCTCAAATCTAACTGTATACTTCCCTTCCTAAAATGTTGCTGGACATCAGGAAACACTGCTCACATTGCCTGATAGTTCAATTTTGAGGAGCTGGATGGTCATAAGGACCTGATTGAAGCTGGCTTGCTGATGGGTACAAATTACAAACACTTAATAAAAAATTCTACCCTTCCCATTGCTGCCTCCCCACTAATAGTTTCTTAAAACCATTGCATTTTTGCCATTCAGCCATTCCCCTCAGTAATCCCCTTTCTTTTCCACACCCAGGAAATTTTCAATGACAGAGGAAGAAGTATCATTCTCCTTCACACAACATTCCTAAGCCCTAAATCTTTAGTTTACCCATCTTCACCAACCTTCAACCTGAGCTCTCACAACTAGCAAGTGATGTGAATCAAGGCTTCAAACCACATGAGACCTCAATTCAGTTTCCAGAATATTTCATTCATCTAGCTCAATCATTTAAGAAAACATACCAATTTAGCCCTGATTTGAATTGATCTGCTAGGTGTTTTGAAGACTGGTTTAGTTTGTGATTCAGTTATATGGATTAAGCAGAAGGACTTCAGGACTCTAAGGCAACCACCACTTTTCAGAGGCTCAATGAGAATTAGTAGTGTGAAAATCAGCAAAGGAAAGGGATAATGTTGGCATTTCTATACCAACTGAGATGCAACCTGGATGGGTTACAACTCCATTCTGGCAAAAGGGCAAGAAGAAAAACGGGGAAACAAAGTTAAGGTACTGATATGAAGTTCCTGAGGAAAAGGGGTGAGGAAAAGAAGATGCTCCATCCACAGTAAATTAAAGTGTGCTCAGGAGGGACAAGAAGGCACTTTGCCATTGGCCATCTGCCTTTGAAGAAAGCCACTCACTCTGTTTTTTGTAATAGTCCTCCCAGGCCTTGCTGTAACCAGGCTGGCTGTTCTGCTGCTGGCTCTGCTGGCCTGTTTAAAGAGGACAAAAACAATCAGGCCAGTGAGGAAAGGAGGGTTTTTTCCTCCTGCCCAGCTACTGCCCAGAGCTTCTTGGTGTATTTTTTACCCACACCAACAAGCCTGTGGGGCACATACCTCACAACAACGCTTTGGTTTTTTGGTGAAAAAAGAGGCAAGACTTAGCTAGAAGAGGATGGAGGACAGGACAAAAGAGGAAGAGACCAAGACGTGAACCTCCATCCAAGAAACAGACATTTTTTGCCCCATGGTTATGTGGGGAAGGGGTGCAAAGAGTATTCCTCCAGGTTAGGCATGGAGCACAGCTGCTGAGTTAGTGGGGAGAGGGGAATCGTCCCTAAGATAGAAAGAAAACAGGGTAGGCTGCTATGAAAGCAAAGAAGCTTCCTAAAGAAATGTGCCAAGAAGGGGGCTACAGAGACATTGGCTGTGGGCTACTCTGAGGTGATTTAGCATTCAATACCTTAAATGAAAACAGGTAATAGACAGGAGGCTAAGAGAGAAACATGAGAAGCAGAGTTGGTTTTGTTTACAGGGTCAACTGGACTTCAAATAGGGAGAGGGAGCAAAATACCACCACCCCTTTGCATAATCTTTTTCTTCTATTTGAAGACAAAAGACTATGTACAGCTGGACAAGCAGACTTGTAGTAAATATTCAGAGAAACTGAGCATAGGAAATTAAAGAAAATCCAAGAAAGAAAGCTCAGTCCAAACCCTAACCTCATTTCCCCTTGCTCCCCAACACACACACAGTATGGCGGAAACCAGGTTGGAAAGCTTATAATTCTAGCCAGAAGCCTCTACATACATTAGATTCCTATTTTATTCCAAATTCCATTTTGGGGAGAGCAGACAGAAGGCCAGGGATAAGAGAAAGAAAGCTAATTCTAAAGAAAGCTAATTCTAACTCTTTACACTCTCTCTCACTCTCTCCTGGGTACATGTCCTACAGTGCAACATAAGCTGCAAAAGGATTTCAATCAGTAAAGGGAGAGTGGGGGGAAGGAGATTGTTACACATAATAAATGGCGAGAGGGAACAGGGCAGTAGCATCCTGTCCAGGAGCATGAAAGAGGGTTAAAAGGCTTGACCAAAGCCATAAGTCAGGACCTTTCTTTCTGCTGAGGTCAGGGCCGTCCACCTGCTAGTACCAACAAAGGAAAGGCCCTCCTTTGATGCCTTTTATTTTATTAGAACTAGTCCAAAGTAGGCTGAAAGGTCACAGCACTAAATACATTTCGTGGCAAAATACTTTACCCATTAGTTAATTTATTTAAGGTTGAAGATGGAGTATGTGGAGGATAGAGCCATTACATTCAAATGCATGCAAGGTTAAGGATGGGGGTTCGGAAAAGAGGTCTTCCTTTCCCCACAGTCATCACTGCAGAAGGACAGGGCCAAGGAGGAGGGAATGAAGGAAGAGTAGAGGAGACCATTTTTTTGATAGGTGCTTTATGTTGGCAGTGGAATGATCTGGTTCTCTAAAAAGGCAAAGGGTTGACTGAGAAGTCAGATGGCAGGCAGGAATACACTAATGGACGGGTAAGACAGTGGAATCAATACCACCTCCCCCCATCCCCGTGAGATTTCCTTTAAGATTTTAAGTAAAAAAGAACATTTGGGATGTAGAAAATAAGATTTTTCTTTTTTTTTTTGTTTGTTTTTGGCTAGGCAATGGGGTTAAGTGACTGGCCCAGGGTCACACAGCTAGTAAGTGTTATGTGTCTGAGGCTGGATTTGAACTCAGGTCCTCCTGAATCCAGGGCCGGAGCTCTATCCGCTGCGCCACCTAGCTGCCCCCTAAGATTTTTCAACTATAGGTATTTATGTAGTTTCTGAAGAATAATCTCTCATGCCTTGCATGACTGGGAACTACCCTGATCTTTAGCCAGTGAGCAATGCAGTGAAGTCTGCCTTGACAACTGCCCCACCTCATCTATCAGTGGCCAGTGTGAAGCTCTTATATTTTTATTTTTCTTATTACTCACATTTTTTATTTCTCTCATTTTTCCAAAGGAGGGGAAAAAAATCAGAACTGACTGGTAAGCAATCTAAACTCATCTACTCTTCTGGGTGTGGTGTTCAGCATTTGCCTCCACCACAGCACAGAATGAGAAAAGATCAGCTAGGCTTTTGGCCATTAGCTAACCCAAAGGTTGCTCTTTGCTAGTTAAGATACAGCCACATTCAGAAAAATGTCTAACTAATTTTCTGGTATTTTAGGAAGGATTTCCCTTTATCACAGATATACAAAAAACAGTGACATCTGGTTGAGCAATGAACCAACCAAAACAACAGAATTATAATCTTAAAATAGAAAGGGATCTAAGAAATTTACGAGGCTAAGAGCACAACCTCTATCACAAGGCTAGAGTGGAGAAATCAGGTCTAGAACCTGGGACTCCTGATTTCTAGTCCTGTCATATAACATCTAGTGGACCAGGAAACCCAGAATTCTTGAACTCACAACCAGAATTCTCCTCACTTCTAAGCCAATAACCTTAGAAGCAGGACTGCTTTATTTCCAATGTACAGAGCCCACATCACTTATGAACACTTGATATAACAGACCAGTATGCTGCAGGTCATAAAATCTGCAGTGTCAAAATGAATGCTTCCCAAACAAAAATATGTTAGGATTCCAATATGTCAAAGAAACCTGGGTTTTACCAAGGCTAAGATGAGAAAAATCTCTGGGAACAGCTGAAAAGGGACAGCAACACATTCCAAACATCAATAACACAGAAGGGTTAGAAACAACTAAACCTGGTTTCTGGTTGAGGACTAATCTGACTCTGGATTGAGAACCCAAGGAATCCAAGTCTAAAAGGTCATTTTAGTTTTCAGATACGAAAAAAGGATTTTCAAAGGGCCACCCAAGACACAACCAATTAAGGCAGCAATAAAGGGAATATAGACCGGGAGGGTTGGGCAAGCTTCCTCAAAGATGAGTTACCCAACTCTCCACCTCAGAAATCAGATCACTTCCCCTTCCCCCCCCAACAATTTAAGGAAGATTAAACATCTGCTTAATGGTTGCCATTCTCTATCTCCCCACACCCACCCCGACTATCCTCTGAACCCAAAAGCTATACCATATTTGCAACACAGGATGAGCAGACAACTCACTGACACTGAGATAAGATAGGTACAAAAGTGAGGGAGACTGTTGTCTAAATCAAAGAGAGAGGCTCCATGTGGGACCCAAGAAGACTAACTGCAAAGAGTCAGTGGTGTTGGGGAGTTCTGTGTCTTTAGTCTTTTCACCATGAGACCTGGCTAAATAGCAACAGTGTAAGAGTGCTTTGGTCCAAAGGAAACTCTTAAGTCTTGTGAAATGGGATATTTATGACCCATTCATGAAAGACAAGTGCTTGGTGACTGTTAAAGAGAATGAATGAAAGCCAATAAACCTAGAAAGTAACTACACAAAGCAGAAAAGGAGAGAGGCTTCAGTTCAATTCCTACCCCAGAGAGCAACAGCAAGAGAGATGTTGATTCTTCTCTTCTAAGTTTTCTCCACCACCTTCTTCACAACCCCTAGCACATCACTTGCCTACAAACTGTAGTCAACCACAAGGAGGGGACATGGGTCCTTGTGTGATCTGGGGCAGGGAGCAACTGGGGCCTCACTGTTCCGGCTCTCTCCCTGTTTCCCAGCTCTGTCAACCAGTGATACACATCTTGGAAGAGCAAAGGCACAGATAGTGAAGAAAGCATCAGAATATTGTTGGACTCAATGCAGCCAACCTATCATAACACACCAGTGAGGAATGCAGAAGAACTGAGCTGTTTTTCCAGACCAATTACCTCTGGCTGGCCATGTCTACGTGTAGTTTGCCTTTTTACAGGAAGGCCTTGCTACCTTTTATACTCAAGAGGGCTCTAGGAATTCACTGATCTATCCATCCTGCATCACATGAGAAAATGTGCATCTTTTTTCATCAGACTCTGAAGTGTCACTTACTTGGGACTTGCTGTGCAGGCGTCTGCCACGTCTGGTAGGTGTTACCCCAGCCCTGGGTCATAAATGCCTGAGGACCACTGTGGATTACAAAACATTCATTCTTTCTGGTCTATCATGCTTCTTTTTCATCTCATGTGCCCACCTCCCCTCACATTTTCTTTCACTCAATTCTCTTTCTTTATGTTTCCCACCCACTTCTCAAAGCCTCAAAGCTAAAGCTCTGTTGTAAGTTGTTTGCCAACTGCAGGAGAACTAGAATGAAATAACTGATTTTACCTACCTCACAGGGTTGCTGTGAGGGTTACCGTTCACTTTAGCAGCAATGTTTGGAAAGCACCCTGAGCTCCTCGGAGGAAAGGTGCTACATGGACACAAAAAAATTAAATAAATAAAAATGCTGAGGATGGAAGTTATGGAATAGACTGGCCCCAAAGCCCTGTTTAAGAACCCATTAGCAATGGCAGGAGTTAGTCTATTGATGATAGTGTTAGAAAAGAGGACTCCTCAAAAAAACCCTGGAAAAGCCCTGATGTCAATCATCATTAAGGGCCAAGGCCGAGATTAGAAAATGGGGTGGTGGCACAATTTAAGACATTATTCAACTGTAATGCCCTTACCAAATTTTCAACCTTTTTAATGCAGAGTCTCTAAGAGGGAAACTGTGGGCAGGAGGGATTCTTGAGAGAAAATTCTCTACAAAAACATGGGTAAAAGACTCACTTTTGATGAGGTGTAGCAGGTGCTTGGTTGAAAGGACTCTGACCAAAGCCTCCAGGTGCGCCCATATTGGTACCCTGTCACAGACACAATGACAATTCTAACTTCCTATTCACTGCCCATCTAAAATCTGCCCAAACCCTCCCAATCCAAATCAGCTTTAAAAGTTAAAAAAAAAAAGAAAGAAAGAAAGAAAAGAAATAAAAATATCTCATAACCCTAAATCTATCCTTTCTTCCCCACAGAAAATTTTATTTGCAGAATGGTTTCACACCCTCAGGTGAACAATATCACAGAACAGCAAATAATGGTACCACTATGTCTAAGGATGATAACACCACAGCAAACCTAGCTTATCACCCTGTGTATATGGACCAACCTGCTTGACTCTCCCGTCAATTAAGGCTGGCCCAAGTCTCTTTCTGCAATTCTATGTCCCCTTTGAGGTGAGCAGTGGCAAATCTTTCCTCCATCAACACTCCCTTTGTTTATCTGCTTTGAGGTGCCTGAAACTAAAGCCAGAGTCAATGAAAACCATCTGCATGTCTGGCTACCAATACAATGCCAACAAGAGGCCAGGCGGGCAGTGCTGGGTGCAAAGCATTAGCCCCATCTAGCCTGGAAAACAGGCAGAGAATTGGGGTAGTGAAGAGCTGGTGCGTCTAAAATGCTTCACTCACTGGTCCATGACCGTTATCAACTTCTGTGCCTCAGACTTTACCCTCAGTAAAATGGGGATAACCCATCTGCCCAACCAAGCTCACCAAAACAGTGTGAGGAACTACTGAATGGCACAGGAAGCAAAAATGTTCTTAGGGAAGTAGTGGGAAGGCACCAGACAGCCAACAGATTATTCTATGAACAGCCCAAAGGTGGGAAAAAGGGCCTTGTACGTACACCAACTTTCTCATCTATGAGATGTCTGGCAAGTTCAATCTGTTGTGGTATGCCTCTGATGGTAAATATCCGCACACTGGGGTCTGTGTTAGGAGGTGGATTCCGCTGAAGTTCCACGTGGGCTCCTGACTGTTGGTTTATACTTTTGATATTCTCACCCCCTGTAGTAGAAAAAAAGAATACAGCAGAGAATAAATGAGGCGTGATTCTGATACCGGCTAACAAATCAGACATTTCTTTCTCTTTTGCATCCTTTACTTTAGCACCAGCATGAAAAAACGTTTTCTAAGAACCAAGACATACACAGAGCAAATAGAAATGTTGAACTGTTTTACAGGAACAGCACTGCTCCAAGGAGGCAGCCATTTGTTTGTTGGCACTTGAGAACTTGCTGGTAATAGGTTGATTATGTGGAACATGGTAAGATCACTAATACTGGGAAAAATCAGCAGAACAGTGGCCATCAGAACCCCTTTACTGGCACTGAGCTGCTGACCAACTAGAATGCACGTATCCTACATGTATAATGTAAAACCGGAATTTACTATCTAAAAGGGGGAAAGTCCCTTACCAAATTCCAAAAGCTAACACAACTGCACTGCATCACACTGTAGGTGCTCAATAAATATCTGTAGATTTTGTTTGCTCTCTAATATTATCATCACACGAACCCCAGGCCCAAGAAAAGGACTGTGTGTTTAGTCAGCAACTCTGTCCCTCTGATAAGTTACAATCTGTTTTCTCAGTATAAGAATGACTTTCTGATGGCTCCTCCATTGTACAATGGGGGCCTTCAACCAAAACACACAGGCCACCCCAGCAGCTCTCCCCTCCCTGCACAGGTCAAACGGCCAGGCAAAGGACCGAACAATTCTTGGCTCCCACTAAGGCCTTTAATATACCATCCTGTCACTTCTAAAGTCACTGTGTCCATAGGGAATGGATCTAGACAGGGAGCCATACCACTACAGTGTACATAAGAACACTGGGTGGAGCAGGGCTAATGAAAATTTAGTTGGACTTTTTGAAAAACCTGTGAGAGTCCCAGTCTCTTAATGAAATTTGCTTAACAAAAGCTCCAGCCAGCATTACAATGGTTCAATTCTTCTTTTGAAATTTCACAGAACTTACAGATCAGCTCCACTCAACTGGAGAAGAAAAAAAAAAGGGAGGGGGGGAGAGAATAGAGGGAAAACTTATAGCACCAGTCTTGTAAATCTAGGGGGAAAATAATCACTGAAAAACTGCTACAGAGCAGTAACTGTCCCTAATCCATATTTAAACATTTCTTTTCCTTTTAAGATTTTCCATATTTCTCATATAAAGTTAAAAAAAAACTTATGGGCACAGGGGCTACATTTGTTCATTTGTAACATACTCTTGACCTTTTTAACATTCCAACCTTTGCATTCTCCTTTGCCCTAGTCCCTTCCCTCCTCCATATTCAGGGAGGGAAAGTCATTTCAGAATAACTCCTCAAGCAATTAGGTTTTCAAAGACATTTGGGGGAATCAACAAGAGTTGCATTCTCCAGCAAGATAACCCGAAAAAACAAACCAACCCCAAAACCTTGCCTTTGTAACTGACAACAGCAACAGACCTATAGTCTGGTATGCTGAAGATAAAGGCGATACACCATTTTACAAAACTGAGAATTAGTTGGTAATTTGTTCAAAGTTTCACTTAACATTTGCTTGAGTAGTCTGTTGTACAAAGTGGTTTTAAATAACATAGTAATTTATCAAATAGGTCTCAAAGTTTTGAATATTCTCAGGCTTTTATTGAAGAACTACTAGAATTGTATAAAGTTCCCATCTTTTCCTACTCTATATGCAAATTATAGGTGACAACACGACTATTTAAAATATTCTTTAAGCTTTGTTCGCTTACAGGTAAAGCACAATCTCACTCCCTGGTACTATAAATACCATATTTTATTCAGGAGTCATTCTATCAAAAGAGTCATGGAATTTTATTTTCATTGACTCACAAAATGGGACAACAGCTTTATTTGTCAATTGGTTTTCAGGTTATTATATCAAAACAAGGAAGGCTACAAGGTCATCTTTCAGGGAAAGCCATGGTTCTGTAGGTCTCATTAGCCCACCAAGCCCTTGCCAGTACCATCTTCCTCTTAGGTCAAGGTAATATGATCTCAAGGTTTATGCACAAAACTGTGCATGTTTGCTCTCAAAGCCCTGCAGTCTCCAGTCAGCTAATATCTCCTTGCTTCCAGAAAACAGTAGCATTTGCGACCCTAGCCCTAGGGATTCTTTGCTTAGGCCTTGGGAGCATGCTAATAAGGCAAGGCAGTCAACACTATGCTGCACGGCCGGAAGGAGTTAATTTAAGTTCATCTTCCTTCAAAATGAGGTCACCCGCTTGGCACATGGTGGCTGTCTATAGACTGATTCAACAGCCTGCTACATTGTTCCACCTGATGGGGGGCAGAAACGACCCACCAGTGGCCCCCCAGCTGGACGTGAAATCGTAAAGCAATTAATCAAACCTGCTAAAAGGCTGGGCTGACAAGAGCCGGGCTGGCCACATTATCTGTCAATATTGCTGTGTTTATCATGGAAATCCAGCTAGGGGCCCAAAGAAGCTGCAGTTTGTTTTCAAGCACCAACTCGCAGAGGGAGCGCTTGACATTTGTATGGGTGCCCTTCTTCAACCACATCCCGAACATCTTTAAAAAGCATAAGATACTATACCTAGCCAAGCTCTTGGAGAAAAAAAAATGGAGGGAGGAGGAAAAGATAATGAGAGAGGAATCTTTCCATTTATTCATTCTAGCTCATCCAGTTGATTCAGGATGATTTGCAAGAGGACAAAGAACATGGTGGTAATTCTAAAGTATCACGCTTTTGCTAACTGAGAGAAATTCAAATGATAAAGACACAGAAGCTTCGCTGATATCTAAAGTGGAAAAAATCAAATATCATTTACAGCTCATCTTTAAAAGTAAAAGAAACTGTATCAAGATCAATAATAATTTGCAACCTATAGATATCAACAAGATTTGGTCTCAAATCATCCAACTGGCAGGGGAGGAGAGGGAGATATCAAACTTGTTATTGTCAATGAACCATACTTATTGATACAATGTCAGTGAGATATACAAAATAAATTACACAGACACAGTTCCTACTTTCTAAAAGCTTACAGTCTAAGACAGGTAACACCGACTAGACAGTTAAAACAAACAAAATGGTCATTCTTGCACCTGCAAAAGAATAGTTAATAGAAGAGTTATTTAGAATGGGCTGGGGGTGGTGGTGGTAATTTACCACCCCTTTCTTGTGGTGTTCTGGCACCATGTTTCTGGTAAAGCATGGGGCTTGAGACAAAGCTCTGCTCTCCCATTCTTCTTTTCTCCCAGGAATTAAAGAGAACTCACTAATGTTGCTATCTCAAAAGTGACATTACAATAAATAATAAATTAGAGATAAAATTAAGGTTACTTCTTTTCTTAAAAAGTATATCATTCAATTCTTAGGAGTAGATGGGTAATTCACAAGAAGTCAACTTTAAAGTTTGGTTCTCTGACATTAAGAAGAATGATTTCTGTCTCTAAACACTAATTTAGGATAGATGATAAAACGATTAAATCAGGAAGAGAGTGTTAGATGAAAGATTAAGACTACATTCATATAAACCTTATATTTATGAAACCCAACCCTCTATGTTGATTTCTTGCTACTAATGGAGCAATGATACAGGCTCACCAAAAGATCAAAGAAGCTGGAAGCACCTGGCTCATGTCAAGGAACAATATTCTTTGGACTTGTATTTAGATCCTTATTGCTCCATTCAACTTGTCTCCTCAATGTCTACATAGAAGTTAAAAAGTATGAGATCACCAACCAAGAAGTGTATGCTATATATTTCCCACATCACATACTAAAGGACGAGGATAAGGAGACTGCCAAATATTCACTGGCTACAAAGCAAGCCCATCCACTTTAATTTTTCTCTACAGGGTATCTGTTGTTCATTTTAAGAAGTGCTGAAAAAAAAAAAAAGCTAGTTTCACATGCTGTGTCATCAAAGCCAAAATACCATAGGCAGTTAGGACAAGCAGTGTGGTCTAAGACAAAAAGCAGAAATCAGGAATCCTGGGTTCTAATCAGTGCTTGGTCATTTGCTAGACTCCTTTTCTGGGCCTCAGTTTCCTCACCTATGAAATGAAGGGCCTGGATTCTTCTCTCTAACAGTCTATGGTCCAAGAACAACCACTGAGGTTGCTACAGCACTTTAAAGTATGTAAAGCACTTTATGAATATGATCTCCTTTGATCCTTCACAACAATTTTATGCAGCAGATACCTGCTGCATTTTATAGATAGGGAAACTGAAGATTTTAAAGGCTGACTTGCCATCCATGGTTACCACAGGTAGTAAGCGTCAGAGGCAGAACCTGAATCCAGCACTTCTTGGTCTCATGCTTTCTAAGAAGCTGTGACATCACTCCTGAGAGGTCTTCATCTGAGAAAAATATCCTACCTAACTATTCAAATTATTTGAAAGTTAACTTCAATACCATTTTCTTAACAATTCAGACTAGCTCAATACATCTAGGACCTTGAATGATGCAGGAAAATGAATGAAAAATATGGAGTCACAAGACTTGATGCTGGGCCTGGCTGCCAACTTGTAACCTTTGGCAAGGCACTCTGGGCATCAGTCCCCTCACAAAAACGTGAGCTCCTTGAGGGCAGGGCCCATTTCCCTTTTGCCTTTGTATCCCAGGGCCTAGCATATGGTAAGGTGCTTAATAAATGCTTGTTGATTGATCAGTACAATGATGAGGTTGGACGAGATAACTTTAGGCAGGCAAATGGAATTAATTAAACAAATTCAGACTCTAGAAGTACTGGTGTGAGGTGGTATGAAAAAGGAAATGGAAATCCAGTAGGGTTTTCTTACCTTTGCCTATAACGAGGCCGCATTTGTCTGCTGGGACTGTGTAGGTGACCTCCTGCAGCCCCCCAGGTGCCCCGACACTCCAATCACTTCGGCCACGACCTCTTCCTCTGGGTACAGAGAGGCTTCCTACACCATCGCGTTCCTGGGAAGAAAGCAAAGTTTTAGTGACTACTCTCACCACTCACAACTACCACCACCACTAATTTTTAGTCTCTTCTACTAAAAGTGAGGTTAAATGACAGGCTAAATAATCGATGCTGTACCTCCAGGTATGGAGCAGCAAGGCACTTTCTCATGTTTCTGACTATTAAGGGTTCCATAAAAATGGAATTAATTCAAATCACCATCAGAGGAGGAACTGAGCAGATAAATGTATGTAAATATAAATAAATTAAAATAAAATAAGTGTTTGGATAAAAAAGTTAAAAGCTCAACTACCTTGTTCCTGTGTTTTAATTGCTGGACTTGATCTGTTAGAACTGAGAGCCTGGTTTTATCCAACCTTGAGGTTTCTTTCCTGTGGCTAACACATGCTGTGATTATCAGAAGTCAGACGCTAGACACTAAAGAGCTATCGACATTTGAAAGGGAAGACTGAGTGACAGTTTATGGTTTCTAACCCTCCCCTAACTAGGCTGGCATACAGACAATGCTCTATAATTCAGAAGACCTTGCAATCTAACAAGCAGGAAGAATCAAAGGATTATTTTTTTCTTTTTATCTGCAATGCCACTCCCAAGGGCCGGCACAAAGATGTGTTAAACAGTGACCACAGAAGACAGGTTCTGAAAGGGACAAGAGCTGTCCCCTTTACCCACAGCCTGATGCTGGAGAGAAGATTTCTCTGAAACACAGTTTCACACTGTTCAGTGATCACAGAACAGTGCGCAAAGACAGGCACCTACAGAAGAAGATTTCTTTTAACATTCAGAGTGCACAAATCCCATTCCAATCACTGTCTACTATGTCAAACACTTTGGTCCTGCCACATTTCAAAATGGTGACATTAAAAACAAATGCAATCAGGCTGCAGTTCTTTCCTCTCCTTCATGAGAGGGTGCTGCTTTACCAGACCAATTCAGAACAGTAAAAAAAAAATGCCTACTGTTGACAAAGTTTTCTTCTATTTGTGCATATTTCTCTAGAAACCCTCTAAATCAGGTAAGCTGATTTTGTTTGCATACTTTACACAAATGGTAAATAGGCAAGTTGACATTAGGAACTAATTTTTAAAAAGCCACTTATAGAGCAACTAACAAAAAAGAGAAGCTTCTTGAAGACAATCTTTTTATTCTTTCCTGACTTCTTAATCAGCTAGATAGCACTGTGGATAGAATACCAGGCCTGGAGTCAGGAAGACTCATTTTCCTGAATTCAAATCTGACTTCGGACACTTACTAGCTATGTGACCCTGGGTAAGTCATTTAACCCTATTTGCCTCGGTTTTTTCATCTGTAAAATAAGCTGGCAAAGGAAATGGCAAACCACTCTATTATCTTTGCCAAGAAAACCCTAAATGGGGTCACAAAGAGTCAGACACAAGGGGCAGAGCCAAGATGGCAGAGTAAAAGCAGCAATTTGCTTGAGCTCTCCCCCAAACTGTTCCAAATACCTATAAAAAATGTCTCTAAACAAAATCTAAAGCAGCAGAATCCACAAAAAGACAAATTTCGAGCCCAAGACAATCTGGATGATTGATCGGAAAGGCATATCTTGCTGAGCTGGGAGAGGAGCGCAGCTTGGCGTGGGCACGTAGGCCACAGCAAACCGCCACGAACCTGGAGCAGGCCTCAGAGGACTGAATCACGGGCAGCTGTGGTGGTTTCCAGACTTCTCAACCCAAGAACGCCAAAGACAACTCAGAAGGTCTGTGGGAGAAGTCTGTGTCTGCAGTGAGAGAGAGAAGCGCAGGGTCCCAGTCCCAGGCCCTAAGCCTGGCCCCAGGGCAGCGGCTGCCTCCTAAGCTTCTGGCCCACAGACTGAGGGGGAATCGAGTGGCTGATCAGAGAGGGATTGCAGGGATCTCTCTGTTGGTGCAGGATTCTCTTGCTTTGCCCATGCTTGGATCTGGGTCACAGTTCTGGGTGGTGGTCCTGGGGAAAGGAGGAGTGCTGGCGTGGTGGAGCTTGTAGTGGCTGTGGAGAGGAAATTCTCCTCACAGTTCCAAGATAGAAAAGAGTGCTTGTGGTCACTCATAGACCAGAGCACAGTCCAGGAAAGGAGTAAACATCTCGCTCTTGATCACAGCACCTTGGAAGAACTGAAAATTTTCAGGTCCCTAGAAGTATCTCTGAAAACAGCTGCACAAAACCCCCGAAGCTTGGGACAATACATTCTCCACACTGGAAGCAGACTCCTACCTTAACAAAGAGTTTATAACTCAAGTAATTGGCTGGGATCATAAGCAAACAGCACAAAAAGAATCAGACCATAGAATCTTTCTTTGGTAACAAAGATCAAAACATACAACCAGAAGACAACACAGTCAAAGATCCCACATCCAAGGCCTCCAGGAAAAATATGAATCGGTCCCAGGCCATGGAAGAGTTCAAAAAGGATTTTGAGAAGCAAGTAAGAGAAGTAGTGGAAAAACTGAGTGACATTAAAGGAGACTCAAAAAAATACTGATGAAAATAACATCTTAAAAAATAGCCTAACCCAAATGGCAAAAGAGGTCCAAAAAGCCAATGAGGAGAATGCTCTAAAAAGCAAAATTGGCCAAATGGAAAAGGAAGTCCAAAACATTACTGAAGAAAATACTTCCTTAAAAATTAGAATGGAGCAGTTGGAAGCTAGCAAGTACATGAAAAATCAAGGCACTGTAAAACTAATCCAAAAGAATGAAAAAGTAGAAGAGAATGTGAAATATCCCAGTGGAAAAACAACTGACCTGGAAAACAGATCCAGGAGAGAGAATTTAAAAATTATTGGACTATCTGAAAGCCACGATCATAAAAAGAGCCTGGACATCATCTTTCAAAAATTATCAAGGAAAACTGCCCTGTTATTTTAGAGCCAGAGCAAACTAGAAATTGAAGTAATCTACCGATCACCTCCTGAAAGAGACCCCTACAGGAAAACTCCTAGGAATACTGTAGCCAAATTCCAGAGTTCCCAGGTCAAGGAGAAAATACTGCAAGCAGCCAGAACAAAACAATTCAAGTATTGTGGAAACACAAATCAAGATAACACAAGATTTAGCAGCAGCTTCTTAAGGGACCGCAGGGCTTGGAATACAATATTCCGGAGGGCAAAGGAGATAGGACTACCAACCAAGAATCACCTACCCAGCAAAACTGAGCATAGTCCTTCAGGGGAAAAAATGGACATTCAGTGAAATAGAGGACTTTCAAGCATTCTTGATGAAAAGACCAGAGCTGAATAGAAAATCTGACTTTCAGATACAAAACTCAAGAGAAACATAAAGAGGTAAACAGGAAAGAGAAATCATAAGAGACTTATTAAGACTGAATTGTTTACATTCCTGAATGGAAAGATGATATTTATAACTCATGAGACCTTTGTCAGTATTAGGATAGTTGGGGGAAAAAATTATATGTATGTATGTATGGATAGATAGATAGATAGATAGATAGAGGGCACAGGGTGAGTTGAAGATGAAGGGGTAATATCTGGAGAAAAAAATTAAGGGGCGAGAGAGGATTATACTGTGAGGAGAAAGGGAGAGGTGGAATGGGGTAAATTATCTCACATAAAACAGACAAGAAAAGGCTTTTACAGTGGAGGGGAAATGGGGGGAAGGTGAGAGGGAATGAGTGAATCTTTTTCTCATAAGATTTGGCTCAAGGAGAGAATAACATACACACTCAATTGGGTATGGAAATCTATCTTACCCCACAGAAAATAGTCAGGGGAATGGGACAAGGCAGCAGGAAGATGACAGAGGGGAGGGCAGATTAGAGGAGGGGGTAATCAGAAGCAAACAATTCTAAAGGGAGACAAGGTCAAAAGAGAGAATAGAATAAATGGGGGGTGGGATAGGATGAAGGGAAATATGCTTAATTTTTTACAACATGACTACTATGGAAGTGTTTTGCATGACTACATATGTATAACCTGTATTGAGTTGCTTACCTTCTCAATGAGGGTGGGTGGGGAGGAAGGAAGGGAGAAAATTTGGAATCCAAAATTTTAAAAACAAAAGTTAAAAAAAATCTGTTTTCACATGCAACTGGGAAATAAGATATGCAGGAAATGGGGTATAGAAATCTATCCTGCCCTACAGGAAAATTGAAGGCGAAGGGGATAAGAGAAGGCAGGGAGAGACAGAAGGGAGAGCAGATTAGGGGTATTCAGAATGCATGCCATTTTGGGGTGGGAGGAGGAATGAGATGGGGAGAAAATTTGGACTCAAAATCTTGTGGAAGTGAATGTTGAAAACTAAAAATAAATAAATAAACAAAACAAACAACAACAAAAAACAAAGAGTCAGACATGACTGAACAACAAGACTCACTCTCACTCTCCACAAAAGATTTCCCAAATCTTTTTTCTTCTCAAGCTTCTAACATCCCCTTCCCCACCCCTCTCAGTTGAAGACCTCTTTACTGAGAAAACTGAGGCCATTCAAAATGTAAGATATCTTCTCTTCATCTCAAAACCCCACTGACATCATTTTCTTACTCTCTTCCTCTTTTGCCCCAAGTCTCTGATAATGAGGTGGCCCTTGTTCTTTCCAAGCCCAGGACCTTTATATGGGATCGATTCTGTTTCATTTTGTCTTCTTTTGTAGATTACAAATTTAACTTACCCCTCTTCCAACTCCCCAGTTTTCAATTTGTATTTACAGATCATTATCCTTTTGCCTTCAAACACACTTAAGTCAACATACTAATCCATAAAATCTTTATTAGACACTATCATCCCTTCAAGTTATGATCCCACATCTCTCCTTTCCCTTTCTCAGTCAAGTTCCTTGAAAAAGCTGTGATTACTGCCTTTCCTTTCACTCACTCCTCAATTTTTTGCAATCTGGCTTCCCAACTCCTTTTCCAAAGTTAACACACTGTGTCTTAACTGAAATCTGAAGGTCTTTTCTCAGTTTTTATCCTCAGCCTATCTGCTACATTTGATGCTGTTGACTACATTTTCCATTTCTGTACTCTCTCCTTTCTGGGATATTATAATACTATCCCTTCTCCTGGGCCCCTTCCTACCTAACTGTTCAGTCTTCAGTTTTCTTTACTGGTATATCATGTAAATACCACAACACTCTACCCCTAAGCCTTCAATTCTTCTCTCAGTTCCTATGAGTTTAATGATCATCTCCATGATCATGATCCCCAGTTCTCCATATCCAGGCTCAGCCTTTAGATCTGAGCTTCAATACTGTATCACCAATTGCCTATTAGACATTTCAAACTCAACATGTCTCAAAAGAGAACTCATTATCTTTCCCTCCAAACTCATCTTACTTCTTAACTTCTTTATTTCTGACAAAGGTATCACTATTCTTCTAGTCTCTCAGGTTTGGCTCTTCCCTTTTTCTCATCCCTCATGGCCAATCAGTTGCCAAATCTTGCCATTTCTACTTCTACAACATGTCTTGTATCTGAACCATTTTTCTACTCACACCATCTTAGTTCAGATCCTCATTATCTTTTGCCTATATTATTTCAGTGGCCTCCTAATTGGTCTCTCTCCTTCAGCCCATCCTCCACATTGCTGATAAAGTAATTTTCCTTTAAGGGTGGAGCCCACCACGTTGACCGACTCCTACTCAAATCAAGTCAAGTGGGTTCCTAGAGCCTCTAGAATCAAATATAGATTCCTTATAAGCCTAGCTTTTACCCCTTTACAGACTGACCTTAACATATATTCTCATCCTCATTATACATTATTCCCTATCCCACACTGTGACCCAGCTACATTGGCCTCTTCTTCATACATGAAGCTCCATCTCCATGCCTGTACACTAGCCACTCCCTAACATCTGGAACAAACGCTCTTCTCACCTCCAACTCTAAACCCTTCTCTTCCATTAAGATGAAGTCTGAACACCAGATTCTACATGAAGTCCTTCCTTACCCCGTCAACTATTAGTACCCCCTCTCTCAAACCTCTCTGTTTTTATTTTTATTCATTTTATTTGTAATTATTCTGTACATATTTATATGTTTTTGTTGTCTCTCTCATTAAAATGTAAGCTCTTTGCAAGTAGGGATTGTTTCATTCATTTTACTTGTAGCCCCAACTGAAGTATAAATACTTTAATTATTGACAAATGTTTATTAAGTTCCTACTATGTGCCAGGCCGTAGGGGTATAAGTACAAAGAATGAAACCATTCCAAGCTGTGAATATAATTTAAAGTGAATAAGTATGAATACATATATAAAGTAGTTAAATACAAGATAGCTTGGGAAGGAGGATATTAAGAGTCAGGGGGGATAAAGAAAGGTTTCATGTAGAAGGTGGTGCCTGAGTTGTATTAAAGGAAGAAAGGACTCCAGGAGGCTGAGGTGTATTTCTTGGGGGAGTATGCATGGGGAAGGGCAAGTATAAAGGTAGGGAGCTAGAAGAGGGAGTGTAAGGAACCAGAGAGAAGGCTGGATCAAAGAGTATGGCAGATCGAGCAAGGCCCAATAATGTTGGGAAGATAGGTTCAGTAAAGCCCAGGGTGAAAAGGGCTTTAGAAGTTCTAAATTATATACAGAGTTTATATTTTATCTCAGGGGTAACATGAACTCCTGAAGAGGAATTCCATGACTGAACATCCATGTTTCATACTTCTCTATTTTCCTTTATGTCTTGAGCAATGCTACACAGAACAGTCTACGAGAGCAGAAGAAGCCTTCTGGTCATCTTGTCCAATGCCTTCATTTAAAAAAACCAGAAACTGAGGCCCAGACAGAGGAAGTAATTTGTCTAAGGTCACAAGGCAAGTCAGTGGCAGAGCCAGGACGATAACCCAACCCTGCTGATTTTGAGTCTAGTGCTTTCATTATTACGATCACAGATGTACAACTGGAAGGTATTTTGAAGCCATTAAGTCCAACTCTCTCATTTCATAACTAAGGAAACTGAACCATAAAGAAGTGAAGTGACTCGTTATTACATCATACTACCTCCTCTCTAAAGAAAATTACCAATTATTTGACATCACAGAGTCCACAGATTAAGTCTAATGGACACCATTCACACAAGCTATCCTTCATGTCTAGAATGCTCTCCTATCTCTTAGAATCTTTACACTCCCTTTTAATGCTTAGCTCCAGCACCATGTCCTCTATGAAGCCTGATCTCATTCTCTTCAGTTTTAATGCTATCTCCCTCTTCAAATTATCTTGTATTTAACTCATCTCAGGATAAGGTAAGTTCCTTTGTTTTTGTCTCTGTATTCTCATCAACCATCATAATGTCTTAATAAATATTTGTTAAACTGTATCAACAACAATTCACGTTTGTAGAGTACTTGGAGATTTACAAAAGAGTGATCTTTCCCTGCCTCCTTAATGATACACTATATTCAAAATGATAATCCTTGAGAGTTGAAAAGGTCCTGAAAAGCTTTCTGAATCAAAGATTATGCTGTTTTGGTATTTAGCACTGTTTTAGTATTAAGTATGTTAGCTTTTAATTATTTAGAAATTGATATTCTAGTTTTTCCCAGCCACTCTAGATAACCAAGAGTTGACTATATAAAAGGAAAAAAAAATTTTTTTTGCATGAAAAAGGGAATAAGTGGGTTACAGGAAAGGTAGAAGTGAAGACCTGAAATACAAATAAATTCATTTCATACAATGCAGAATTTTTAAGTGGAACCTCTAAAATGTTGTATTGTTCATTGATAGAAATGGTGACCATTTTCCACTTGAGTAGCTAAAACAGTTGATGCCAGAGAACAGAACCCACCTGTGCTGTAATAATAAGCTCACTGATGACATGTGCTGCATGTTGACACCTTTCTGGAAGTCCCATGACCTGTGCAACTCTTTCAGGACTAATCCCATCATCTGTGGAACAAGAAGTGAGAGATTAAATTGAAATCCCCCAATCCCAAGGGAGGCAAAAGTTGAACTGATACGCAATTATTTACACTAAAATTACCAAAAATGGAAGTCAGTGAGTTCACCACTGTATATATTTTTATATAGTTATTTCCTCCCAATAAAATATAAGCTCATTGTAAGGATTGCTTCCATTCTTTGTACTTGTATTCCCAGTGGCTAGAACAGTGCCTAGCACACAGTAGGTTCTTTAAAAATATTTGATTAACTGACTGATTTATAGATAGGCAAAGCCGCGGGCATTTCTGTAACATTTTTTTTGGGTGTATTCAAGTATAAACAAGTTCTTATGTAAAGGAAAAAAAACCCTAACCTATGTTTTACATAACGACAACTTTAAATTGGTTATAGAATTTAAAAAGTGAATACAAAAAAGAAGAAAAAACAGAATATAAATAAAACAGAATAATTTAACTGTGAAACTGCACACCACAAAAAAGGTAAAATAAAGCATCTCAATCAGTCAAAGGATGCATAAAGGGAAAGGAGGACACATTCTTTTTGCCAGATGTCTGGCAACTAGAGGTTTGTAAACAATAAGATTTCTGAATGACATTATAACCAACCTGGTTTAAATTGAATCCTTACACCAGCATCATTCTGAATTTTTTTGATCATTTCCCCATTTCTTCCTATTACTATACCAACAGCAAACCTAGGCACAGATACCTTAGAGGAGAAGGAACAGAAACAAAATCTCAACAAAGTTAGGAGAAAAACATAGGCATTAACTGCAGATGCAGAAGCCATGAAATATACTTGGGGATGATTCGATTTTTACATCATTATTTTATAGCATAAAAACTATTCTACTCTATCACATTAATGAAATAATCTAAAAAGTTTCCACATATAAAAACAGGTTCTTCGCAATTTGAACACTTAACCTGCAGTACTCAAAAAAAGCGTTGAGCCTGTCTAGCTTTCCTGCTACATCTCAGAAGTCAGGGAAAGGTGGTTATGCACAGAAACATAAAACCTATCTACATTTATAAACAAGAGGTGTGAATAGCACCATTCACTGAAAATGATGAATAACCACTGAGAGAGATTTGACTGTTACTATGCCCACTAGGAGACCCTCTTCATTCCTTTTCCCATGATAGCAAACAATTACAATTTCTAATTCAAGTGTACCTCTATACTGCCCCCTCCCATTCGGGAGCTGAAATCACTGCGCACGCCTCGGAAGTCAGCTTGATCCTTTTCTCGGATAATCTCTAGTACCATTTCCCTTGCTTGCTGCATAAACATACAAATAACAAATCAGGGCACATGAATATTTGTTCAACATCTGACAGTCTTTTCCAATTACTGTTCAAATGGCCTGAAAGGAATGTGGGAGTGAAGACAGGTGATCTGGTACAGTTTTGGGAAGGGGGGAGAGAGAAGCAGATACTCATCAGACCTGGAAATAACTGCATCATTCTTTCTATTGTCCAAAGCTATTTCAACCCTAGCTGGGTTAAAAAAATCTACTTGGCCTAACTTTTGATTACTAATCCTTCCAAGAAAATGTTTCTGACATGCTACTCCCAGTTTCTGAATGGTTTTCTGAAACATCTTATTTCAGGAAGACTCCTATGGAATGGAAAACATCATTATGGGGCTAGGTATAACACAGCAATGACACCGAGTATGGCAGAAACAAAACTTTAGGAATTTGAAAGAAAAATTCTGGTAACAAGGATAAATACTCATAAGTTAAAAAAAAAAGCAATCTGCTACCATTTGGAAAGCCAAAGATAACTGACTGCAGCTACTACAAATCCTATTTAAAAGCAGAGTAGAATTCTGATTATTACATGGATTTAGCTGTATCAAAGGCTAAATTTTGTTCTCCCTACACACAGATGAAATAAAGTAAAGGTAGAATTTACCTTAAAATTTGTTTCCCAACACTTGTGTTTTAAAAGGGTCACACTGTATAACAAACATCACTCCCTGAGACAGCCAAGTACCCAAACCAAAAACTTTGATTTCATTAAAAAAAGTTTAAGGCAGTTGCATGGCTTTTTCTTTTTTGTTGCAAATTATTGCAACACCTCTCATCTATTGATCTTGGGCTATTTTTCACGCAATAATTACAACAAAAGGATCACATATGGAGAGGAAGAGCTGAAGACATGAATTCTCTATATTTCTTAGAGGACTGGCATAGGGCCCAAAGCCAGGGATGAGTATGGGGGTGTCCAGCAGGCTCCAGAGTACTGCTGAGCAAGGGGAATTGTTGCTTGTCATTTAGTTGTTTCAGTCGTAATCGAAACCTCATGACCCCACTGGAGGTTTTCTTGGCAAAGATACTGGAATGGTTTGCCATTTCCTTCTCCAGCTCATTTTACAGATGAGGAAACTGAGGCAAAGAGGGTTAAGTGACTTGCCCAGGGTCACACAACTAGGAAGTATCTGAGGCTGCATATGAACTCGGGCCTTCCCTTACTCCAGGCCTGGCACTCTATGCACTGGACTACCGAGCTGCCCTTGATGACATGAATTCCTAAGAAAGGAACTGTTCACATTCAAAAACGCAGTAAAATACCATCAAGTTTGGTCTTTCACCACCCTATAATTTTGATGGCACAGATACATAATACAACCTCAGTAGAATACATGTTAGTTTACTAAAGCAGCAAAATAATGTCTATTTGTAATCCAATGAAAAAGTAAACTCCTCAATAACGAGACATTCCTGTGTTGTTTGTTTTTTTTTTTTAAAGACAGTTTATGGATCTGACAAGTGAAATGACTGGCTCTTTACCCTAACTAGAGCCTAAGGAAGAAAAGCAGTGCACTCAGAACTACTAAATTTTGTCCTACAACCATTACTGTAGTTATTGGTCTTGAAAAACTAGTTTTATAAATCTGTGCTTAACTGTGTAGTAGTGTCAAAAAGTGAACAAACTTATTAAAGGACTGGTAGTTTCCACTGGGTTGTAATACTATACTCCCAAAGAAAAAGAGCTGTGCAGTGACCTCTTGACGTATCAAGATTAATAAAGTTACAACCTCTGTTTTAAATAAAACAATTTTGTTGCTTCCTGAAGCCTCAGGTGGGTAGAAGTTAACCTCTTTGGAGCGAGAGCTCTGGTTCCTCCAATTAAATGCTACCTCCAAAAGCTGCTCTGTTCTCTGTGCAGATCAGCTTTCCTCATTCCAATGCCAAAACACTCAAGAGAAGGGAAAAACACTTCAGAAACCAAATTAAGAATCTCCCTTGAACTTCCGATCAGCCTCATTTTTCTATTCTATAACTAAACACCTGGCTTTGTCACTATCTGATTTAATATCATCTTATTATCTATAGCTGGTTATTCAATGGTAAAGTATTATGTTGCTGAGGCCAAAGCCATATCCTTAATACCTACACAGACTATTGGGCTTTGTTCTGTTTTATGGCCAAAGAATCTGTAACTATAGCCCTAGTCAAAGTGCCTTGCAAATGTCTGCCATTGGTTACAGAATACAGAACAAATCCATTTCAAATACTGGAGAAACTAATAAAAGTCTGCGCCTTGCTGCCACAGGGTCAGCAGGGTTATCTTTTGTCTTATGATGCCCAGAATATTGTTAAGTTTTTTCCCACAACTAAACTCTCAAACCCAATGTGACAGAACAGATTAATTGGGTAAAATGAATACCTATTTTCAGGGGCAGCTTAGTGTCATAAAAGCAGCAATTCCACCTCATATTTGTTTAATACTTCAAATCTTTTTACATATGTAATATAACATTTATAAAACAGAGTGAACAGAAATAATAAAATACAAGAGTAACAGTAATTTAGTCAAGTTGTATATTGCCACTACATAGTAACTCCATAAAAAGTTTTCCTGGTAAGTTTACCTGTACTTTGAATGGGTCTCCAGTAATACGAAGGGGTTTGTCTGCTCCAGTGGGCAAAGGACCATCTTGGATCATTATCATTTTCACACCTGTTCGCTCCTATGAAGAACACACAGCATGGAAACATAATTTTTAATAGGACACACAAAGTCACTTTAGGATCAATAATAATAGTGGCACAGATTTATATAGTACTGTAAGGCTCACAAAATATTCTTCTTACTATATTTCTGAATGGTAGCTCATGTCAATATTTTAACTTCCATTTTACAGATGAGAAAACTGAGGGCCCTGAGAGATTAAGTGACTTGCCCACAGTAAATGTTAGAATTGAAGACTGAACCTGGGTCTTCTGATTCTAAATCAAGCGCTCTCTTCACCATACAGTTATGCCTCTCCTGAATAATTAACACGTGAAATTAGCATTGACTTTACCACTCCAGTAACATTTAGACTTTTGGTAACCAATTCTGATTCAGTGTGAATACAGAAATGTTGCTATTTCTAGATAGCTCTTAAGTATAACATCTAAGACAGTGGGATAAACCAAACTATATCTAAAAACTTGATTTCTTTCCTTTCCTTTCTCCAGGGCATTTAGACTGCATATTGAACACAATCTGTGGTATCTGGTGAACATCAAATTATTAAAACGATATTAATAAAGTTTTATTCTCTAAATGGCTGTACACGAAAATGCATATGAAACATTGCCAGTACATATGAACTCCAATTATTCTCTGGTAGAAGACACAAGGTATGGTTTTTGTGTTATGAAATATAACACAAGATATGCAGAAACATCTATTAGGAGTCCAGTGAAATTCCAGCCACTGTGATTCAGATATTCTTGAAAAAGCCTACCAGATAGGGATGAAGGGGGAATAGCACTCCCAGACCTCAAACTATATTATAAAACAGCAGTCATCAAAACCACCTGGTGTTGGTTTTAAAACAGAGAGAGAGAGAGAGAGAGAGAGAGAGAGAGAGAGGTAGATCAATGGAACAGACTAGATAAGGGAGAATCAAAACTAACAGAACTCAATCACCAAGTGTTCAAGAAACCCCTAAACATAAAATACTTAAGAAAGAACTCTCCATTTTATAAATGGGAAAAATGAAAAGGAGTATGGCAGAAATTAGGCTTAGGCCAAAATCTTAAAAAATATTTTACAATATATTTGAAAATATACATCACTTTAATATTAAAGAACATATAAGGAATTTAAAAGAGAAATAGATCATATACCTCTCATAGCTATGGGTAGGAGATGTAGTCTTAACCAAACAAGAAATAGAGGCAGTTGCAAAAGTAAGTAACACTGGGGAAGCTAGGTGGCGCAGTAGATAGAGCACTGGCACTGGATTCAGGAGCACCTGAGTTCAAATCTGACCTCAGACATATAACACTTACTAGCTGTGTGACCCTGAGCAAGTCACTTAACTCCCAACCCCCCTCCCAAAAGTAAGTAAATTTGAATATATGTAAGTGAAAAGCTTCTATACAGACAAAATTAATGAAACTAGAATAAGAAGGGAAGTTGTTGAATAGTGGGGAAAAAAATCTTTGCATCAAAATTCTCTGATAAGGATTTGGTACCCAAAATATATAAATAATTAATAAATACATACAAGACCAATAGATAAGTGGTCAAAGGATATGAATAAACATTACTCAAAAGAAAAATTGCAAACTCTTGTCCAAACAAAAGAATGTTTCAAATCTCTAATAAGAGAAATATAAATCAAAACAACTCTGAGGTTTCACCTCACATCCTGAAAACTGGCAAAGATGATAAAAGATGGCAATAGTCAATGTTGGAGGGACTGTGGGAAGACAGGTACAATGATTTCATCGTTGGTGGAGTTGTGAATTGGTACAACTATTTTGGAAAGTAATTTGGAATTGTGCAAATAAAGCGACTAAAATGTCCATACTGCTTTGATCCAGAGATTCCATTATCAAGTTTATATATTATAACCCCAGGAGACCACTGATAAGAAAGTCCTTATATACACCAAAATATTTATAGCAGTACTTTTCGTGATAGCAAAGAACTGGAAACAAAGCAGGTGCCCATCACCTGAGGAATGGCTAAACACAATGAAGTATGTTGATTGTACTGGAATATTGCTGAGCTGTAAGAAATGATGATCATGATAAATACAGAGAAGCACGGAAAACTTGACATGAAATGATACACAAGGAAGTAAACTGAGAGTCAAGAAAACAATATACACAAGGATTAAACAATATAAATGGAAAGAACAAACACATACAGAAAAATCAAAAATGAATGTTGCAAAATTATAAAGAACCTGCATGCCTCAAAAGCAGAGATGTTCTCTTCCAACCCAACCCTTTGCAGAGGTGGGAAGTCCACAGGTGGCACACAATGTACACACTTTTGGACTTTTTCAATATACTGACTGGTTGCACTGATTTTTTCCTCTTCTTTTTCTTTTTTTGTCTTTTAAAATATACTGTTTGTTATATGGAATGGCTCCCTGGGAGGGGGAAAGAGGAAAAATACTGGGGAATAACTATGACATAAAAAGAAAGAAACCCATGAGAGTAGGAAGGCAGAGAATGGCTTTAGAGAAACATTTCCTGAGAAGGGAATAAGTTTCTGGATTTACTAAGGTCACATACCTGTAACTGCTTTATTGTTTCTCCTCCTTTGCCAATGACTAGCCCCACTTTAGATGCAGGGATGAGAATCTCTTGGATTGTGTTATTCCCATCTACATCATTATGAAATCCAGGTCCGTTCCGACAGCGATCCACAATTTGTCCCAATAGTCGCTTGGCTTGTCTTTGAGGGAAGACCAAAAGAGAACTACCATTAAACAAAATAGTTTGTGTAACACAGAGAAAAAAAGAACTAGGATAGAGATAAGAGAAGAAGTCCAGAGCAGGAAATGTAAAAAAAGAGATAGGAAGAAAAAAGAGTAGAGGTTATTAGTATGATTCATTCCTAAATTTCAAATTGCTCTTTAATTCATTTACCTGCTTTTACTTCTTTGCTGAAGTTAGGAACCATCAGCTTGGTTTTTGTAGTGAGAAGAAGCAGTGTCTGTCTGTCTCTACTCACACGTCTGTTCTTTTTTAGTCACCTAAGTTACTTAACAGTCTAGCTAAGAAAATTCAACTATCTTACATGTTATAAATATGTGTTACTCAATACTTTGCAATGAGAATCTGGAGACAGTCCAGTTAATAGAGCAATAAGGATATGGGGGGGAAAACCTCTAAAATTCAGGTTTTCTTCTAGCTGCTGGTGTTGATCACTTGTCTGATCTAAACTTTTAGGGCTGAGAACCTGCTTTTGGCTTCCTCCTCACGTGTTCCTCAAGTATAGCTTCTTTTTAATATTTTGCTTTAGTTCTGGACTAACCATTGCTGTAAGAAAAATATGTTTCTGCCACAAAAACCTTATTGTTTGCCCTGTAATGTATACTCACGAGTGACACTTATTCTGGGTCACTGCTTGCAACACTGTAAAATAAATTTAAACTTTTCTATAAATCTGTGAGCCATGGAAATAATGAAACAACTCTGCCTACTGAGAGACATAATCTGGAACCCACCTTTGTCCACAAATCACATATAACTGTAGACTGAGAGAGACTGTGAGATACAGACGAGCACGCACAGGAGGAGAGAGACAGAGGGAGGAGAGAAACAGAAAGAAGATTGAGATGAAAAAGAGAACAGAAACACAGAAAGACAAAGAGAAGACAGAGAAGGAAGAGAGAGAAACAGACAAAAGATTGATATGGGAAATAGAGATAAGAGAGTCAGAGAAAGAGAAAGAGGAAAAAGAGAAAAGGAAGGGAGACAGATTCCCCCAAATTAGCATAACTTTTTCCACAACGATCTTCAGTTCCATGAGACTGAAAACTGGTGTCTGTGAAGGTCAATTACTTGTAACAGCAATGGAAAACAGTTCTTTTCTTAAAGCTACTACAGGTCCTTACTCCTATTGCCCCTCCCCAATTCTAGACTACCCACATGGTCCTCTGAATGAAACAGGAAATCACAGAGATCCAAATTCATTTGGATCAAAAAGAAGCAACAGGATCGAATTTATAATGGATACTATGATGCTATGCAGTATCACCTAGATAATTTCAAAATAACCCTTTCAGGAAGAAGCATCATACTAACACCAGTAAGATAAGACTCAATTTGAGCATCCCGATAGAGTGAGTTCTTTAGCATGGAAAACTGTTCAAACTGTGTTGTGCATACCCTGAAAACCTAGTTCATAAAGGAGGTATCATGATAGCTATGAGAAATTCAGCACAGGCTTCATGTCACTCTAAGTACGTGGTAGCAGAGAAATGCCCATAGTATGGCAACCCCAAATTTTATATACATCAGCACTTGCTGGTTGTGGTTTAGTAACACAGTACCAATTAACAGTGTTTAGTAACAGTTCTGCCCTTCCATTTCTCCCCTCTTTAGGGAAGGGGGAAGAAAAGTAAAAGGAAAAAGTAAACAAAATTAACTTACTCAATACTTTCTGGGGTTCCGGTAAGTACACAGGGCCTCTCTGGAATCCCAGAACTCTCTACAAGAAGAATCAAGAAAATAAGGTGTATTGGTGGGCGCCTGGCAACTAAGTATCTTTACTACAGTTTCTGTGCTTGGTTATCTAAGGCAGCCTCAAAAATTCCCGTCTCTTGGTAAAAAGATTCTCAATTTTCATATATAGCTGGGATATTAATTTGGCAGATTAGTCTTTCTAACAAAGAAAATCTAGAGGACCCAGTAAAGATTTATGAGTCAGCACTAGTTATTATTCTTAGCTCCCCTTCTCTCCTACTGTGATATGTGGTTATGTCACTTGATTAGCATGGTTAAGTGGAAAGACCACTGTCTTTGGAGAGGACTGGGTTATAAATCCTACTTTTGATGCTTACTACCTGTATAACTTGGGCAAAGTCACAACTTCCCAGGGCTTCAAAGGCCTGAGGGTCCTTTCACATTTAGTTTTGTGATTCTATGATCATTTTATTCCTCAATTTTCTCATGTGTAATGGGGGATAACAACTATTTGTTTGCAAAGAGCCTTGAGATCCCTGATGAAAAGGCTAATGAGATGCACAGCAGTTGTCACCAATATTAATTGCATAAATATCTGACAAATCATCAACATACCATATAATAAATATTTAGTTTTTTGACAACCAACACATTACGTACGTTTTATTTTGTTTCATTAAGTCATTAAGTACACCGATATGCTTACATATACTTTGAATGCATACATAGTAGGATTAAACTGAAATCCTCCTCCAGCATAAGAATTAAAAGAGTATTCTATACAACATGATTTATATCTAAGGTTTCAGCTAACAAATTATCTTAAAATATTATAAGATTTTGCTTCATTGACAAACATTTTCTTTATTCAAATATCTATCCCTACTGCTCTTCACCTACTATAATAATCAGATCTAAACCCAAATTACATTATAAAGAAAAACCACATCTTTTAGTATCTGTCTTGTTCTCTACCCCAATACTAGGCAATGAGTAAAATGAAAGGCTAAGTAGCACAAAGGCCTACATGACTTTTAAGGAGCTTAAGGCATAGTAGGAGGATAAGCCAGCATACAAATAAGTGTGATACCAGGCAGGATGGGATAAACTCAACAGAGAGGTACAAATACGGAATGTGTGGCATACTACCAAGAATCTATCCACAGCAAAACACTGCAAGGAGAGATTCCTGAAATCTGTTTGACACGAGCCAATATGGATGAAAACAGAACACTAGCCATAAGAATAATGAGAACTGGTGGTCTAGACCAGTGATCTTCACAGTTCTGTAACTCAGGACCCTTGCAATCACCACTAACCCAAAGGACCACATGATCTGTCTTATCACCTGTAGAGTCAGGCAATATACTCTAACAGAGATCCTGGAGGTCCTGATGAGCTAAGGTTGCACAAAAATGCACACGGGTCTCTTTTGTGTTACTACTTTAGAAGCAAAGCCAAATGAGATTTGCCCCCACTAGATCTCCATCTTCCATTTTATTTGCAAAACCAGGACAATGATAAATATTGCCTTTGTTTTCTGTTTGGGAATAAATTTATCTCTCTGAGTTTCAGGGAAAGGCTTTGATCAAGATCCTATAAATTCTATGCAAAAAGCTAAGATGATAAATGGACTTAAAACATGCACATATCTGGCCATAAGAAAGAAAAGCTCTTACCTGGTGCAATCTGAATCTTGCAACCAGATTCTGCCTGAATCCTCGAAATCTGCTCACCACCCCGGCCAATAACTGAAACAAAGTGGAACAGGGTCAGAACTTACCCACCATAACTGACTTTCCCCAGTAATCAGCATCTACTTTTTAGTTTCCACTTGGGCTCACAGTAAAACAGGAGTGGGAGAGGACTTGATTACTAAGGTCCCTTTGCTACTCTAACATTCTATCAATCTATTGTTTAAGAGACAGGTAGTTTTGTTTCTAAATTTTCAGATACTCATTTAAGCCACGTTAGCCATAAACATTTCTAAAGGTGTTTGGTTTTGGTTCTAGTCATCCTGTAGTCGGGTAAAAGAGTGCACTGTCTTGCAGCATGAAGTAACTGGTGTTTAAGTTACCAGTTTAGTTTCAGAAGAGGTAACATGTCTCTTAATAAAGTAAACATTTATTTCTTAATGAATAAGGTAAAAAGGGTGATTAAATGCTTAGGAAATTGGGCAAGCCAGATACTTACTGAACCCAACCATTTTATCAGGCACTTTGAATTCTTCTGTTATTACTGCCCTGAAAATGAATAATATTGCAAAGTCAATAAAATAAATAAAAGTCAATAACATTTCAAAGTCAATAAGATAAATTTGGACTATCTTTCATTCTCAGTTTTCTCCTAAACTGATAACATCATAAGCCTAGAGTTGTAAACTTAATCACATCAGTTTAGACAATGGACCTAAAATTACACGAAGTCACTCAGATAAAGCACCTCGTCCCCTACCACTTGAATTGAAAAAATGTACCCAGAACCACTTGCTGTTCTTACCATTATAGGTGACTACTTCAGCAACTTTTTCCAATTACCAAACCTCTTTTAATTGCTAGGGTTTTTTTCCCCCCATATTTAATCAGAACATTTCCTGTTGCTGCCTAACTCTTAAATGTTTTGTTTTGCCCACTTTGATTAATAAGAGTAACTAGTCCGTGATTACTTCATAACATTCTTTTATGCACTGGGTGACCTTTGCACTTCTCTGGCATTCTTTTCTCCAGATCCAACAAACACCATTCTACTTTTCTACATATGCCTTGGTTTTCAAACTTTCCACTGCTCTTTGGCCTTCTTCCAAATTACCTCGGTCTTTTAAAGTATAAGGCCCTAAACTGAACATAGTTTTCCAACTGAGGCCTAATCAATGTTGAGTACAAAGGAATAATTACTCCACTCATTTTCTAAGTACTCCTGTTAAAAAGCATACAGTCTAGTTTTAGATATGCCCCCCCTCGTCCTTTTGAAGACAAGTACTGCATTGACTCATTCAAATGAACCAACAGGAGTACTTCCTAACTTCCCATACACCATATTATAGACAATACCCAATTTGTACAATACCCTGGAAAGCAATTAAATCTAAACATTTACCTTAAGAAGAAGATAAATGCAGATAGTTAGGGGACCCCCTCCCCCCCAAAAAAAATCCCTGGCATTTTTAAACACCTCACACACACACACAGAGCTGAATTTTTAACCACCATGGAAAGAACTGAAAAGTCCTATGCTTAGAAGAAATGCAACAGTGAAAAGCTCTTCCCATTATGTAGCTGCGATGAAAGCACAGGGAGAGACTCTTCTGTTGTAATGTACAATTCTTAGGTTTGTAGATGCAGAAGTAATTTCTGGCATGAAAATAAGCAATTCTGGGCCCTCCAATTATTTTTGAAATATTGATGCTAAGACTTAGTTTCATGAACACATTAAAAGATATTGTTTTCTTTCACATTAGGCTTTGTCCCAATAGGGAAGATAATGCTAACTACAAACGTGTATTCCCAGTAAAGTCAGAAGGCTACAGCAAAAGCAAGTGTTTATGTGGTACAAGTCAATTTGCTGTGCGTATTACTGGGATTTACCTAGAAAAAATATCCAAAGTTAAATCAACATGAAAATTCACGTGCCTGGATTTATCCAGCAACCTCCTTGTATAATTTTGGCTCTGGGCTTCTTTGGAGAATAAAAGTACAAGGTCACAATAAAAATATTGGGTCAATGTACAGAATAAATAAGTTGGAAATAGTTGTAAACATTTTTACCAGTATAGTTCTGACTGATCTAAGTGCTATAAGGAAGTTGGTCTTTTTCATTTCAAACAAAAATCTCAATTGTTAATGGTTTCTTCAATTAAATATTTTTAAACCTGGCCAGAATGAAGCTTTTTTGAAATAGTCTGCTCATCAACGGTAGTTAATAATTTGAAAGGCCTTCTTTTGTTGTTGTTCTTCAGTGTTTCAGTCCTGTCTGACTCTTTGTGACCCCATTTAGGATCTTCTTGGCAGAGATAGTGGAGCGGTTTGCCATTTCCTTCTCCAGCTCATTTTACAGATGAGGAACTGAGGCAAACAGGGTTGAGTGACTTGCCCAGGTTCACACAACTAGCAAGTTAAGTGTCCAAGGCCAGATTTGAACTCAGGAAGATAAGTATTCCAGACTTCAGGCCAGCATTCTATCCACTGTGCCACTTCCCCCCAACCCCCCAAGCCCTTCTAACATTTCTTTTCTTTTTTTCTTTTAAAGGCAATTGGGGTTAAGTGACTTGCCCAGCATTACATAGCTAGTAAGTGTCAGAGGCCAGATTTGAACTCAGGTCCTCCTGACTCCAGGGCTGGTGCTATATCCACTGTGCCACCTAGCTGTTCCATAATATTTCTTTGTAACATAATTAAAATGTTGGTGTTATAAGACAAAAATAACAGATATATTTTTGGCTTTTCAGATTATGGTAAGATCACTGAATTCTATGTCATATAACCTGATACAATATAAGAGAAACTTTGGCATAGTAAGGTAACTTAAAATGGAATCCTGTATATGTGTTTTAAATCTCTATTTTAGTATTAGTATCATTCTTATAAATTGTACACATTTCTGTTTGACAGAATTTCTTTTTCAGGCATAAAAGCACCATACAATGATTTCATTAAGCCTCTTTTTTTTTTTAGGGAGGCATGCAGAAGGCATTTCTTATTACTGAGACTTCAGCAAAGAGTTAAGTGACTATTCACTGAAGGTCACTTGGTGTGTCCCTACCAGTAGAATATGGGTTTCTAGCCTCCTACTTCCATGTAACAGACACTGAACTTGCCTGTCTACCATGAGCATCACCTTGTATCACTTATTCCAGGAGAACTTGTCTAAGGTAAAAAGGCTAAAGATTTCCAAAGCACTGGAAAAATTTGGTATTTCTTTTTTATTCAATGTAAAATCAATATAAAGAAAATCTCTAATATTCTGATAGTCCTATAATTCTGCGTAACAATATTTAAGTTTTTAACACTCAAAAACCATTAAATTTATCCCTTTAGGAAGTTGTCTTAGAAAAGGAAAGAAAAATACAAAAATCACAAAAACCCCAAAACTTTGGCCTTAAAGAAATCTAGCCTATAGTTTTTCCACATTCTCAACCTCTGACTTTCTAACACTCCAGTACAGATGGTGGATCAATAAACAATTAGAATTAATCAATAAATAATAAAACATAACCCACTGCTTACCTTTGATGTACCAAGGCCCCTAACTGGTTACCCACTGTGGCAAAGAGAAAGAGAAAAGAAAAATCAAAGCATTAGCACGGATAAACTAACTTCATCCCCATACAAGTTCTTATCATTAAAAAAAAAAACACAGAGAAAGAAAGAAAAGCAAACAGTAATTTAGGCTCAGTGGCTGAAATGAATGAGTTATATGATATGAAACAGGAGGGGATGTCTTGATCAACACAGTTTATAACCCAGTGTCCAGCTGAACACAGGATAAGAAATTGATTTGTGTATGTCCATGCTGAGAGTCATGGGAGAAAATCCTTCTTGCCCAAAATCCCTCAAACTCACCATCTCCTCCACGCTCTTAATTTAAACCTAGTGTAAGGATGGAGAGGATCATGTTTTTTTTTAAGCCAAATGTAAAGATTTAGCGTCATTCAAGGCATTATTAAAGATCATCCAGTGAGAGTTGCAGTCACTATGGAGATATATATATACACACACACACACACACACACACACATTTATTTGCTTTAATCCTTCCATTAAATGATAAGCTCCATAGAGGCAGGGTTTGTGCCTTATACTTCATTTTTAAGAGACTTACACCAGGCTTAGTACACAGTGGACACCCACTAAATGCTACCGACTAAAAAAATTATCATTCAAACTCACTTAAAATGAAGTCATTTTTAAAAATCAAAAACAATTCTGTTAACTTCCTATTACTACAGCAACCCTTTAATCAAGTTTTTCCTAAAGGCATTTCAGCCACTTTATGTTGTGGTCAGTTGGCAATTTCTCTTCTTTTCCAGCTACAACCAAAATAAAAATCATTCTGTTTTTCCCTCTGGGAAAAAATAGACTTCTTATCCAACCCATGAACTTAGAAAACAAAAAACCCAAGTGTATTACAAAGCAACAATCTGAACTTTACATAGAATTAAATAAGAATTTAGAAACAGGACTGTGGGGAAATGATTAAAGATAGACTAAAGATAACCAGGTGAAGACCTATATCATTTAAAAAAAATAATATTTTATTTTCCCAATTATATGTAAAGACAATTTTTAACACACAACTTTTCAAAATTTTGAGTTCTAAATTTTCTCCCTCCCTTTCTTACCTCCCTTCTCCCTAAGAGGGTAAGCAATTTGATATAGGTTATAGATGTGCAATCATGTAAATATATAATTTAAGACAAATGAGGAAGGGCACTGACACCTCAAATCCAAGACTCAAATAATATTTCTACAGTAAGAACTTAACCCTCAGGTCTCTGATTTGAAATTAAGAAAAAAGGATTATGGCATTTTCAAAGAAAAGTAAAATGCATGAAGAAATAAAAAAAATAAATGAAGCTATAGAGTCAAAAGTATTTTCTTTTGGGTCACTAGTTAAGTAACAATTTGTAGTCAGAATATCAATGTATACTCTAAATATGCCTATCTCAGGGAAAAGAGAAATGCTGTTTTAATTTCTCTTAATTTTGCCTTTTGCATATATTTGGTCCGAATGTAAGATGTTCCAATCAGAATATTCATCAGCAGAGAAGGTAGATGGAAAAACAACTGCTTAGGTGGTATTCTTGATGCTTAGCCAATCCTAAGTGAAAGCTAGATAATTGCAAATTTAAAAAAGAATCAACCAGTTAACAAACCCTACTATGTGCCAGGCACTCTCCTAGGTCCAAGGGATATAATACAAAGAATGAAACAATCTCTATAGTTGAGGGCACTACCAGTTATTGGCAAGAAGGGTTCCTGAGCTCCATCTTAATGGAGAAGGATTTTATGAGGCTTCACTGAGCAGACAGTACATTCCAGACATGGGGAATGACTAGTGCAAAGACATGCACTTAGGATATGGAGTATGTGAGAGGAACAAAGAAGAGGCCAATCTGGCTGGGTGGTGGTGGTGGGGGGGATTGGGAAGGGAGAGAATACTGTACAATAAAGTTAGAAAGACTAGTATCAGGTTTTGAATTACACCTCAACCTCTGAAGGGGGTTATGCCTGTACAGACTAGACTGATGGGTGAATTAAACCACAAATAATCTGTATGCCAGGTCCCTCAAGTCATGGCTAGAAGTTCCTATTAACTTATTTTCCAGATCTATTTCTAGGATTTGACTTTAAAGAACTCAGTAATAATTTATTAAAGGAAAAAAGAAACAAATGGTCACTTACAGGTGAAAATGTTTTACTAAGTCTCAAGAGACTTGCTACAGGCCCAGTATTTCCAACAATGGTAATAAAAATAAAAACAATAATAATTTATATAGTACTTTAAGGTTTGCAAAGTGCTTTACAAACATTATATCATTTTATCTTACAACAACCCAGTGAGGTAGGTACTATTTACAATGACTAGTTCTGCCGTTTCTCCTCCCTAGGCTCCACGTTTCTCATTTGTCAAATCGGGAAACAACATTTATGGTTTTATAACTGTCTTGACATATTCTCCAAAAGAACAAACAGTTTAAAAGAACAACAAACCTACTCAGCACAGTAAAAGGTAAAGACTAAAATAACACGGGAGCATGACAAATCAAAACTGGATACCAGATAGCTTCATTACATGCTGAACCAAAAGACTAACTGCTTAGCTGACAAGTAGAGATGCCTATAAATGTTGAAAATAAAACTGCAGATATACCATTTCACAAAGACATGGAAAGCTCCTGTTTTTACACTGAAAGAAAAGAAAAGTCTATATTCAAATTCAAAATCAGATTTAAGTACTTGAGTTGATTCTTAAGAATGTCAAATACCTTCTTCCTTCACGTAGATGGATGCAAACCAAGGCTGAAACACACAATTTAAAGTTACATTCATTCTGAGGCATTCCCATTTAGCTCCTAAAAATGGGACTAGTTGTTAGATGAGAAAAAGGTACTAGCATATGTTGAAAACACTACAAACTGATAATTCCAGGCACAAGACATCTATCCATAGCCTTAACGATGGGGAGGAGGTCAAACTCTGGAGGCCATGCAACGTCCCCTTTCTCATCACATGCATAGGTGCACCTATTGAGCACAATTTAACTGTAACTACAGTCACTTTAGTGCAAAAAAGCAAGAATGTTGAATAAAAATCAGTCCCATTTCCTGCTAATGGTGCCTGCTGGTTGATAATATTTCATCTTGCTTTAAGGTATACCTTAACTGAATTCTAGCATGTACACTCACTCATACATGGGTAGGCTTTTAATTTATTTTCCATCCTGTAAAAACAAGACATACCTCCTATGCTAAGGAAAGCAAAATCTCTACACAGAAAGTATGCATACTATATGTGAACATTCTCTTTAAGAGTAAGTCTTTTCACAGCTATGGGTAGGAGGTATCTCCTGAATCAAACATGGGAAAGAGTCATTTGCAAAAGATAAAAGATAATTTTGATTACATGAAATTGAAGTTTCTTCAAAAACAACACCAATGCTTCTAGGATAAGAAGGGAAGCAGATAAATGGGAAAAATATTTGCATCAAATTTCTCATGGAAGAGCTTGGTATCTAAGTTATATAGACAGCTAACAGATACAAAAAAACCATTCTTCATTAGGTAAATGACTAAAGGACATGAACCAGAAGTTCTCAAAAGAAGAACTGCTAACTATTAACAGCTGAATGGAAGAATGCCACAAATCACTATCAAGAAAAATGCAAAACAGGGGCACTTAGGTGGTGCAGTGGATAGAGCCCCGACCCTGGATTCAGGAGGACCTGAGTTCAAATCCAGTCTCAGACACATAACACTTGCTAGCTGTGTGACCCTTGGCAAGTCACATAACCCTATTACCCAACCAAAAAATAAATACAAATCAAACAACCTTGAGGTTTCACCTGACACTCAGTAAATTGGCAAACATGACAAAAGAAAAGAATAGCCAATGTTGGAGAGGTTGGTAGAGCTGTGAATTAACATGACCATTCTTGCACATAAAGTAACTAAAACGTTCATACCCTTTGATCCAGATTCTACTACTAGGCGGGCATGTACCCCAAGGAGGTCACTGATTAAAAAAACATTAAATATGCACAGTAACACCTCTTGTGGTAGTGAAAAGCTGGAAACAAAGCAGATGCCCACCAACTGTGGAATGGTTAAGCAAATCATTACATAAATAAAATGGAATATTACTGTGCTGTAAGATTATTAGAGAAGCCTGGAAAGACTTCATGAGAGTAAAGAAAACAATACACACAATGACTACAACAATGTATATGGAAAATAACCTAAAACAAAAGAAAAGAATGCTGCAAAATTACATGCTTTTAGTCTTATAATTTTCTTGACACAACTGTCCAAAAGAACAAACTTAGTTTAAGAGAAAAACAAACCTGCTCAGCAGAGTAGAAGGTAAAGACTAAAATAACAAGATGCTTTGAGCAGCACTTCCCACCATTCCCCACTCCTCTGCAGAGGTGGGAAGTCCAAAGTGGAGATACTGAGATTTTTTTTTTTGGATGTACTGACTGCTGGGTTTTTCCTCCCCCCACCTTGTTCTTCTTTTTAAAAAAGTATTCGTCGCTACATGGGATAGCTCTCTGAAAGTAGGGGAGGAGAGGGATACATGAAGAAATTTAGGTGATGTAAAAACAAAGAAATAAAAATGTATTTTTAAAAAATAGTGAAAATTTAAGACTAGAGATCAGTTGTGCAGATTTCACTTATATGAAAATAAAATGGTTGGACTACTGCTTTCCACTCCTCAAAAACTGCACTTATTTTTCTCACGCCAAAGGTGCAAATGAAACCAAGGCACAGTCCTGCCTGTTTTTCCTGTTCAAATTTAATAGCATTTTAAGAGGAAAACAAATTAAGTTCAGAGATCTATCTAAAGCAATAGGAACTAAAGTTAGAGCATGGCAAGATGTGCCAATTTTAAAGAAAATAATCTTCCCCACTAAAAGCTTGGACTCACTGATTTCTTGACCTTTAACACTCAACACACCATAATTAGGATAAAACTTTATACTTGTATAGTGAATCTATTTTGTTTCAAAGTTGGTCTCAGGAACTGTGTAAGTATTCTGTATCCCAAGAGTGATTCCTAGTCTTTTTGGCAACTTGACAAATCCTTACTGTTTAATTTTCTTGTATGGCTTTTATGCACCTTGCCTTTGACCTCTTGTTGATGGATCCTCCCTCCATTTATCTCCTGGAATTAAAGGATGATTTGACTCCCCACCCAGGTTGGGCTTCATGATTAGCAACTTCAATGACATCTATAATAACTGAGACTCTCTCCCCAAAAGCTTGAGCAGCCCTATTTGCTTTCCTCATTCAAATTCCCCAGATAAATAACTGTGATCCACTACAAATTCATGCAGTTTCCCTTCAATTAAGATCTCTTATTCATTCCTTAGTCCTCTTAGTTGCTATTCTAAATCTCCACTCTCAAGCCCTTAATTCTAACATGATTTCCACCTAACATGGCTTTTATCTCCTAGTTTAGATACTGAAGCAATTTAATAGGAGCATGTTCATTCACACTCTACTGAATCTTAAAATCTCTTCATCTATATTTGCACTCTCATTTTTCTTCCCTAGTCTCAAAGAAAGGGTCCCCCCTAACCTTTTCTAAGGCTCTACCCTTCACCTTTGTGCTTTCCATCTCATCATGCCACTCCTATTTTAAGGCCCACCGCTGCCATCCTAATTCAGACCAAACAAGCTGGCCACCACTCCAGTTCACAGAAGCAGAGAGGTAGCATAGCAGGTGGCTGGGTCTGGAATCAGAAGATCTGAGTCTGACTCTTGCCTTGATGTGACTGAGGCAAGACACTTAATCTTTCTCAGCCAATTTTCTCAACAGTAAAATGTTTTAAAAGCTGAAATGAGATAACATATAAAGCATCTTGAAAACCTTAAGATGCTTTATGAATGCTAGTAATTATTATTATCACCTCTCACCAGCTATTATTCCAATAGCCTCTTAATTGGTCTCCCTGCCTCAGGTTCCTTGCCTCTCCAATTCATTATACAGACAGTTGCCAAAACAATCTTCCTACAACACAAATCCGACCATGTCATCCCCCTGCTTAAAAGCTCCAGTACCACCCTATTACTTCAAAGATAAAACAAACTCTCAAACAGTTTGACATTTAAAGCCCTTCACAATCTGGTTCCATCCTATTTTTCTAGACTGATCTCACATTATTTTCCCTCTCCCTGTCAAATTGCTCTGTGTTTCAGCCAAACTGGCCTGCTTGGTATTCACTTTGACATTTCATCTTCCCCCCACTGCTGTTGCACAAGCTGTCCCTAATGCAATGCAATGCTCTCCCTAACTTCCTTCCACTTTTTGGAACCCCTAGATTCTTTCAAAACTCAACTTGAATTACTCTTTACACAAAGATTTTCCTGACTTCTCTTTTTAGAGCTCTTTCCCTGCTCCACCCCTCCCCAATCACTTTTTATTTATCACGTCCTTTTTGTTTCCACCAGTAGAATAAGTTCCTTAAAGGCAGAGACTGCTTCCTATCAGTCTTTGTAACCTCTGGGCCTATGTTTGACGCATAGTAGACGTTTAATAAATACCTGAATTGAATAATTCTAGCCCAAGACACTACGAACTGCTGTAATGGTTTCTTTGCCTCCAGCCTACATTCTCTCCAATCTATTCTGCACTGCTGCCACCACTGTTTTCTTCACTGTTTCCCACAGCCTCTAAGATTATGTTCAAACACCATATCCCAATATTAAAAACTCTTTACAATCAGGCATCAATATACTTTTGTAACTTTATCACTATTCCCCAGTGAACCCTCTTTTTGACCATCTATCCCTGCCAAATTTCTTGAACATTCCTGCTTTACTTCAAACATGGCTTGCCTTCTTTCACAACTTTCACCAACTCATTATTAAAGCTCAAGTCAAACCTGTCAAGTTCTTTATCAGTTACTGTACCATGCAGGGGTATTTATCACATAAAAGAGAGGTTCTGGACCCATGATTTCATTGACATAGAGAAGTCCCAGATGAGGACATGTCCTCTACCAATACAGCTTGGTACCTTAGAGAATCACCTAGAACAGAGGTGCCAGGCTCAAGGTGAATGCAGGGGAGCAGATTAAAATGCAATTGGGAAATTATAAAAAATACAGAACAATATAGATAATGCTAATTTGTGGCTTTCTAAGTCAATAGGTACCCATTTCTATTTGAATTTGGCACCACTGCCTAGAAGACCAAGGAATTAAATGACTTGCCTCCTAACGCCTGAATAGAATCTGAACCCAAGTCCTCCTACTACAATCTAGGGGTGCTGAACCAATGTTGAGATCTAGGGGTGTTGGGAATCCCGAAATTCAAGGGCAAAAGACGTGGGTCCTGCCTTGAATGAATTCGACTCAAGCCTTCTTTCGGTCAGAGACAAGGTTTATTAAAACACCAGCTGGGGTGGTCAAGATTTTAAGAATCCACACTATTTGGCCAGATTTTAAGAATCTGAGCCTTTGTAATGAGAATAAGCAGGCCAGACTCTTCAGGCATCTGAGCCCCTTAATGGAGACAAGATGGACCTTTTATGCAGAAAGACTCTGGGAAGATCTGGATGTGATCTAGGAGAGTGGGGTGACTGGGAGATAACTGAGAAGGACCTGAAAGGGCCTGGTGTCCAAGGCAAACTCCACAGACCAGAGCCACGTGGAATGGGTCTAGATGGAATGAATCAAGGAGTAGCGGTCTAGGGTGGAGCCAGACGCAGACAATGAGGGCTGGGCTGGAGGTAACAGAGAATTGGAGACTGGGACAGGGTCAAAGCCAAGGTACAAGGACAGTTGAAAGAATTATACAGAGATGAGCCTCCAGGGCCAAGTGGGAGAATTCAGGAGGAGTTGTGGGAAGCAGTTTCTAAGGCCTATACCCATCACTCCCAGTTCTAAGCCTGGTTCTCTTTATCAACTCTGTCAAGCTGCTTTTCATCTGAAATATTTATCATATATACTGCCTTATTTTATTAGTTCTCTTATCTGCATTTGTCACAGAATTTCAGTTAGATGGTACCTCAGGGACCATCAAGTTCAACACATACCTAAAAAAGGCTCCTCTCTGTAATACAACTTCAAAGTACTTTTTCAACCTTCCCTTAGAGGTCTAAAGTGAGAGAAGCCACTATGTCCTCAATTTGCCTCTTTGTAACTTCTACACACTGATCATAGTTCTGCCCTCTGGAAACAAAAAGAACAAAACTTGAACAAGCCTCATCACTCTTCTTTGGGTAATAGTTCTTCAAGTATGTGAAGAGAACTATCATATCCCAGTACATTTTTTTTCTTTGCCAGGCTAAATAGTCCCAGTTTTTTTAACTGATCTTTATAAAGCACAAACTTGAGGTTGATCATTCTAGTGAACCTTCTTTGGATACTGTCCAAATTATCTACAACCTTCCTAGAACGTGATATCCAGAATAGTAATAACAATTATTATAATAAATATCTATGTAGCACTATGTGCCAAGCACTATGATGTGCTTTATAATTATCTCATTGTTCCTCACAATTCTATGAGGCAGGTGCTATTATTATTCCCATTTTATAGATGAGTAAACTGAAGCAAATAGGAGTAAAATGACTTGCTCAGGGTTACACAGCTAGTAACTATCTGAGCTCCTGACTCCAGGCCCAGCACTCTAACCACCTAGCCACCTTGCTGCCCCAAGATTCTAAATGGAATGTGACCAGGGCAGAGTACAGAAAGGCTATGGTTTCCTTACTCCTGGATGTTATCTGTACATTTCTTATTGAAACCCAAGATTGTATTTGCTTTCTTGGCTGTCCTATCACGCTGTTCATTCTGAGCTTACAATTCACTAAATCCTTCAGCCCTAGATATTTTACAGATGAATTATTGTCTAGTTTTGCTTCTGCTCCCCCATTATGTACTTGTGAGTGGAAGACTACATTTACTATATTTCAGCTTATTAGAATGGGCTTAATATTCTGACCTGTCAAGACTTTTTTGAATCATAACTGTCATGTATGTTAGCTATCCTTTCTAACTCTGTGTCATTTGAAAATTTGCTAAGCATGTCATCTATGTGTTTACCCAAGTCACTGATAAAAATGTTAAACAGCACAGGTCCAAGGATAGATGGATGTGAAGCATTACACTGGAGCCCTCCTTCTCAAGTTAACACTGACTCATGATGACTCAATGATTACTCTCTGGATCCAGCCACACAACCTGTGTGTCTACCTAACTGTACTGTCATCTCAGCTCTTATTTCTCCATCTTTTCAATAAGAATAGCATGAAAATCTTAAACTGGTTGGCCAGAATCTAAGTAAACCATATCCATAATATTCCCCTAGTCTACAAGTTTGAATAACCCTGTCCAAAAGTGATTAAGATTCATCTAGCACGCCTTGTTTCTGACAAAGCCATGCTAGATCCCTGTGACCTTTGTTTTTAAACAATCTCTTCACAATCTTTTCTTTTTTAGAGGGTGAGGCCTTTAAAAATCCAGCCTCAGATACTTCCCAGCTCCTGGGAAAGTCACTTAACTTGTCTGCCTCGGTTTCCTCATATGTAAAATGGGGATAATGATTGTACTTATCTCTCAAAGCAGTGGTGAGAACCAAATGAGATAACTGTAAAGTACTTAGCTAGGTGCCTGGCACAAAGTAAGCACCATCTAAATGTTAGCTATTATTATTATTATTGTGGTTATTATTATTTCAACTGATCCTCTCAAAAACCCTAGGAGGTAGGTGCTATTATTATTCTCATTTTATGGTTAAGGAAACTGAGGCAGATTTAGGTTTAAGTGGATGAGGAGAAATTGGAACTCAGGTGTTCCTAATTCTCTATCCACCTAGCTGCCTCTGGGTTAAGAGGAGGGGGAAAGGAAAGAAAATGGACATTATAAGTGGCCTTCTCAAGGAATTTACCCAAGAAAGGGAAGAGAAATATAGGACAACAGCTACCAGAGACAGTGAGAATGGGAGAGACAGGGGTGTGTTTGTAAGCAGTGGGGAAGCAGCCAGGAAACAGAGATTGAAGATTAGTGATAGCAATGGTAGACTTGAACTCAGATACTAGTAAACTTCAAGGCTTTGTTATAACTGATCTTTTATAAAGAACAAACTTCAGGCTCATCATTCTAGTGGACCTTCTCTGCATATTATCTAAATTATCTACAACCTTCCTAGAATGTGATATCCAGAATAATAATAATATATTATTATATAATAGATAACATTTATATAGCACTCCAAAACATAGTTATAAATTATATACATGTACCTTCTACTAAACGAATATATTATGTACAAGATAAGACATACAGTGTAGAATAACTAAGCCCAGAAGCCTCTCTCTCACATAACTGGCTATATGACACAGGGCAAGTCATTTAACCTCTCACAACTCTCTAAGACATTAAGTTGAAGAGAAGGTGCCAAACTGCATTGATACAAGGAGTTTCCTCATCAAGGAGTTCCTTATACCAATGAATTCTCATGTCCTATTTCTGTAAAACTATCCCCATAAAACATCCACAAAAAAATAGAAATAAGACAAGATGAAGATGAAACAGTATTTAATTTTAAAAATTTATTAGGGTCCTGACTGAATATGCTTCCGTATTTTAGAAAAATTTCTCTGCACATCCTGGCGATAGGGAGGACTTGTAAATTTATTTGGATACTTCAGTTGTGCTTTTGTATGGATGTGAGGAACAGCAAGAATTCCAAAGTTTGGCTAGACTATAGAGTACAAGAAGAGAAGTACTGTAAAATAAGGCTAGGAAGGTAGGTTGGGGCCAGGTTGTGATGGATTTAAATGACTGAGGAGTTTATATTTAATTCCACAGGTAACAGAAGTCATTAGAGTTGATTAATTGATGGGGAAGGGGGAAAGAAGGGGAAGAGAGAAAGGACAGATATGCCCTTTAGGAAAATTACTTTGGCAGTAGTGTGGAGGGAGGATTGTAGAGGGGTGAAATGTGAGGCAGGGAGACCCATAAGATTGCTGTTGTGACTGTCCAGGTGAGAGGTGCTGAAGGTATGAAGTAGGCTGGTGGCTTGTAAGAATGGAGAGAAGGGGCCGTGTTCAATATATTGAAGAAAACAAAAAACGACAAGATTTGGCAACTACTTGGGATAGGTGAAGTAAATGATCAAGAAGTCAAGAATGATGACGACACTGTGAACCTGAGTGTTACTGGCACCATCAACAGTAACAGTGAAGTTCTGAAGAACTGGTTTTAGAGAAAAGATAATGTAATAAGATGTGTGATGCAGATCATAACCCATACATACCTGCTCACCTTATGTAACTAGCTCTGTCCTAACTAAAATTAAAAATGGGAAAAGGGAAGTCTTATTCTCCATTCACACCCCAGGCTAAGGAAGGGCATTTTTGTCCAGGAAACCACTGGGATGGTAGGTGAAACAATAAAGCAGTCAACAGACTTGCCCTCTCCAGAGGCAAATGATGTGGTTTATCCTTGTTTTCAAAGATGAACAAACGGTGAAGTCCTGACTTGCATGTGAATTGGATTGAGGCAAGACAGAGTTGTACAAAGTCCTTAGCCTCGTTGTCTCTTTCAGAGTCATCAAAGTCCAGTGGCAAGACAAAAGTCAGGATGACTGGCAATGGCCTGGGATGCAGTGGATGATCCTGTAGTCTTCAATGTCCGACCAAGCTCTAAGTGCTCCACAGCGCCTGCTTCAGCAACCTTCATGGCTACCGGAACAAAATGTTCTCACACACCAGGGGAAAGTCTTTATATGCTGGGGTAGATAACCCCCTAACTCACTGACATGTTTGAGGCCCATCAGTTACCTTCAACCTGGGTCTGTCCATCTGCCAAAACAGTTTACCAGGGTAAACTTTGAATGCTACAGTTTCTTGGAGCCACAGGTGAGAGCTGGGGTGAATGGAAGACACCAAAAGTGGGATGAGTGGCCCTGAAAAGGACTCAGCAAGCCTTACACCAGAAGTGCTAATCCTCCCTGAACACTCCAGATTGCATAGGCTTTACTGCACTACCAGAGGAATCCATGACACACAAAAAAGCTGAGAACCTCTGTTCTCAGAGGAAAGCCATTAGAATATTGAATAGACTCTCTGCATGGAGGATTTACACAAAGGACATAGACAAGATCCAACCAGAATAAGGAGGTATTGTCTCCCCAAATATCCTACAAGGTCCTTAAGGTTAGAGTACATGTCTTACACTTGCACATTGCATATAAGCAATATTTGTTAATTGACAATAATAATAGCAACAGCTCACATTTATATATCACCTTAATATTTACAGAGAATTTGCATATAATCTTATTGGATGCTCACAACAATCCTGTGAGGTTGGCAGTATAGGTATGATTATCCCTATTTTACAGATGAGGAAACCAAAGCACAAAAAGTGAACTGACTTGCTCAAGGTTCCAGAGCTAGTAGTAAGTGGCAGAGGCAGGATTACAACTCAGGTCTGACTTCAAATAAGTATATTCTTCCCTCTACACTATAGCCACCTCTCTAAACTGATGCATCTAAAAACAAATGAATAAATAAATATATTTGTGAATTTTTGTAATGGCATTTGTGGTAATTCTAGACAGATACTTTATAATGTCACAAGGTCGAGGGCTGGGAATCCTTCATCCTAGGAGTTAAAATGGCAGACCATAAACACAAAATTAGATTCACACTGACCAGAGTTAAGAATCTGATTTCTTACAAAAGGAATCCACATGTATTCAGCCTGCCATTGAGGACACTTGGGGCAATATCTAGCTCACCAGGGCCTACTTTGGGTGGCTCCCTCGGTTGACCATGGCGGCAGACCATCAAGTTTTATGTCTAATCAAGGATCATTTTGGTTTTTCTCAAACACCAGCACATGTAGCCTAATTTTATCTGAGTACAAAGGCATTTGGATACTTGTGAGATATTTTCAATCAGACATATATGTAGAACAAAATATGCCCCAAACGAAATATCACACCGCCTAATAGGTTCTCAATCTTTATATGCCCCTATGCTCTAATCTACACCTCCAATTTAGGTGCAAAATTAAAATCAATTTGCACAAGATTCTAAGAGTGCTTAACTGTATAAAATGAAATATCTTGGAAATGCTCTTAAGAGGTCAACTTGTCAAACCTTCCTTTCCAATACAGGAATTCTTCCAGTACCATTTTAATGGGTTATCTATTTCTACGTGTACTTTCCAATCATATCTCAAAAGATGTTGTGAAAAATAAGAAGATGTACATGGGATAAAGGTATTATGTAAGCATAAGACATTTTTCAATTCTAGTCATAGCAGTACAAATGAAAAAAAAAAGTTCTTGATCTCACTATTCTGGAAAGCAATTTGGAACTATGCCCAAAGGGAGATTAAAAAAAAAGGGGGGGGGAAAGACCTATTTGTACAAAAATACTTATAGCAGCTCTTTTTGTGGTGGCAAAGAATTGGGAATTGAGGGGATGCCCATCAACTGGGGAATGGCTGAACAAGCTGTGGTATATGAATGTAATGGAATACTATTATTGTACTTTAAGAAATGATGAGCAGGATGACTTCTGAAAAACCTGTTAAGACTTACATGAACTGATGCAAAGTGAAGTGAGCAGAACCAGGAGAACATTGTACACAGTAACAGAAACACTGTATGATAAGCAACTATGAAGGACTTAGCTATTCTCAGCAATATAATGATCCAAGACAATTCAATTCTAAAGGACTCAAGATGAAAAAAACGTTATTTGCATCCAGAGAAAGAACTGATGGTGTCTGAATGCAGATCAAAGCATACTATTTTCACTTAATTTTTTTTGTTTTCTTTTATTATATTTCTTCTTTTACAACATGACTAATATGGAAATGTTTTACATGATCGCATATGAATATCCTATATCAAACTGCTCACCATTCTAGGAAAGGGGGAGGTGAGAGAGTGAGAAAATTCAGAATTCAAATTAAAAAAAAAAGAATGCTAAAATTTGTCTTTACATGTTTAATTGGAAAATAAAATACTATTAAAAAAAAGAAAAAGCAGTTCTAATTTAGGTGTTACTATCAAAAGAAGAAAATGCTGCCCTTATAAAAAGGCCTGTTTTTTACACAGATATCAGGGATACTCATCTGTGCCCGTCAAAACACTTTTATTCCTCCAAGTCTCAATTCAGACATGACTTCTGATTGCCTGTGTTAGAAGCCTTCTTTTCCTTCTCAAATTTTTATCTAGGTTTCCCGAGTCCCCATCACATCCTATCCTATACTCTTATTTGATAGCCTTACAAATATCTAAACAGTTGCCAGATTTTGTCAATTCTAACACAATATTGCTCAAATCTATGTCCTTCTCTCTATTCATAGAACCATATCGCCTCTTGCCTAGACTACTGTTAAGTTTCCTAATTGGTCTCCCTTCCTCCTCTGTCCCTTCTCTAATTCATTCTTCACAAGGCTGCCAAAGTGATTTTCCTAAAGCACAAGTCTGACCATGTCACTCCCCTGATCAATAAATTCCAGTGGCTTCCTATCACCAAGCAAATATGAAGTCTCATGTCTGGAGTTTCAAAGCCCTTTACACTATGGTTCCCACTTACTTTCCAGGCTTATTAAACATTATTCTCCTTCATGAATTCTATAGTTGAGTCAAACTGGCCTCGTTGTTCCTCTACCATAATGATCCATTTCCTGCCTTTGCAGTCTGTTTTGGGGGGAGGGAGAGTTTCCCAGGGTCCATATCCCGTCATCCTTATGCTTGGAATGCTCTCCCTCCTCACTTCTATCTCCTAGATTACATAGTTTCCTTCAAAACTCACTTCAAATAACACCTTCTACATGAAGTCTTTCCTGACTCTCCCCATGCTCTCACTCCAGCTGCTTAGCTTGTATTTATTTTGTCCATTTTTATGTGTGTAGATGCTTTCTCCTCCAATAACATGTAAGTTCCTAGAGGAAAGGGCCTGTTTCATTTTTGTCTTTGAGACCCCAATGTTTAGTACAATGCCTCACACACAGTAAATGAACAAATGTTTGTTGACTTTAGGAAGTTACAGAAGAAGGAAGATTGAGAATATTACCATAGCCATTGAGATAGATAGTAAACAAAACGTGCAAACTATTTCATTAAGGTAAAATATTAGAAAATATTTGCTTGTCTGGAAAGATATGTCAGGCAACCAGAGGTGATGAAGATTCACCCATCCTGTAAGACTGTAAAAATTCCTTTTGGGCAGGGAACAGATTCCCTTTGTCCTTACTGCTCCTCTAGCTTTGCTCTCCCAGAAGTAGGCCTCCCATAGTGGGTGCATAATAAATATTTGCAGAATGTTTACTAACTCTAAGGAAGGGAAAGAAGGAAGGAAATAAGCATTTATTAGGAGCCTCCTATGCCCTAGGCATTGTGCTAACCATTTTACAAATACTTCATTTGATCCTCACAACAACCTCGAGAAGCCAGTAAAATTATTATCCCCATTTTATAATTAAGGAAATCAAGGCAAACAGATGTTAAATTACTTGCCCAGGATCACAAATCTAGTAAGTGACTGAGGCTGGATTTGGATTCAGGTCTTCCTGAATCTAGGCCCAGTGCTTTATCCACTATGCCACCTAGGAACTAGGTATTCTTAGTGGGAAACCATTATTACTCCAGTTTGAAATTTAATAAATTATTACAGTTAATCATTTAAAGAGACTGGTTTAAATTCTTCCAAGCCTAAGAGCTTAATTCCCTTCAAGTTTAGAGATTAAGGGCTTACCCAAAGCTAGCCCTGGAGAAGGTCAAAATGACTAGTAAATGTAAAAAGCTGGGACCTAAAGCCAGGACCTCTGATTCTAAGTCCAGCGCTCTGTCTATGACACCACATTACCTACCACTCTTATTTCTATATAATGATATCCTCTGATATTAGAAAACAGACCTATAGCATGCCTAATGCAAAAAGAATTCTATATTCTATCTTAATAAAGCCAATAATATTTTCACTTATTTCTGTTAATCAATTAATCTGAGGTTCAGGTAATTTTCAATATATGAAGAACAAGTTGAAGATTCCGGCATTTCACTCACTCATATCTTGTCATTAGATAACATGGTCATGAAACTTTACTAAGAGTTAAAACAGTTTGATCAAAAGTTTTAGGAAGAGAGTGATTCTTGTGCCCAAATATTTTCACAAAGGTAGAAAAAACACCTAAGATAACAGTTTTAAATTCCTGCTGACAGCAGACAAGATTCTAATTTTCTAAGAACTGATGGTTCTAAAGTACTTAAAAGATTATTCCACCCTTTAATACAACTAACCGAAATTTTTTTCTACATCTAGAACAAATTCCTTCTCATAAATGTGATCTTCAGGTTTGTTCACTGAGTTGTAAACTAGGATGTCCTGAAAGGTGAACACATCTGGGTTTTATCTTAAGAATTTGAGTATTTAAAGCTAATGCTGAATAACTCTTTAAAAATTCAAAATGATTTGCTTTATACACCATTAGAGGACCATAGAATTGTGTACAGCCAGATCCTCACTGGTAATGAATCCTCTTTAGTGGCTGTATATAATTTAAATCACAATGCATATTTCCATTGGGCTGGAATCAATTACCAGGTTTTACCATAATTATAACCTCAAATTGTGTGAATTCTAAAATAATCAGTTCTTCTATAACACATTTCAAAAATGTGAGTTTGTTTCAACACAAATGAAATATTAGATTACACTTCAAGTTTACTTTTGTGTGATTTCTTCTGAGAGAAACATTGAAAATGCAGAAAACCACCACTTCACAGTAACTCACAAACTGCAATCCTTCAGAAGCCCACTTTCACAAGCAAACTTCAGGTCTCTGTCAAGGTAAAGTGTCATTTTGTTATATATCGTCTTGATGCAGTAGGAGCAGGCTGGTGAAGACCACATCTATCCTTACTTCTAGGACCCCCTTATAGCCATGGACTCCAGACTAAGACCCAGCACTGCTTACCTGCAGCCTGAGGAAGGCAGGGGTGAGTGGGGGTAGAGATCCGCAGGCCAAATGGAAGGCCAAGCAGCAGCCCTAGGTTTCAGGTGAAGTCGCTATTTATTTTAGTATTTATGTATTTCTTAACTTCATTTAACATGTATAATATTAAGGTACCATAATTTCCTATCTCTTTTTTATGTGTCATTGATGAAGTTTTTGAGCTTTTATCCCTTAACCCTATTTCCCCATAAGCTCTGTGGTTTTTATTGTGTGATTTTGCATAAAGTTGTACTTTTTGGGAAAGCATATGTAGCATGAAAGTAGAACTGCGTATACATCCAACCACTTCAAGGGATTCATTATTTGCACTAATCGGGGAGGGGAGGGGTAGGGCTAAGGCTACATAGCTATATACTAGTCTCACAGGAAATGATATCAATCTCAAAGAAAAGATTATTTCTTAAGACAAAGTAGAAGTGCTCAGTGGCTAGTTTCTTTTCTGAACTATTCAGAGGCTCAGTTACTATTTGCAAAATGCAGTGTAAGAAAAATTTGCCTTTATGAACATCCAGTTCTTTATTATACTGAAAAATTCCACAGTCTTGCAGTACTAAGAAATGCCTTAATCATTCTCCTTATTTTTTGTATTCCTAAACTTTTAATGAATGAAACAGTAACATGGTTTTGACCCTGAGAGCTGTCAAGTAAACATCAACAGTTTCTTAAAAAAGAAAAAAAAACCCACAACAAAAACCAAAAGAAAACAAACGTGCCTTACATGTTTATTGAAGAAAATGGAACACCTAGCCCCATGACCTTATCTCTGATGCTAATGCCAGGAAAACAAATGATGAAATGATGTTGTCAGACCCAATATTCAGGTTTATCTAACAAAGTTTAGCTAAAAACTTACATATCTGGAACAAATCCAGGCAAAAGGGAAATTTTATTTCTGATTATTGGGGCATAAGATATATCCTTTATCAAGTTAGAATGATTCCTCTCATAATTCTTTTATTTGCCACCACTTGGGCTTATGAAATAATTCATAATTTAAATGACTTCACTCAAAACAGATATAAATTAAATTTGCATAATTTTGTAATTTAGCTAAAGGAAGAAATTCAGTATGCAGCAAAGAAAGATATTTTTAGAAGAATACATGGGAAAATAACAAGTTAGAGGGGAATCTCTCGTTCAAATACAGAGTAAGTTTTTGTACACCACACAGGAATTCCTAGTCCACAGATGAGGATATGCTTCATAACAGAGGTTTAAACATTTCTATCTTAGACTTAATCTTTGAAAGTAAAAGGGGAAAGCTTTCATTTTCTTTTTAAAAAGATTTAGCCAAAAATGGCAGGTAGAGAAGAAATTATATTAACATTACATTAGAAGCACTAAGGAAGGAAAAATGACCTATGTATGGAATGAGCAATACTCTTGGGCTGTCACTTGAATTTCTTAATTTCTTAACCTGCAAAATGGGAACACTGGAATAATCTATTTCAAAATGTGTAGACTAAGAGCAAAAAAATTTAAGTTGCATAAAATGCCATTAAGAACTTTCATTCCAATATGTTCTAGGCATTCCATACACTAGGGTGTAAGATCAACAATTTAATACATGTACATGTTTTATTACCTTACCTGTAAGCAGTAGGTGAAAACAAAGTTTATTTTTTTAGATGTGCCATATTGATCTAGAGTTCTGGAAGTGATGGGTCAGAGGTACCAACCATTAAAAAGATTTATGTGGAAAGCCAGACATAATGTTTAGAGTGGTGCCATGTAGGAAGAAATAAAACATGAATCTCTTCCTCCTCTCTGCCACCCCCCCCCCCATAAAAGGGTTACCTTACATTATGGATTTTTATTAGATATGAAATAAAGAAAACATAAAGCAGTAATGTTTACCTAACAGTAGTCAACAGAGGCAAACAATAAAATCCAGTAAAGCCTCATTTTCCAGTGGTAATTTCAACTGTGCTTACTACCTGCCTCAACTTGGTCAAGTCCCTTAATCTCTCTAGATCTCAGATCTCAATTTCCTCATCTGTAAAACAGGGATTGAGACTTAATAACGTCTGAGGTCTTTTCTAGTTGTAGATCTATGAACCAGAATCCTGCTAGTGTCTCAAAGCCATTTGTATATTTTTGTGTGATAGTTCCTGTCTCTTCACCACTCTCGGACTGTAAACTCAGTTCAGCTGGTAGACTATCCAATCTGGCATGTAACTATTTTAAGAAATAGACCAGCACATGGATATTGAAATGAGTGCTTTTTCCCTTCAGAATAACCACCTTGACAGCCATATTTTTTTCTGGACGTCCTCTTTCATCAGTGCTTTCTGAGACAGAAAATCCAATCTTAATGTCACACCTCTTAGTCACACTTCTTCGTGGGCCAAAAAACTGCGACCCAGCACAATACTTCAAATGACTTGGCTACTTCCAAAAATCAAAATTATACTCTAAGGATGAAGTGGTCACATGTGAGGATATTCAAAACACTGTGCTGTGGATTCTGAAGGCAATTCTACGAGGAATTCCAGAAATGTTTTGAGGAATGGAAAGATCAGGAAAAGAATCATACAGTATCCCCAAAGCAACTACTTGGAAGGAACCACACTCATTTGAACATTCTGATGTTCAACTAAACATATCAATCACATTCTTTACACTAACACCTGGAAAAAAGACTAGTGTAAGCCATATGAAAACAACAGCAATTCTTATCTTTCTGGCGAGTAGGGCAAAGTAGTCATGGCCAACCAACACCTACTGGTAAAACTGAAGAGCAGCTAACGTTCTTTCCATAAGAACCTCAATAATACAAAGGAATGAGGAGAAAAAACACCACATACGAACCCAAGAGAGACTACCACACCACCCTCCTCTGAGATGCAGTACAGTGTACTGGAAGGAGAGCTGGAGCTAGGTCAGGAGAGACCTTGGCTTGAATCCCACTGGGAGTTACAGTTTCCCGACCTAAGTATGGGGGATAATAACATTCGTCGTATCCAACGCAAAGGGCTATGTAAGGCCCCAAAGATATAATGTTTGTAAAGTGCTTTGAAAACAACTGAATGCCATATAAATGTCAACTATTATTGTTGTTGTTATTGTTTCCAGCTTTTCCAACAGGTTCAGGTAGAAAGGGTCTTGGGAAAAGTCACTAACCACTATCATTCCTTTATAGTCTATGGAACATTAAACGTAAAATAATGAAAGCAATTTTTCATGAGATTGTTTTCTATGGGATCAGCAAGATATTGATGGTAACTCAGACATGAGTTACCCACATGCCCAATTAAGTGAAAGGGAAAAAAATACACAGAAAGAAATCTGGATTTAAAAAAGCATAACAGAGATTCTAAATTCTCTGAATTAACAACTGAAAGCCAAAAGATTCAGTCCAAACAGCAATTCAATAACAAAAAACTCTATACTCTCTGAGTCTTGGGAAGTAAAGAAATAAAAGGTGAGAGCCCTGGAAGGAGAAGGATGTAGAAATTTTCCAATCATCTATAAGGACACAAGAAGCCCAACACGATGAAAATCTAAGTTGGGTCAAACATGAAACTGCTTATCTCCCATTGACATACTGAATACTATTCTTTAAGTTCTTGTGCAACAATATTATTATCAAAGTGATTATGGATAATAGTTTAGGTTGTGATGATGGCCTGGTTCCAGTACAGCTTAATGGTGAAGCTCTGCGGGATATTAAACTGTATTTGTAATATGGGGATTTGTTAGAATGCTCCTTGAGGGCAGAGATTGTTTTTGCTTTTCTTTGCATGCTCAGTGCTTAGCAAGGTGCCTATCACAGCAAGTGTTGAATAAATGCTTGTGGACTGACTACATAACAGCAAGTTTCTGATGCATAATTCTAGCCATCAAGTATTTGACAAGCACTAAATTTTAGTAACTTACTTGTAACTAGTAACTTACATGCTTCATCTCCACTGTTTCCATGTATAATCTATATTGAACACTAAGTCCAGACTTCTTCCTCTTTTTTTGGGGGGGGGTTAGGCAATGGGGTTTTAAGTGACTTGCCCAGGGTCACACAGCTAGTAAGTGTTATGAGTCTGAGGCCAAATTCAAACTCAGGTCCTCCTGAATCCAGGGCCGGTGCTCTATCCACTGTACCACCTAGCTGCCCCTAAGTCCAGACTTCTTAAGGATAACCTTTCTACAGTTTCTGGTAGTAATGACCTAGCCCTGAACTATGATAATAAACCCCACCAAAACAAAAACAAAAACAAAAAACCCCCACAAGTCAGGCATGTCCGATGCTTCTTTGTTGACATATTGTTCATCTGGATGTCACTCATGGAGGGCCTTTTTTGATTCAACTCTTAAACATAAGTCATTTCTTAGGTTCAATCTAGAGGTAAGCCCCTTTCAGTTACATCTGATCCAATACTTGTGCCCATTTTATCTGTTACTACTGTCCAGCAAAAGTGTTATGTGCTTATTCTAAAAGTTTTTCAGTAGGTTTTTGACTTATCACGTGTTCTAAGAATATCTACTAATCCTTTTCCTCCTTTTTGGCATGGAAATGTTAATCATTTTTATAGATGCCTTAGGGCGATATAGCCTGAAATTTGTTAACATCACGTATTTTTTGTTAGGTCATTTTCCAGATGTGTTACTGTTCCTTTTAAAATTCCCAAGGTTTTATACTACCCCTACTACCACCACCACTACTAGTGGCAGTATTATGTAGGTGCTAATTACTTTCAACTTTTTCTATCAGCTTTGATTTCAGAATGCCACAAAGTTTCTTTACTATATTCAGCCACAGCCTTCTCCTTGTTATCTTCATATTCAATATGTTTTGCCTGGTGGAGACTAAGGTATTTGTAGGCATCACCTTCAATCATACTCTATATTTAAACTTGAAGCTGTCATTCTCCATCTTTTCTTGGTTATACATTTAGAATTTTACACCTATCAAGTTCAAATTACATTCTGGTATCACTGGAGAAAGATCTGTTTCAATGGAGCCATAAAGCTTGACACCATCTCATCCATACATTGATATTCTTATTTGATTCCTTTAATTTGGAAACCATACTTCATTCTATTTAGGAAATACGATAACGTACTTAAAACTAGAGAGAAACGTGATGGTCTTAAACTGTCTTTCTGAAAAATATGATGTTTTATATTAATTATTCTTGAGATTATTGTGTTGGTGGCATATGTTAAACACGAAATTAGTTATCCATGTGAATGTGAAATCCATGTGGATACTATCAATTTATTTTATATATTTCTAGTTTGTGAAGAGAGTGGGACCAAGTCAGAGTCTTTGTGATAATCAACAAAGACAATATGTTATAGTTTTTTTGGGTTATATTGTCTCATAATAAGTTGCTCTTTATACCACTCGGATTTTTTTGAATACCCTTTTTGTTCATGAGTTAATTATTATTTTCTTATAAGTAATTACAGATGTTTTCTTCATAGTAAAAGCTGCAAATGTTTTGGTATAAAGTATACAAGGAAATACTTGTCCTATATTTGGAGAGATCACTTGCATTCTCATCTTTGATAACAGATGATACCTTCTGTTAAGAAAGATGGAACCAGGCATATATTATTAGAAAGGTGCCTTATGCTGCCACTTGGAAGCGTTTAGAAAACTGTGGATCTTCTTTTGCCTCAGCATTTTCCAGTTTTGTAGAGAGGCTAGATTTCCAGTTACTTCCTTTGACATACCTGTTGTCATTTGCTAATTAATAATATGTAAGCTTTCTGCTTCCTGTTTGATCTAACTTGCACTTTTGTTGTTCTGTACTTCCTGAAATGAATCATGTGATCCTTGTTCTAGGGTTCCCTCTTATCTGATCTTTTCAAGAATCTACAGTATAGTTTTTGTTGGAATTGTTTGGTTTTGGGGGGGTTGCTTTGATTCTCTGTACCATTTAACCTATTGACTTTTTCTTTAAGTTGTTAATTAGTCCACCCTCTCCTCAGCAACCAAAGTGATCTTCCTAAAGCTCAGATCTTACCATACTTCTTTTATTCAATAAACTCCCGTGGTTCACTATTATCTCCAGAATCAAATATAAAATCCTGTTTTAAAACTCTTCACAACCTAACCCCTTCCTATCGCTGCAGTCTTCTTATATTTTGCTCCCTTTCATGTGTTCTACAGTTCAGCGAAACTGCCCTTCTTGTTATTCCTTTCACATGATACTCCTATCTCCTGACTCTCTGTTTCTCAGGAGCTGTCTCCCAGGCCTAGAACGCTCTCCCTCTTCATCTCTGCCTCTGCCAGTTCGTCTTTCCCCTCTCTTCCCCTCCAGAACCTTCTGATATCACCTCCAATTTGCCCCGTTTATATACATGGATAGATTATCATCTATGTACATAGTTGCCTGCACGCTGTTTCCCCCATTAGACTGTGAGCACTTCGAGGGCAGGGATGTTTTTGCTTTTCTTTATAATCACAGTGCTTAGTGTGGCGCATGGCTCGTGGTAAACACCTAAAAAATGCTTCTTGACTAATTCTGGGAATCTAGACTTTCTAATGGTTTTGTTTTTCAGATTCCTTTCTGCATGTTTCTTTCCTGTTGCCTTTATCTGAGTAAAACAGTATTAAAGTTTTTACCTGACGCAATTTTCCAATGCCCTTCCACAGATCTGTAATAGCTCTCCCAAGGTACTTTTGCCACAATGATGTTTGACATTTGCTCTTAGGGGCATTTTTTAAGAGCTCCACTTTTCTCCTTATGATTCTTACCATGGCAACAGCTGCCACATATACTGCTGTGAGCAGGCCCTGAAATGTCTTGATACTTTGTCAAATGCCGTGAAAGAATGTCCTGATTCATGATAGTCACAGCAGATACCAGCTTTTTAAAATTGCTGTTTTGGTGTAATTGCTCTGCTAGTTAGATTCATGCCATCAAGTACCTACAAAAGAGACTTTCTGAAATTACAATTTAAGTATGTCCATCTACCTCATCTGTTCTGTTATTAGGTATACTTTCTGGGGTTAATATTGTCAAGATTTTTAATGACCTGAGGTTATTCAACTTTTTCCTCTTCTGATTTTGGTAGCTCCTCAATTTCATCTATTATTTAATCTAATATAAGCTTAGAAATATGGTTATTATTTTGTGCTGGTCCTTTACTAGTTGGCAAATGTCCATGTGACTTGGAGCTGAGCACACCATTAACAAAATGCATAAACCCGTTTCCCACAGATGTTTGCAATTTTGTTATGTGATAGTATTAGCACATAATCAGAGTATTCCTATCTATATTCCACTTCAAGTACACTTATTGTGTGTCCACTTCGGTGGTCAGGGCTACCTGCACTGAACAGTCCCATCAGATGGGGTACTGACAGGTATTTCTGAGTTGTTCCAATGTATCTTGCTTTCTTTCCTGTGGCACCCAAACCTTGAGCAGGGTCAGCCAGCAAAACTATAACACCCTATTTCTTTGACTTTTTAGAAGCAGTCATAACAGTAATCCAATCAGTGGTGGCACCAGAGACCAACTTGCCTGTTTTTCAGGGTTCTTGCCAGGCCTTCTCAGGACATCTGAAGTTTCCACTGTACGTCAGCTCTGGTTAGCATTCTCCTACCTTGCTGCTATCTCCTGTTCCTCCTCACAGTATGATGGGCCAGGGATTATCCTGATCTATACCTTCTGAAAATATCCATATGCCAACATTCAAGTTCTCAGAGGACTCAATTCACATATGTACACAAATGGATGGAGGACTAAGTCAACCAAAACCTTGCCTCTAGTCAAACTACTTCAAACCTGATACTTAGAACTAAATAAAGTCTTCATTTCAAAGACAAGCCAGCACTGAAAAGAATTTTATCTTATGAAGGCAAATAAGACATGAGCACCTGGGGAACAGCTAAGAAAGTAATATTCAATTCTTAGAATTTCATCTCAAATACTTCCTCTACTATTCCTAATAAAAATGAGAAGTTCAAGAGAGTACTTGAAAAAAGGAATTTTAAATAGATTCACAAGAATCTGAAAGGATCGCTATCTTTTAAAAGGCAACTTACCTCCATCATCCAAAGGTCGTTTTTGTACTCCATAACCATAAACCGAAGGGTCCACTAGGGGTGTGGAATTATTCAAGTGAGGAATTGCATCTCCAATTTTAGCAGCAATCTGTAGTGAGAAGAAAATTAACAATAAGTCAGAAATATAAAATCATGTCTACATTTGAGGGAGACAAATGAAGCCCTTCTTAAAAGGCTGTTATCCATTTCTCCCTTTTACTTAGGGTTAAAGATAGGGAATGCCACAATGATACAAACATTTTTAAAAATCATTATTAGCTAGCTTTTCTTTTGCGATTTTTGAACATGTAGCTCTAAGGAAAAAAGAAGTCTCCCTCAAAATGTGTATTATGCTATACTTTGGAACAAATCCATAACTTTTAAACTAATATTTTTATAAGTGTGATATCTCCAGGAAACCTGGCATATAACATGAAACATTAGGGAGTACTGGTTCTTATTATAAAAATATTCACCAGAGAGTTTCTTTCAAAAATTGCAAGACTCCCCAGGCATATCTCAAAAGACTTTATTCACACACAAAAAAAAGATCTCTCTAAGGAAACACATCCGTTGAAGCTAACTTTTACTTACATCATTCCAAAGGCCCCCAAAATTAATAGGCTCGGCTGAGAGGCTTCCTCACAGGGTTCATATGTTCCCTGTCCCAGATATGAAGTGACAGTTCTTCATCTCCCTAAGTGAAAAACTCTCTCAGCATTCTGAGAGACAAGAGAAGTTCCCACATGGTCAACTTTCCCTTTTTTGAACTCTTACAGAATTTTGTTGATATCTTATCCTTTTAAAATTGATTTCCCCTACCAAAGACTGTAAACTCTTGGAATGGAGGCCGTGCCTTCACTTATTCTTTTATTTCTCTTAACACAATGCTTTGCTGAAATGAGTAAGAAGAAACTTATAAAGAGATTTCAAGTCAATTCAACTTTTTACTTTTCCTGTGTATCTCCAGCAACACAGCACACTACTCAGGACATAGGAGGTGCTGAATAAAAGCTTGCTGATTGATTGAACGAGAATTTATTCAGCACTTATGTGTCAGGTACTGTGCACTTTGTACCCGAGGATACAAATACCAAAAAAAAAAAAAAGTCCTTGTCCTCATGGAGCCACATCTGTTGAAGAATATTGGTTGATATTCTACTAGGGATGTGTAAAAATATGTAGCTGTTACACTGCAGTAAATGGATAGGATCACAGGTTCACAGATCTAAAAACTGGAAGGGACTTTGGAGGCCTAGGGAGGTTAAAGTGATTTGCCCAAGTTAATATAATAAGTATTCTAGGAAAGGCTGAATGTTTGTTGGAATGTTGTAGAAAAGGTTACTGCATCACATGGGAGGCTAGACTGTAGCCCTATCTAAGAGTATGTCTAACAGAAAACATCATCTTTCTTTAAAAAAAAGAAAGAAAAAAAGGGTGTTATAATGAAGTATGATATATAATTTTAGAAATAAAAGGCTTCTTATTGTCCCAACAGGTATTAATGTTACACTCATTTATGAATGTCACATCCCTACTGATACTTTTTCATCTTTATATTCCCAGTGTCTATATTTATTGAACTAAAATTGGACATGACTTTTATTACAAGCACACCTTTTCTACCTAGGAAATATACTTAGGTAAAGGAAAATGTACTTAAAACAACTGATTTTGATTATTCTGACTTAGGTAAGTATAGTAAACAGGTACAAATTAAGCAACCAGCAGAGGTACCTATTGAACACATTAGACTGTCTTTGGTGGCAGTTTTATGGTCAGATGAGATTGGTGGCATGTCCCCAAAGAGGACCACATTAAAGCAAATTAGGTGTTGGAAACAAAGAAATGTGAATAATAGGTTTCCTCTAAAAATTGCTTTATTTGGAATATTAATGTACCGTTGGTGAATTGCTCCAATGATTCTGGAAAGCAACTTGGAATTTTAACAAAGTCACTAAAATGTCTATATCCTCTGTCTCAAGAGATTCCACTACTAAACATACACCCTAACAAGTCAATGACACAAAGGCCTCACATACACTAAAATATTTATAGCAGAGCTTTCTGTACTAGCAAAGTAGGAAAAAAAGTAGATGCCCATTGACTGGGGAACAGTTAAACAAGCTGTGATATATCAATAAATAAGCTATGGCCAGGTACTGTGCTAAATGCTGGGATACAAAGAAGCAGTCTCTGCTCTCAAGGAGCTTACATTTTAATAGGAGAGATAACATGTATATAAAAAGGTACATGCACAGTATGAACAAAGTAAATGGAAGATAACCTGGGAAGGAATGCTTCTAGCAGTTGGGGAAAATGGGGAAAGACCTTTTGCAGAAGGGGAAGTTTGAGTTGAGTTCTGAAGGAAGCCAGAGATTCTAAGAGGTAGAAGTAAGGAAAGAGAGCACATTCTACGCATGGGGACATCCAGTGCAAAGATGTGGAGACGAGATGGAGTGTCATATGCAAATGACAAGTGGGCCAGTATGGCTGAATAGTGTGAAGGAGATTAAAAGGAAGAGGCCAGGTTGAGAAGAACTTTAAATGCCAAATGAAGTATTTTACATTTGACCCTGGAAGTAATAGAGAAGCACTGGAGTTTAGTGAGTAGGGAAATGACATAGATTTGTGCTTTACAAAAACTACTTTGGCAGCTGTGTGGATGGATGATTAGAGTGGGGAAAGACTTGTGGCAAAAAGATCAACTGGAGGGGTTATGGAATATCACTGTGCTATAAGAAGGGAGGAATATGATGAATATAGAAGCATGAGATGACTTATGTGAAATGATAAAAAATGGGAAGCAGAATCTGAAAAAATAATATACATCATTAGATCAATGTAAATTGAAGAACAACAAAACAACTGAAATCAAATACTGTGAAATTATAAAGAGTAAGGGTAGCCCCAAAGAAGAGACAGAAGAAGGCACCATCCCTCCTTTTACAAAGGTAGGGGACCACAAGTGTAGAACACCACACATTATCAGACCTCAATTTGTTAATCAGTTCTGCTAAACATTTTCTCCTCTTTTTTATTCTTATAAGAGATAGCTCAGTCACACTGTAATAAGGGATAGCTTCAGACACACTGGGAAATATAAATGACGTAAAAATGAAACAGATCAATAAAATTTCCTTTAAAATTATAACTTATGGGAAACATTAAGAAGGTAATTATAATATTACTATAAATCATAGGAAAAAATACCACATCTTGAACCCAAATGTCAGCAACAATTGTACACTTGCTCTAAGAACATATATAATACATAACTCTAATACATAAAGAACACATATAACATGTAATTCTTGCCTTATAGCATTCTATCTTCTTTTAATATTTGTTTTTGGATAATCACATGGTCTCACTGCTCATAATGCAAAAGATGATTATATCAATGCCTACCTTTTAGTCTTGAGACAGGAAATCACAAATTTAAGAGCTATGACCACTGCAATACCTTGTTTTTTTATTAGAATGCCTTTCATTAAGAACCACATATCACATATAACAATCAAGAAGTAAAAGGTTTAGTGATTATGATGGCAGGCATTTGTCATTAAATACATGGCAGACATTAAAATACACAGTCTACAAAGAGTTCAAATGATCCCAAACAAAGAGAGGAAAGGGCTTTGGGATTGCAGATATCAATCAAGTTATAGAAACATTACCAATTCACAAACACATATCAAAATATCCAACCCAAAACATGAGCCACAAATACAAAACTCTTCCTCCCTCAACACATTTCTGTTTCCTAAAGACAAGAACACTAATTTTTACTAAAACCACTCATTATAAAAGTCTTTTGATGCAAGGTCAAGGTTTTCTGATTTGTTCATATTTCAGTTTATATTGTTGTTATATAATTAAGTTATAAACTAAGAAACTTACCACTACAAATTAAGTAGATTCAAACGAATATCATTTTGCCTCTTAAAAACTTCTTTGAACACAGTTCAACTCATCATAAGAGGCCTTTTGGTTTCAACTACACCAGGTCTAAACAATTCCCAACAGCAGGAAAACCACACTGGTTACTTCTCAGAAGTGATCTCACAAGCAGTAGCTGGCAATAAATATAAATCACCACACTTAAGGGAACTACGGAAAGGCTCATGTTTATTAAGTTATAGGCTAAAGATAAGCTGAGACACAATGAAGCCAGAATATATTAAGTCCAAGTAACTCCAGCCCTTATCTTACTGAATGACCTGGAGTACACACTGCCAGGCTTTTCTGCCTAATGAATGTCACTCTTTTTTCTTGAGAGGGTTGAAAGCTAGTATATGCATGTGCCATCCTTGTTTACACTGCCAGAAACACTAACAACAAAGCTATCTTACTAGGGTATGACATGGCTAAAATCCCACCTTTTATAAGACACTTTTATAGATCCCCTAGTGCTTTCCCTTCAAGATTACCTCTAATCTATTGTCTATAATAGTTGTTTGCATGTTGTCTCTTCCCATTAAAGTGAATTCCTTGAGTAGGGACTGTTTTTTGCCATTCTTTGTATCCTCAGTCTTAGCACAGTACCTGGCACATAGTAAGAGCTTAAATGCTTGACTTGACATGAGACCATTATTTCATAGATTTCTGAAAGTATATAAAAATTAAATCTACTCACAAAGACATTCAATTTGTATTAAGAGTAGAAGCATTTCCAAAATATTTTTTTGCCAGAGCCAGTAGAAATTAGTTGCAATACTAGATGTAATACAAAGAGCACTGGAACAGGAATTAGCAGACTTAGGTTCTAGTCAGGCTCTATCACTTGGTACCTACATAAAACCCCGGGCAGGTTATTCAACCTCTATTTTAAAATACTCTCATCTTTAAAATTGGACTAGATCATCTCTATATGGTCCCCTCCCATTTGAATATATTATCATTTTGTCTAAAACGTACCATAGTTGATTAAAACAAAAACCCCAACATTTTCATGACAGCACTTTTCACCTACTGAAGATATGCAAATACAAGCAAAAGCCTCCCCAACCCTCTTGGCCCTAGAAACCACCAAATAATCAAGTCTTGGCCTCAGTTCCACGCTACTGAATGTTGCAGCTCCCTCTCCTAATGCCCTGTGAAGGGGGGCTGACAGCTAAACAATCTGAGCTTTCATCATCACCCAAGACCTGGAAATGGTATCAGCACAGCATTCAATTTTTGTTCTCCTGGGAGTCCACCATGACTCCAATACCCACCTTTCTCCCAAAGTCGTAGTCCTAAAATCTTCAGCAGGTGCCCAGGGTCATCTAGCTGGGCTGGCTCCCCATTCCTACTATGGGTCACCTTAGCTGACCCCAGCCAATGCCTACTCTACCAATGGTTTGTGTCAGTCTTGGCAATCAAGGCAGCAATACCATTCAAGGTAGTATCTCTACTCCTTTAACCTTCTGACTTTCCTTCAGTTGTTAGTCCATCTACCACACAGCAGCCAAAGTGCTTTTCTTAAGTGCAATTCTAACTATATCACTCCCCTACTCAAAAAACTCTTATCACCTCTCTCTTTGTTCCTAGGACCAAATACAAACATTTTCAAGCCCTTTACAACTTTGCCCCAACCTATCTTTCCAGACTCATTATGTATTACTCCCTGGTTCTTCACAAGCGGCAGGCACTTAACTATCTCTGTGCCTTTGTATTGTCCCACCTTACCTCTGCTTCTCAAGAGAATCCTTCTTCAAGACACAGTTCAGGTACCATGTTCTACTCAAAGTCTTTTCTGATTCCAACCTCTAAGGCCCTCCTTCCCTAACTACCTTGGATTTAGTTTGTATTTATTCTGTGTGTTTTCGTTCTTATGTATATACTTATAAGTATACATGCTATCTCGCCCAATAATGTCAACTTCTTGAGAGGACTTGATTCATTTTTGGTGTTTCAGTCCCTAGTGCCAAGGAGAGTGCCTTAATAAATTCCTGACTGATGGTCTTGTAAAATAGCCAAACTGACTAAATGCTACAAAGACAACCATCTGAAAGTTAAATATGCCTAACTACAGAGAAAACTTTAGTTTTACATCTGGAATACTAATAATGCCAGGACAGCTTTACCCAATATCCTGAAAGACTTTAACAGGTTTTTGTTTTCTAAATTTTCAATGCATTGTGCTTTACAATTCTTATACATTTCCCTCAAAAATTTTAATGTGATCACTGCAGTGAGGTGGCTTATAAACTTAGCTATATTTCTCAATCTAAGTAGATACTAAAACAACATTTTATCTATTTTTATTAAAGACTCTAAGGAAAAGGCATTCAGGTCTTTCAAGTGGTTTCTTACTGTTTGCCAACAGGACAAAATATGTGGTCATGTTTCTAAGAGCAATAGGTCTTTTCTTCCCCTAAATGTATTCATAACGAAACTTTGAAATACAAAATATTTCTTTCTAAGTGGGATGATCAAAGGGCAAAGCAAAAGAAGGAAAATACTACAAGGAAGGACTGGTGGTGTTTGGGCAGAAGACCGATTTATCATATTACAGGGAAGAAAGAATCAAAATGAGATAACTAAATGATTTCAGATCCAGTTTAGCAAGTACCATACAGAACGTGTGAGCTGGAAGGGTCCAAGAAATGATCTAGTAGAACCCTTTGGTTTAGAAGGTAGGGAAACTGAGGCTCAGAAAGTGATTTGCAGCTAATTAGTGGCAGAGCTAGCATTAGAGCTCTCTCTTGATTCGTGTACACTTTAGTTCCCCTGTCACTACACCAAACCCTAAAATAACCAGCAGATATTTGCTATTTGAAAAACAAATATGAAGAATGGTTTTGAGTCTAAGAGACACAATAAACTAATGATTCAGCAGAAACTAAAATATGGTATAGCCACATGAGTTGTCCATGGAAAGCAGGAGGAATGTGCTTTTATTTATGGGAAGCTCCTAACTTTAATTGTTATTGGAATGGACACAGTTAACATTTATTCTTCAGCATGAAACTGGGTGTTTGGTGCCTTTGCTAATGTGCAATGAGCCAAGCTATCAAAATAATCAAAACATATTCGTGCATACTCTATATACCTCTACCAGGTTCTACCATAGCAAACATGCCTAGAATAAAATCTTAGGTGAATCCTATAGATTTCTAGAGCACTTATTTTTCTTTAGGATCTATTGTGTGAAAAACTACTGTGTTGGAGCCAATTCAGTCATGAAGTGATGAGCTGAGTAATTCTAATTTATCCACACTTCAACCTATGGCCCTTATGGGAGATTTCTGTACTTAATAGGACTTAAAGTTTGCTGGGATTTCATCACTTTTGACATTATAGAGATGTCAAACCTAAAAGCCAATGAAATGAAGCTTTTTGTAAGGTATCCATGGTGCTCTTTTAAAGAAAATTTGGTGCTCGTAAAAAAAAGTTAGCTTATTAAAGTACACAGCGTTAAATCTGTCAACTAGCCACAACACACACACTAATCATGGCTGCAACAGGCTCAAAATACGCATTAACATTTCTAGGAAAATTCAAAGGAAATGTAATAATTCTAACACCCTAGTCTACAGCTGTCAAAAATAGAGGCCTGCAGGGTTAAGGCCAGCCTCAAACAGACTGAAATGTAACTGGGAAAAGTTTAATAAAATAGATAAAAATACAACATAAGGTTAATTTGTGATTTTCTAAGATAATATGCACAAGCAAGGATGTTTCTATTTGAGAGAGAGAGAAAGACAGAGAGAATGAATGTGTATTGTACACATATGTATGTAGTACTATATGTAGTATACGGTACGGTATACTGCTCTCGTCCAATTAATCTCCCAAACTAAGGGACCCAAAAGAGATGTCAATTAGGACTAGCAGTGTAACTTAATGGAAAAATCACCAGAAAAGGAGTCAACTGGATTTTAGTTCAAGCTTGGATATTACCTAGATAAATTATCTCAGACATAATCACTTAAACTTTATGAACATGTTTCCTCAGAGGGGAAAGATGATGAGGTTGAACTAGATGATCTCTAGAGTTCCCATGTACTCTAATGTTATTTTTTTTTAAGGCAATTGGGGTTAAGTGATTTGCCCAGGGTCACACAGCTAGTAAGTGTCAAGTGTTTGGTCTGAGGCTGGATTTGAACTCAGGTCCTCCTGACTTCAGGGCTGGCGCTCTATCCACTATGCCACCTAGCTGCCCTTTAAAGTTCTATTCTATAGTAACTTCACTCTAAAATTTAATTACCTATGTTGTAACTTTCAAAAAAGTTATTTTCTTTAAAAAACAAACCAAACAAAAAAACTATTTATTTTCTACCTGTTGCTCACTGGATGATAATCCAATGAGAGACTGACTACAGTCAAACCAGTGTATATTCTAAATGCTGACCTAGAGGCATGCACAAGATTTATGCTTTAGGTAACAGGTTAGACTAGATCACCTTTGAGCTCCCTTAAAATTCTAAGATTCTACAACACAATTATAACATGACCTCATCTCATTAATGCCTGGTACAGATAAGCCTTTAGAGCCATTCAGTTTGCCAAATAAAACTCTTACAATATGAATGATCACTAATATGTAGAAAAATATTAGTAATGTATTATAAGGCTACCACAACTTTAAATTAGTAACAGTGTGTAATCGTTCACATGAGAAGAGGACAGCACTAACCTATGAATACTGCCATGCTTTGAGATTTTTATTCACTAAAAAAACTGACAAATTTGTAGCAATCCATGCAAGATCTTATGTCATACATAAATGTAGGCCCTTGCTTCATGACTAACAACAGACATTTTTGTAAGGTAGCAGTTTCTAGGATTAGAAGCATGAGTTGCGGTCATGGAGCTCAAAAAAGCTAACTGATCCATTTGGGGATGAACCCATTACCATGACTTCATTAGCATCTTACTCTAACTTAGTTAACCAACAACAACTGAGGGAAATGTATTACTTTTGAGCATCTGCATAATTGCAATGAAATATTGTTGCCAAAATAAAGATACCGACAAAAATGACCAAATCAGTTAATATTTCTATACTTTAGTACTTCTCTCTATAAACAATGATTAACTTGCCTCAAATGTTAGTAGATTTAACTAAATGTGGATAAGACAATTTCTGGGGACAAACTTTTTTTTCACATGGTATCATCAAAGTACACCTAAGGACTTAAAAATGACTGTGCTTTGAAAACAGTCTCAGAATTAGATAACAGAATACCTATTCATTCATTTTATTAGAAAGAGTGCAAATGATTTCTAATAAACCTTAAATGTGCCACATAGTGACTTACTGGGTTTGACATATCTAAACCTCCTGAAGACCACAGCTTAAAATCTCAGCAGGACATGAACCCACTCCTCCCTCCCCCTTATATTTCAGCAGAAAAAGGGTATAAGAGAACTTACTATGATGGACAAGAATTTAGTTTCTATCAGTGTGCTATGTAGACATTTAATAAGAAAAGAAATCATGGCAATTTTGAAGTAAATTTGTTTTTCCCTATGCCCTAAATGGGGGTGGCAGGTGTGGAAATCACATTTTACTTAGAGAGCTGCATTTGACCCTGTGCTTCAGTCAGGTATATTATAGACCAGATGCACACAAAGACATAAAATTCTTTAAGGCAAAATCTACTATAAGCCATATATTATTGTTGATTTCTAACATTCAATTCCTGCCCAATGCAAATCTATAAAATAAACTTAAAATGACCCACAAACCTGTATTTTATTTTTTAAAGGTCAGCAAGTCCTTGGAGATAGTATCGACTTTCAGCTGCTAACATACAGAAGTAATACATTCACAGCAATTTTCTCCATTGGGCTTATTACTACTCCAGTCAATGGTGCATTTCAGAGCTGGGAACATTTCCAATGAAGTTTTCATTGCTAGTAGTAAACAACATTGCTTCAACAGTCCATAACTGGTCAGCATTTAAGAGGGTCTCCCTCTTGAGCAGGTTGCCCAAGAATAAAAGCTCAACCACTGGCTCAAGAGAGGCAGAAAGTCTTCTCAATGGTTCAAAATGCATTTTAAGTTCAACTACAGGCCTTCTGCACCTGAGGTTCTGAGCACTTTAGGGCAATGGCTATAATCTTCCCGAACTCAGAAGGCCAACAAGGTGGCTGTCAAAACATCAGCACAGAGTGAAAGCCATTATATATTAGTAGCCAGTGAGAAACATGGTTCAGGACCCTGCACTGCAGATGAGAGCACTGCAACTTGATGGCAAAGCTGAAAGAGGCAGAAGGAAAAGGGAGTTGGATGGCATGTTCATCCATGACAGCCACTGATTTGCTCTGTAGACTAGGCAAAATGAATACTCACTACTTTACTGGCTGGAGACTAGGCAGTAAGCAACAGTGCACCAGATAAATTTTTAGTTGGAACCACAGGGTTGGAAAAGTTCTGGGATCCGACATAATGTCTACAGGAACATCAACATTAAAATGAAAAGTCAGTATCTGGGAAACAGGAAGATTTCCCTCCCCTGGAATACTGGAAAGAGATGTAAAGACCACATCTTCAAGCGCCAGAGTGGAGACATTCTTCTAACACAATGAGTCCTGTTGCTTTCTGTTGGGAACCAAGCAATAATCAGTTTTAGCCCAACTTTTAAAGTAACAGTTAGTGCACCTACAATTAAATATGAAGAGGTGATGAATGTGCGAAGAATATACAGGAGAGACACTCAGAAAAAGAAATTCCATCATTAGGGCTAACTTGTACATCAATTTGATACACTCACACAACACATTCTGCTCTAAAGATCCTAAAAGAAGTCAAGCAGTATCTTTGGCTGTTAACTCATTCATCTATTGTATTTGAGCAGGAAGGTTCTTAGACTTCATCATGCAACCCCCGTCTTTTTATAGATAAGGTAAATGAGGCACCTATAACTTATATGATACGCCTCATCACCTCATAAAATGAGTTTTCTTAACTGACAAGATGCACGCTGTTTTCAGTAGAAAAACTGTCTGGCCAGGCGAGGCAGTAAAGTTTCATCTTGTCAAACTTTCCCATTAAGTAGGGGGAAAATGTCATAGGAAACTCCTACCTCTTGGTGGGGATAGGGGTGTTACCTACATCCTTTTGCCCCTCCTATCTTAAATACACTCCTTCCCTTTTCCTTCTCTCAGGTGGGAAAAATCATTCCAGATTTAGGACTATGAAATCATAGGATTTAAAGATGGAAAAGACCTGAAAAGAAAACTGTAAAATAAAAGCATTGGACTAGATAATCATCAAGGCTCTTTCCAAGCTCCAAATCCTACTGCTTCACTCAAGTAGCCTAAAAAATTTAAAGCTATTTCTACTAGGCTACTGGGACTTGCATAGTATTTGTTTATTCCTCTACTCTATCTCTTACCCCAGTCCCATATTATTTCCATCCCTAAAATCTTCTGGCTCCCAAATTCTCACGCAGAACCCCGGCCTCCCGTAGAGGTCTATACCCCAAGCTACCGGCCCTGGGAGGGAACCTGAGTCCTGCTGGGCAAGAGGCAACCCCAAGGGGCTTTTTCGCCTGCATCAAGCAGCCCCCGAGTCCCACAAAGCAGGCCAGGGCTCAGGCCTCCTTGCACCAAAGGCCTCAGCATCAGATTCTGCAGTTTCTGCGGGACGCTGAGCAGCCAGGCCCTGTCAGGGCGCCGGCTCCCGCCCGCCCCCCGCGGCCTAGCCCCGGTCCCCCGCCCCCGGCCCCGCCTTGGCCTCCTCCGCTCCCCGCCAGCCCGCGCCTACCCGTACCTGCCGGACCCGGGTCAGAGCGTCCACGAAGCCATCGGACTTCATCCCCACCGGAGCCGCGCTCTGTCCCTGTACCAGCTCCGCCATTACAGCCGCCGCCGCCGCCGCCGCCGCCGCCGCCGCCACTCGGCTCCCCAATCCTGCCTCTAGCTCCGCTTGGGGACCCGTAGCCGGAAAGGGAAAGTCGCTTCACTTCCGCCGGAAAGGAAGCAAGGGGGCCCTGGGCTGGATCGGAGCTCGGGCGGTGGGCGGGGCCATGGGCACGTGATCTTGGTCGGACCTGAAAGAGACTGGGGGTGGGGAGGTCTGCAGGTGGTCAGGCTGGTGAGGGGGGACGGTGGCCCATTAGGATTGGTGGACTGTTCCTGGAAATGCCTCTTCCTGGAGTGGTCCAGAGAAAGCGTGAGCGTCTTTGCTCAGCGACATGTCGTGACTTATCTCACCCACCATGGTGTTGTCGCGACATAATGTAGTGGCATGGTGGTGGGGCGATTATGGATTGATGTGGGCTAGAGATTATTTCAGTCTTTGTGAGATATTGCGATGTGACCGGCACTGATGTCGTGAAACAGCCATGGTGGGCACCACATTGGCCCAAATGGCCTGGCTCCTGTGGAGGCCCATGTTTAGAAATATTGTTACTTAGCGGGTGTGTTTAGAGCGGAGGGGACATCAGAGACCGTCCAGCTTCCTGAATTCATCTGAAAGTAAGGAAACAGATCCAGAGAAGTTGTGACTTGCCCCAAACCACACAGATACAAAACATCAGAAAGGCGACTGAAGCTCCATTTTTCTGACTCCTAAACAAATTCTCTTTCCATTACACTATCTGCTTCTGTTGAGACTAAATGACAATGCAGAGGGTAGCTCAGAAAGATGTACTGATGGTTCAGGGACAGAATTCTCTCCACTGAAAACCAGTCATATCCCAGCCAATTTGCCTGATATAGTGGAAAGAGCATTGGATTAGTTACAGAAATCAGAATTTCAAGTTGGGTCTTGACAACTATTGAGTCCAGTCCATGCCTGAAAAAGAATCCTCACTATAACACACAGGAAGGGTTTTTTGAAGACCCAAGAGACCACTCAGACCTTTTTTTTTTTAACATCTTCGGGAGGCATGTCCCAACCTAGCCACTAATTGTATACACTTGAACAAAGGCCCTTCTGAGGCTCAGTTTCTTTATCTTTAAAAGAAGGGTCTTGGACAAATGGTCTCTAATGTGTTCTGTGTGGGTTCTACTGAGCCACTATGGCATGTGGAGCTTCTAAAGCCCGAATTCTTTCACCATGATTGGGTTGCACTGAGATGGGCTTGTTGTCTATCATTCCTTGCTGTTGCCTGGTGACACAGCATAGGAATGTCACTGGCACTGGGGCTATGACATCACAAAGAAACATTACACCAACGACAAGAAGAGGGCTGGTTTCCTTTTACACATTCTTCACAGGCAATGAGCTCTTAATGAACACTAAACACTATAGTAAGATCATTGTTTCTATGTTGAATCAAAATGCTGTTGGGCAAGAGTTTAGGATGTGAGCCTTAAGAGTATGTGCTGAATTTGGATTGTTCAAAATAAATTCAGCAGATAAGAAGAGGAAGGGACTTGGAATTAACATAGGAGTATCTAGATACTCCAGAAGGCCAAATGATGACCGAGGGATAGAAGTTTCAGAGAGGCTGTTTTAGCTCAACATAAGGAAGAATTTCTTAACAGAGTGACCCACAATTGGAATAGGTGGCCCCAGGTAATAATGAATTTCCCAAGTATAGGAGGTTTTCAAGTGTCAGTCAATAAACATTTATTAAACACTTACTCTGTGTCAGGTACTGTGCTAAGCCCTAGGGATACAAACAAAGGCAAAAACAAAAACATACCAAAAAAAAAATACAAAAAACCCCTGCTCTCAAGGAGCTCACAGTTTAACTTCTGAGGAAATAACATGCAAACAACTATATGTAGGATAAATTGGAAAAACAGAGGGAGGGCACTAAATTTTAAGGGGAATGGAAAGCCTTCCTGTGGAAGGTAGGATTTTAATTGGGACTGAAAGAAACCAGGGAAGCCAGGAGGCAGAGATGAGGAGGGCGAGCATTCTGGACATAGGAGATAGTCAGTGAAAATACTCAAGAGTTGGGAGACTGGAGTGTCTTGTTGGAGAAACAACGAGGAGGCCAGTGCAGGTATATAAAGAATAAGAAAACTAGAATGGTGGGGGGAGGGTCAGGTTACATAGGGTTTTGAAAGCCAAACAGATTTTATATTCGATTTTGGAGGTAATAAGGAGTGAACTGGAGTTTATTGAGGGGGTGGGGTGATATGGTCAGACCTGCCCATTAGAATATCATTTTGATAGCTGATTGGAGGTTGGACTGGAGTGAGGAGAGACTTGTGGCAGGTAGACCAACCAGTTTGCTGAGGGCCCGCACCAGGATGATAGCAGTGTTAGAAGAGAGAGGGGAAACATGTTACGAAGGTGAAATCAACAAGTCTTGGTAATAGATTGGATGTGGGGAGTGAGGATTCAAAGATGAAACCTAAGATGATCCTGAGAGGATAGTGGTACCCTCAATACGTAGAGAAATTAGGAAAAAAGACAGGGTTGGGTGGGACAGCTAATGAGTTTAGTTTTGGACATGTTGAGTTAAAATGTCTATAGAACATATAGGTCCAATAGGCAGTTGCAGATTTGAGATAGACGTCAGCAGTGAAGTTAGGACTAGATAAGTAGATTTGGGAGTCATCAGCATAGAGATAATAATTGAATCCATGGCAGCTGATGAAATTACCAAATGAAATCATATACAGGGAAAAGAGAAGAGGGTCCAGTACAGAATCAGTGCTATAAATCCATGGGCACTGGGCATGAGCTGGATGAAGCTCCAGCAAAGAGGAAAACCAAGAGAAAGTAAGTAATGTCCCAAAAACCTAGAGAGAAGAGAATGATTGACAGTATCAAAGGCTGTAGGGAGGTCAAGAAGATGAAAGACTGAGAAAAGGCCTTTAGATTTGGCAATATTTTTGTTGTTGTTCAATTGTTTCAGTTGTGTCTGACCCTTCATGACCGCATTTGGGTTTTTGTTTTGTTTTGCAAAGTTACTGTAGTGGTTTGCCATTTCCTTCTTCAGTGGATCCAGATTTGGCAATTAAGAGATCATTATTAACTTTGTACAGAGCTGTTTTGGTTGAATGATGAGGTCAGAAGCCAAAATAGAGTTAAGAAGAGAGTGAGAGGGAAGCAAATAGACGCTCCTATCGTTAAGATGCCTTCTGAAGTTTAGCCACAAAGTGGGGAGAGTCATAGGGGACAATAGGTAGCAAGAACGGATGAAGTTAAGGGACAGTTTTTTGAAGATGGGGAAGACATGGACATGTTTGTAAGCAGTAGCAAAGTAACCAGTAGAAAGACAGAATTTGAAGATTAGTGAGAGTGGAGGTGATAGGGCAATCTGCTGGAGAAAATGGGGTGGAATGAGATCACTTGTGCATGCCTTAGTAAGGAGAAAGGTCACCTCATTATGTGATACAGGGATGAAGGATGCTAAATGGACAACTATTGATATTTATATTGTAGGTAGAATTAATGTTTTCAATAAGGAATGGACTAGAGCTACCTTGAAGATCCTCTTTAGCCCTTAAATTCTTTAATTTGGTGACATTAGAGATCTTCTAGTTCAAGGATTCTTAACCTTTTTTTTTTTAATCATGAACTCCTTTGTCAGCCTGGTGCAACCAATAGAATCTTAAGAATTTAAAAAAAATTCTAATTGAAGGAAATGCTAAATTTCAGTTAGCGATTAGTAAAAATAGAGATGTAATTTTTCCCAACCCAAATTCATGGGCCCCCCTGAAATCTGTGAACCCCAAAGAGTCTATAGACCGCAGATTAAGAACCCTTGATCTCCAACTCTCCTAAACTGAGGCCTAAAAGATGAAATGACTTGTATAAGTAAGGTCCCAAAGCTAGTTAATGCCAAAACTGAGATTACAGTACCTCACATCTTACTGTGATCCTCTCTTTTGTATTTCTTGACTGACTATGAGTGAATAAGGGCTTTGAATTCCTACAGTGACCCAAATTATGAGTTCTTTATGCTATGTGCTTCTTTAATACTTCAGTTGAAAATGGTAAAAAAAACTTTGAATTCTTATTCATGTGGTGCTTTAAGACTTACAAAGCACTTGCCTAATAACTCCCCTTTCTATAATTTTCTACCTCTCCTTATCTTTTGAGTTCTTCCACACTGCCTACAAACATCTGCAGCTGCCCTTCTCCCCCCCCATCCTTAAAAACTTTCATTTCATCCAATTTATTGTGCATGCATTCCATCCCCTTCAATTTATCACCCTTTATATGTCTATCTTAAACTTGGTAACATTCTTTGCCTCCACCTTCTCACTAGCTACTCATCCTTGCAATCTGACTTGCACAACTATTTGACTAATATGGCTCCCTCCAAGTTTAAGATCTATCTGTTGCTATATCCAGTGGCCTTTTTGCAGTCCTCATCCTTCTTGACCTCTCTCTGGGGTTTGACACTGTTAATCATTTCTTCCTCCTGGATATTTTCTCTTGCCTGGGTTTTCCTGACAGTAGTCTATTGTGGATCTTTTTCAACCTGTCTTATTGATTCTTCTCATTCTCTTTAGCTAGTTCACTATCATGCTCCATCCTTATTCTAAAGTTCTGTCCTTTTCTCTCTAAGCTCTTGGTGATCTAATCAGCTTCTATAGATTCAACTACCATCTCTATGCAGGTGGCTAACAAATTATTTATCTAGTTCTTCTCTCTCTCTCTCCTCACATCTTCACCTAAAATTTCCATGGACAGCTGAAATTCAAGACATTGAAGACAAAAATTCATTATCGTCCCCGCCCCCCCTTCACATCTCCTCTCTTGTCCCAAATCTAATCTTCCTCCTAACTTCCCTGTTTTGATTGTCGACATTCTTCCTAGTCACCCAGGCTTACAACACAGAAGTCATAGGGTTATGTGTCTACAGCTGGAAAGGACCTCAGAAGCACATTTTATAGAAGAGGAATCCGGGGCCTAGGGAAGTTGCCCAAAGTCATAAAGGCAATAGGCTTTACATGTGGGATTTGAACCCAAGTCCTCTGATTCCAGGATCAGTGTACACTTTGTGGCAGCACCCCCACTGCAATCAGTTACCAAATCTTGTTGATTCCACTTTCTCAACATCTATCACATCCATCCCATTCTCTCTATTCATACCACAACCACTCAAGCTCTCATTACCTTTCACCTGGGCTATTGTAATAGCTTCTTGATTGGTCTCCCAGTCTTTCCCCTCTATAATCTGTTATCCACACAGCTACCAAATTGATATTTGTAAAGCATAAGTCTGACCATACTACTCCTCTATTCAAAATACTTTGGTGCCTTCCCATTGCTTTTGGGTTAAAGTTCAAACTCTTTGCTTGCGAATTCCCTTTACAATCTGGCTCTAGCTTATCTTTTTAGGATAATTATGCAGTCCTTCTATGTTATATTCTCATACCTTCTACAGTATATTCAATACTTGCTCTTCTCCATATATGACACTTGAACTCCCATTCCTGTGTCTTTGTTTAGGATGCTGCCCCCCCATTCCTGGAATGTGCTCCACCCTTACCTCTTCTTCTTGTAACCCCTAGATCCTCTCAAGTATCTGCTCAGGTGTCACCTCTTTAAAGAGGCCTTTTCTAATTTTCGTTTCTTTTAGTATCCCCCATCACTCTATATTCACTTTATATATAGCCTGTATTTATTTGGAATGTGTTATCACTCTTGTAGAATTTAAGTTCCTTAAGGGCAGGGATTCTATTTCATATTTTTATCACCATTACTTACTACAGTGCCCAGCACTTGGCAGACACAATATGTGCTTGCTGATTTATTGATTGAGGTGGAAACTCAATTTTCGATGATGAAACTAACCCAAGATCACACAAGTGGTAAATGTCAGCAGTGAGATTCAAACCTAGGTTTCTCATGACTTCAGGTAATCTTTCTAGTATAGTATACTGCTGTGTAAAACGTTTAATAATGTGGAATCACTGAAGAAGTTTAAAAATATGGTTTTTTAGAAATTTTTTGTTTTTTTAAGTAGATTTAGAGCTAGAAGAGGTCTCAAAGGTGATCTTAGCCCATCCCTTCATTTTACAAGTGAGAAAAGAGCATAGCATAGGGAAATAATATTCCCATGGTCATATAGGTAGTAAGTGATTATGGCAGGATTGCAGGAATTTAGTCCCCTTGATGCCACATCTAATCATGTTGGATTGTCTTGTAAGCAGTTAAGAAATAGTGTGGTGTAATCTAAAGAACAGTAGATTTAATTCAGAGGACCTAGTTCAACCAAGCATTTAGAAAATTTTATTAACTACTTCATATGTACTACATGTTAAGTTTGAACCCTGGGTCTGCTGCTAACTACATGTGTGGCCTTGGGCAAGTTAATATAACCTCTCTGGGCCACACTTTCTTCCCAAGTAAAGTGATGGGTTGGACTGGATTATTTCTAAAACCCATCTAACTAGAAATTCTGTGATCTGATCCTAATAAGTTATAGATTATAGGCCTTTTATACACATTTCATTTTAAAGTTTTATTGATGCCTTTTGTTTTTACGTCAGTCATTTCTGGAAATGCCACCCTCCAAATCAAATCTTCTTTTATAGCAAAGAAAAACAGTTAAGCAAAAACACTTGCTTTGGTGTTTATGTCTGACAATGCGTTTTAAAAATCTAAAAGAAAATGAGTAATAAAAAATAAAAATGAAAGAGTGGAGGGAGTGTACCTGTGGGATGGTGATATTGGTGGAGGGGTGAGGACTATTTCATGGCCAATTGATCTCCTGTTTCTTGTCATCAGGAAAGTGGGTTCCATTTGAATTAGTGGGTAGCAATAGTGGGAGTAAAGGCTATCAGTAAACAAGTGATGCTATAATGAAAGGTCTCTATGCAGAGCAACTGAACCTACTTGCCTGAGAATAACAACTCACATTTTTATAATGTTGTAGAGTTTTCAGGGCGTTTTCCTCACAACAACCTAATTCTGCTTCACTCTGTGCTTTCAAAAGAACAAAAGCTTTGGTTCTTTGTCACCTTTATTTATCTCCTTAACTGGGCATTCAATCTGCAGTCTGGCCCCAAGTCACCTTAGAGAGGGAGAGTGGCATTGTAGATGAAGTGCTTGACTCTAACTCACGAGGACATAGAGACAGTAATTAGCTGTGTGACCCAGAGCAAATCAATTGACCTATCTGAACCTGTTTACTCATATGTAAAATGAGGATAATAATAATAGGTTATGGTAAGATTCAATTGAGATAATTTAAGTCACATACTTTATAAACTTTAGAATCCTATATTGTTATACTATACAAACATTTTCCTGTGGCCAGACGGCTTTGCTGCTTACTGTTTGTGTGTGGTAGTATTTAGGGAAGTCATTCAGCCTCTGGTCCTCAGTTTCCTCATCTAGAAAATGGCCTCTGAGATTTCTTTCAGCTTATGGTTCTATGATTTAGGGTCCTCAGAAATGCCTTGTGCTGTCCTGCCTCAGAGCCTTTACTTAGGCCATAACTGCCCTTTTCCCATTAGAATTACTTCCCGATTGCTTTTGGTTTATCTGAATCCTCCAAGGACTAATTCAAGTCTCACCTCCTCCATGAATCCTTCCCTGACCACTCTAGCCCATAGTGATTTCTTCCTCTTCTGCGATTTAAACTTCTTTGTTTCCTCCACAGCACTTAGCATAGTGCTAGCACATAATAGGCACTCAGTAAAAATCAGTTTGTTGGTTGATAGAAATAGCCAGTTTCTCCTTCATCTTCCTACTCTTCTTGCTGCAATGTTTGAAGTTCAGGTAGCTCCATATAAATATTAATAGAAAGAACATGAAACACAACCTGACAAAGTGTCTCTGTTAGCAGCCTTTGACTATTAAACTGGACTCTGATCTCTGAACCAGAAATTTTTTTGTGTGTGTGTGTGTTTTGTAAAAAGCAGTTACCAGCTTCCACCCCTGGGGAAGGTCTCTGGGGAAGCCCAGACAGACAGCGTTAGATCCAGAGGGGAAGGATTTCTAGAGTTCATATGTAAAGCAGGGGGAGGGATATTGGAAAGAAGAGAGTGTTGGGTTCTGGCTGTCCTACTCGATACCTCCATGACCTTGGGAAAGTCACTTCCTCTTCAAGGTTTCAGTTTCCTCTGTAGAAAGAGGGGGTTGTATTAGAGAAGGGAGTTTTTGCACAGTGTCTGTGAATCCATATGCATATGAAGCCCAAAGGATTCTAGAATTTAGAGCTAGAAGGGAGCTTAGAGATGATAATTTTATAGATGAGGAAATTCTGTAAATCTGATTTCTAACTCAAAATATTCAATGTGACTTGGTATAATAAATAAGTTAACATACCTTTTAGACCCAATAAATAATGACATATATATGCATGAAAAACATTAATACATAGTAATATTTTTCATATGTATATATAATGTAGATGCTTTTGTTAATTAATAAAATACATATCATTTAACAATTTTATTGGTATCTTTTTTCTATCATTTTTGTTTCCCAACATATCCTTTCCCTCTTTTCTACCCAGAAATCTATCCCTTGTAACAAAGCACAAAACAAGCATTAAGCATGTAACAAGGATAAAAAGGAAAGAGAAACAAAATTCGGTAAAACTAACTGACACGTCAACTGAATCCGATAGGAAATGCATTGCCCTGAACCCCTTACCTGCTACCTGTCTTTGCCAGGCAACCTTGGTCATGATAATTACATAGTGTTGTTTAATTTTTTTTTTGTTCTTTCCATTGACGTTGTTGTAGTTATTGTGTATAGTTTCCTGGTTCTGCTTACTTCACTTTGGATTAGTTTATATAAGTCTTCTTATGATTCTGAGTTCTTCATAGTCTTCATTTCTCGTGGTGCAGTGATTTCGTTATATTCATGAACCATGACTTGTTTAGCTCTTCTCCAGTGGATTGGCATTTACTTTGTTTTTAATTCTTTGCTATTGCAAGGGTGCTGCTGTGAATATTTTTGGTGTATATAGTATATACATATATAGCAAAGTAGTGTATAAGGTCAGTCAGGTGTACATGGCATAAATGGTGTTTTGGTGTGTCTTTTTGTCTTTGATCTCTTTGGGGTTATGTGCCTAACAGTTGGATCTCTGGCACAAAAGAAAATATGAATTCATTTAAAAGAATCTTTGAGTTCATGGTAACTTTTAATTATCAGCTGAGTGGCACAGTGGATAGAGTACCCGGCCTGAAGTCAAGAAGACCCACCTTCCTGAGTTCAAATCTGACCTTAGACACTCAGACACTAGCTGGGTGACCTGGCTAATGTCGAGATCTACAAAATGTATTGATATTAAAAAGAGATCCTCATATTGAAAGACATTGGGATATTCTCTAATTATCCTTCAATTCTGTCTTAAGCTCTTGTCTTGGTCATATGGATGACTAAGTTTATTCTCCAAGGGGAATCTTATTGCTCGAGTTGGCCCCTGTCATCGCATCGCATAGCTCTCTGTTAGCACAGAGCTGGCCTTAGGTGGAGCTCCTGCTTACTGGAATAGGGGTAGGGACCAGACCTGTGATTTCATTGGTATTAGGGAACTCCTGGGTAAGGAAACTCCCTCTACCAATGTAGGCCTGTATCTTCTTTTGGTGGGACCACAAAGGCAGAAATGAAACAGTCCTTGCCGTTGGGGTGCTTACATTCTATTGGTGGATATGTACACAAATAAGTAAATAAAAATATATACAAAATAATACACAATAATTTCAAGAAAATACAGAAAATGGGAGGATCAGGAAAGGTCTCATGTGAAAGATGACGCCTGATTTGTGCTTTGAAGGTAGTCTGAGCTTTATTCCATCCATTTTTCATCAGTACCTTACCTGGAACTTGGTTGCTGTTGCTTACCAGTCCCCTGGACAATCTTTCTTTTTAAAGAGTTCACAGCACCTAATGTGCAGTCTTCATCTCCACCTTTCCCTGCTTTTTTACTTGTGGACTTCAGTATACAGGCTGATTTCTCTGCAAACATCCTGGCCTCTCAATTTACTCACCTTCTCAACTCCACTCCTGTCCAACTCCTACCCAATTTCTTGACGCTTCCATTTTCATAAACTCCAAAATTCTTTTATCTGATCATAATCTTTTATGATTCTATTTTCTCTATGTCTTAGGATCCCTAACCCTATTTTTCACCCTCAGCATGTTCTCCATTTTCACCTCGTATTTGCCCAGTCCATCATTCCAGCGCTGGTTGCACTCTCTTCCCTTCTCTATATTGACCTCTCAATGAATCACCTCAAATCTATGCTATCTTGTACTCTGAAATGTCTTACCTTCTTGTCCTATTGTTAATCATGGTCTTCCAAACTCCATGATTTTTACCTTCACCCCCCTCCTTAGCCCCCATCCCACCACACCGCAGGAATGGTCTTCCCCTTGATCTCATCATCACTCATAACTATTTAACCTCCATGATCCAAAATATTTATATCCTCTCTCTAATCACAGCCTCCTCTTCTACCCTCTCCCTCTCTTCCTTATTCCTCCTACACTTATTCTTCCTCATCCCCCCTACTCTTTAACTCTTTTTAAAATTTTATTTTATTTTTATTTTTTAAAAATATATTTTTAGTTTTCAACATTCACTTTCATAAGATTTTGAGTTTTTCATTTTCTCCTCCTCCTTCCCCTCTCCTCTCCCCAAGACAGCATGCAATCTGATATAGGCTTTATAGTCATATTAAATATCAAATTAAATATGTTCATATTAAACATATTTTCACATTAGTCATGTTGTAAAGAAGAATTAGAATCAATGGGAGGAACCACGAGAAAGAAGAAACAAAACAAAACAAAAACAACAAAAAATAGAGCAAATAGTCTGCTTCCATCTGCATTCAGACTCTATAGTTCTTTCTTTGGATGGAAAATAGCATTTTCCATCAAGAGTCTTTTGGAGTTGTCTTAGATCCTTGCATTGCTAAGAAGAGCTAAGTCTATCAATGTTGGTCATTCCACAATGTTGCTGTTGCTGTGTACAATGTTCTCCTGGTTCTGCTCACTTCACTCAGCATCAATTCATACAAGTCTTTCCAGGTTTTCCTACTCTTTAACTCTTGTCATCTCTTTACTATTTCTGCTATCCTTGAATCTCTTGACCCCTTCTATTCCAAATTTGGGTTATTTCTATTCTCTCTCTCTCTCTCTCTCTCTCTCTCTCTCTCTCTCTCTCTCTCTCTCTCTCTCTCTCTCTCTCTCTTTTGCTAGGCAATTGGGGTTAAGTAATTTGCCCAGGGTCACACAGCTAGTAAGTGTTAAGTGTCTGAGGTCGGATTTGAACTCAGGTCCTCCTCCTGACTCCAGGGCCGGTGCTCTATCCACTGCGCCACCTAATTGCCTTTCTTTCTCTTCTACTCATGTGCTATTGAATGTGGGGGAGAGCAGAGGAAACTGGGAAGGGAAGAATCACATCGCCATGAAGCCTCAGTCCTCGCTGCTGCACAGCAGTACTTTTATTTTTGCCTGATTGACCAGCTCTATCTTATCACTTCCTGACTGTTCCAAAACTTCTCTCTTTTATCTCCCCCCTCCACCTTAGCAGAAGACCTCATTTCCTACTTTATCAATGCAAGAGTGGGTTTCCATTGATAAGTCAGGTCAATAAACACTTATTAAGCACACGCCATGGGCTTAACAGTCACTGTGGGACTGGGAATACAAATACAAACAAATTTATCTTTCAATCCTAATCCTGTTGGCTATTATCTGTGAATCCCTAGGACAGGGAAATGTTCTGTGAAGTTTGGGTTTAGTCAAAGGGCCACACTTGAGGACCTAGAGGGCCACATGTGGCCTCTAGGACACAGGTTTCTCACCCCTGCCCTAGGATATTCTCCCCACTTCCTCAGTGAGTTTAGTGCCTGGCTCACAGTCTTTCCTCCCCAAATCCTATCCTCATACGAGGCAACTTCAGTATACATATTGATACTCCCTCAAATACCTTAACTTCCCGGTTCCTCAATCTATTCAATACCCAAGACCTGTTTCTCCATGCCTGGGATACTCTCTTCTTTCTTCTTTGCTTCGTGGAACTTCTAGCTACCTTTAGTCCTCAGTTTATTTAGCTACTTTTATGTGGCACCCCTTGATCCTTCCAGGTATTAGGTTTTTTCCCTCTACTATTTGAAATTACTTTATTATTTATTATTACACACATATGTATATATATAATATATGTTTATGCATGCATGTATAAATATATATATGTATATATAAAATTCTTCCCCCCTCCCCCATGTTGTTTAATAAAGTATAATGCTTTTAAAAGCAGGAATGCATCTTTCTTTCTTTCTTTCTTTTTTCCTCCTCCATATTCCTAGCATACAGCACATGCCTAGCGCACTCAGGGAAATTATTAGGAATTCTTTTGCAAACCCTTGCCCTATTTCAATATCACTGAGCCTTGGGATTCCCAGGGACCCTAAATGATAATTTATATTTAAATAGAACTTGATGGTTATTAAACATTTAAGTAGGGACTTAAATGTTAATTGAAATCAATCTGAACTTTCAAACCCCCTTTGTCCTCTCTTTTGCATTTTTAATCTAACATGTCCTGGCTACTTGTATACTTCCATTCCTTCCACCAGAAACTGTAATTTTTTTTTCATTTTTCCATACCCAGTGTCTAACACTTTGAAGGGCACATAGACAGTAGTTATCCTACGATCAAGGATTTAGAGCCTAAAGAGACTGTAAGTTTGATTCCCTTGAGCTTCCTCTTCAGCTAGTCCTACACTCTTTTTTTCAGGAAGAGAGGGTAGCAGTTGGTTATCTAGGACCATGGAAAATAAGGAAAATGGAATGAAAAGGGTCAGCAATAAATAAGGTTGAAAATGGAAGTAGGGAGCGAGCTGAAAAAGACAGAAGTAATAACCAACTCCAAACTGATGTCTGAGTGGCTAGAAATAGGCATGAGTCAGAGGACTGAAATAGAGAGCAGCAATGGATAACTGTTAGTATGCTCAGTTTGGGGAGGTGGGGGTGCTGCTGGTAAGTAATAACTTCAAAGTGAGTTTGAGAATATGACCTTGGAACAATGAGTCAGGGATATTGTTAAAAACTCTTTTGCAAACCCATGCCCTTTTTCTGTATCTCTGAGCTATGAGATTCCCAGGGACCCTAAATGATAATTCATACTTCTATGAAACTTAATATTTACTGAACACTACATACTTGATCTCATTTGATCTTCATAGTAAACCTTTGAGGTAGGCAGGTTAGGGGTTGTTATTCCTATGCTTTTATTGATTGCTCTTGGGCAAAGTTGTTTTATTTGTATTTTCATTTTCAATTGTTAAATTCAATTTAATTTAGAATAACATTAAAATTGACATTTTTTCAAATAGTAGCATTTTAATAACACATAAAATATACATCATAATGGTAATAAGGCAAAATTTATGAGTATTTTTAGCCAGCATCATAGGAGAGGACTATAATGACAATGACAACAACAACAATAATAATGTTTGAGGTCAAACCGAAACAATGGAACAAAGAGAAAGCTATGGCTTAATATGTTAAGAGATTTACTGGCATCCTGAAGTCAAAGCTAAATGGAAAGAATATGTTCACTGTTAAAAAACAGTGAACACATATGCAATACCAATCTTAATGTACACTTTCAAAACTGTGAAATGGATCATGACAGATTTGGAAGGTACCCTAAGAAAAATCCATAGAATATTCATGAAATACAGGGTTCACAACCCTAAGGCATATTATCAAAATATTAATACTTTGTTGACAAAAAGGAGGAAGAAGATTTATAGCCATTATAAGGGGGTCAAAATCCCACAAAAAAACCTCCACAGAAATATTTTTGGAATAAGTAGTCATCACTTCAATAAGCAATAACAAAAGCTGACAAGAAGTTTACACTATTGTACTTGCCTAATGTAAAATAAAATTATTTACCTCAGGATGGAACCTAGGAAACGGAAATGGTTAAGATTCAGGAGTAGAACCAAAGGTCTTCTATGAGTAACATCTGCATGAACTCAGTCAGTAAAATGTTAACAAAGAAATGTTGAATAAATAGACAAATTGTGAATACTCTCATGCTAGCAATTCAGAACCACCTCATCATCACCATAAATTATAAAAAGGCTTATCCTTGAGGGTAGTGATGTAGGCAGATTATCTAAGAAAATGATAGAAACTGTGTGTCATCATTGGAGGCTGCAAAAATTTAGCACCTGCTGAATATGTAGTAAGTCATGACTTGGTGGCTAGAATTATCTACTAAAAGCTGTCTTTCAAAATTGACCGACAAGAATCACCATACTACAACACATGCTGCACGATATCCTGAAGGCCTCAAATAAACCTTACTAGATCTCCCCTCTCCCTTTTCACTATTCCTCTCTTCTTTCCTTGCCACCTCTCTTCACCCTCCTACCCTCCCTCAACAAAGAAGCTCTACTGGAATTACAGCATGATCACAGACCAAATTGTTGTCCACATTTGTTCAGAAAACCCAAGAAGAATGTTTTATTAAATGTTGCCTTACCCAAAACTCATAATCTCCAGTAAGAAGAAAGACACCAAAATCAAAATCACATGTGAACAGGATGAATCACTGGGAGCAGGATATCATCTACATTATCCTGTTGGCTTCTGGGGCTGTTTTGAAGATGCTTTCAAGAAGCCTTCAGAAGATGAGCTTACATCTGAATAAATTTTTATTCAATTATAATATTATATTTATACTATAATATGTATATTACATCTATAGATTACATATTTTATTATTATAAATATAATTTTATATTCATTAAATTACAAAAATTATCCACCCATAGAATATTAAATACAAAAGAATAATAGCAGGATAGCAATTGTCTCAGTAGAATTTCTACTTGAACTCCATCAAACAGGACGAGAAGAAGACAATACTATCAAGCAAGGAATCAGCAACATTTATTAAGCATTTACAACGTGCCAGGCACTGTACTAAGTGCTGCAGATACAAAGACAAAAGCAAAACAGTCACTGCCCTCAAGGATCTTACATTCTAATGGAAGTCAAGATATATGTATAAAGGTATGTCAAAGACACATAATTCAGTTATGACAAGCTTTTCATGGTGTAGGGCCTCTTGATTCACTAGTAGGTGTCCCTGCAGTCTATTATTTAATTCATTCCCCTATTTAATCTTATCATCCCTAGCTCTAGGGTATCTCAAGGGATATGTTTGGATATTTTCTTTCTAATTAATAAAATTGCAGCTTCTTTGTCATTAATTAATTAACTCAATCACTACTTCAGTTCACTAAATAAGATTTATTTATTTATTTTGCAATTGGGGTTAAGTGACTTGCCCAGGGTCACACAGCTAGTAAGTGTTAAGTGTTTGGTCTGAGGACGGATTTGAACTCAGGTACTCCTGAGTTCAGGGTCCAGTGCTCTATCCATGCACCACCTAGCTGCCCCTAAATAAGATTTATTTAATGGACTATAGACACCTCCTTTCCCAATAGTAATTATTCATATATTTTTTATATTGAATCACTTAATCACTTATGATTCAATACATATTAAAATTATTTAACATATATAATTTATTAATAAATGAAATAAATTATAACATCCATGGATAATTTTAAACAGTATTTTGACCATGAAAAAGTTCACAGCCAATGTGACCTCAAACACTCACTATAATAACCAATGATTTCTCTTTACTTCTGGAAACACAATTTTACCATTCAGTTTACTCAAGATAATGATTAAAGTTTCTTCTCAAAAATCCTCTTTTTAAGATAAAAGTGAAAACAGCTTCGGAAAAGATCTCTCCTTACTAGCTGTGTGACCTTGGGCAAGGCACTTATCCCTAATTGCCTCAGCAAAAACAAACAGAAAAGAAAAGATCTCTCCACCTACTTTTCTTTTTATATTTTCCAGCTTCTCTCCAACCACGATAAGAAAAGAACTTCTTTGCCAGACTTACTCTTCGAAGAATTCTCTCTATGATGTTTTTCTTTTACCGTAAAAATAGTCAAAACAGTTCTTGTAAGAAAGAAGTTTCTCTTCATCTTTTTTCATTCTGTCTTGTCCACTGTTTATTTTGTAGCTCATCAAAGATCAAAGCACATATTCTTTCTCTGACTCTGTAAGAAGAATCTCATAACTTTCAGGGTTCCAATGAGGCAGCTGAGGAGACAAAGGCAGAAGAGTTCAAGAATGTGCCTGATGTAGAGCCCCTAGAGCTGACATTTAGCAACATCACTGAGCACTGTCTCAAATGGAGCTTCAGTGAGAGCAAAACCACTTGTAGTCTAGTGGTGCAGCTGTGCAAAGGGAGAAAAAAGCATCCTCACCTTCCCCATGGAGGCAGCTGGTAGAATCAAGAAGACCTGATTTCAAATCTTATCTAAGACACTTCCTAGCAGTGTGACCCTTGGTAGGTCACTTAATTTTTGTTTGCCTCGGTTTCCTCAACTGTAAAACGAAGATGATAATGCCTACCTTCCAAGGTTGTTGTAAGGATCAAATGAGATAATATTTATTAAGCACTTAGCATGGTGCCTAGAACATGTTGTTGTTGTTGTTTGTCCTTAGTTCTCGAGAAGGACCATGATATCAGAAAGGTGATGTCATGGCTTACAAGTGAATTTGATTTAAGTAAGGCAAGGCTGTGCAAAGTCACCAGCCTCACACTCTCCTTCTGAGACATGTGGGTCCAGTGGCAAGATATAGATCAGGATGACTGGAGATGGCCCTGGATATAGTGGGAGACTTTGGCCTTTTTAAGCTGAGGTTTTTCCCAGGTCTTAGTTTGTCTGAGACAAGGCTCATTCAGTGATTAAGGTGAAGTAAGAAAGGAGGCAAAAAAATGGCCTCTTTATAAAAAAAAAATCAGTCTGGAAGGGGAGGATCATCAGGGTTTACTGTCATACAGAAACAATTGTTATTTACATTCACTCTGAGCCACCAGAACCCAAAGTGGCCGATGTAGGCTTGGACTGTGACCTATTGTTGGCCAATTAGTGAGAGTCAGAGTGATATAGGTTTAAGGCATGGTTCTTAAAAAAGAAATCTAGCCAGTAAAACCCAAGATATCCTGCAAGGTTTCAGCAATCAAAGTTCATATTCCTTTGGACAGAGTACCCCCAGGTAAAGGTATGATTCCTTATGTGGACAGAGGGAGATCAGGGAGGGAGGGGAAGGAAGAAAGGAAGGTAAGACAGAAGGAAGGAAGGAAGGAACTGCATTGCCCAAATGGAACTGGTCAGTTGGATCCCCAGTGGGGCAACTACTACTGCTCACAGGTTGTTGTTAGTCTAGAACAGGGGTGGGGAACCTGCAGCCTAGAGGCCACATGTGGCCTTGAGGTGGCAGATTCCTCACCCCTGGCTCTAGAATAAAGGACTAGAACATAGTAGGTTTATTCCCATCCTGCCTTCTCCATGGCTCCATCTCACAGCATCTTTGTTGCTTTTGATTGATTACATATTCTCCAAAGTCCCTGTCCAAGTGAAAGACTCTGACAACCTCTTTGCTATGAAGACTGACCCAATCCTGGAAGTGGTGGAACTGTCTGATGAGTTATTTGAGGACAACATACTGAACATGGATAAGAAGATGAAGCCATAAATGCCTTCCCTGACATTGATGAAGCTATAAGCTATACCAAATCAAGAGACTAGCAAAAGAGATGAAACTTTCAGTTGTGGTGTTGGCATTGTGTCCTCAAGTCACATAGTTTGGTTACTCAGTTTCCCCACTATTGTAAATCTGTACTTGGGCTACTTCATGAAGATCAAGAACCAGACTGGTTCTTTCCTCTACAAATGTATAGAGGAGATGGACCTCATCAACATGAATGCTGTTCATCTGTATTCCAAGTCAGAAGAGACCCTAGGGTACCTCTCCTTCAGTCTCTCAGTAAGTGATTTAAGTTCCCTGTAGAGACAATCTAAATTTGTCTATTCATTGCTCAGTTCTTCTCCCTATATGAGACACAGAAGCTCATCCTGGAGCTAGACAAATGCAAGATAGACACTCATAAAGTCATTGTCAGGTAGTTCTGCCAGAAGTTCAATGTCCAGCACAAAATCGAGTCCAAATACCCCAACCAGCTGGAGGACCTACATAACAGTTTCAACCCTGTGAAGCTGATGCTGCTGTCCTAGAAGGTGTGAGTGGCTAACAAGGTCATTGCTTTTTCCATTCTCCTATTGAAGCCCTCCAAACCATCCAGTACCCAATAGCCCAGAAAAATTGTTTACCCGTCTTTGGTTCTAGCTCTTCCTCCCATCCCATCTTCTTGAAACTTCCCTCTGCCCCTGGGGCAGAGTTTGTACAAATTTTCCTGTTGCCCCTCAATGAAAACTACTGATTTGGATGGGAGGGAAGGAAAGGTATTTATTTCTTTCCCTATGGTGATAGAAGGCTCAGTGGGTGGGTAATACAATTTTAATTAGACTGTGTCCTGAAGCCTATTCCTGGACTAGGAACTGTGTCTACTCTCTATCTCCTCAGGATCCTGCCTAGCACAGGCATTATTGACTCCAAGTGACTACATTTCTCTCCACTGCCATTCATTACCAATAACCTCTCTCCTGTGCACCAATAAAAATCTTTAATTTAAAAAACGCATTTTCAGTCATCATCTCCCAACTGCATTTTCCCCCGGAAACCAAGACAAGTCTCATGAAACATGGTCCTTGATATTAGTCTTAAAGGAAATTCACAAGGAATTCCACAAGGCAAAGGTGTTGCAGGAGATCATTATAGGCATGCAGGATGGCAAATATAAAGACACGGAAATGGGAGATAGGTGTCACTTGTGAGAAACACAAGTGAGTTGCTATAGCTGAATTGTAAAGGACATGGAGTGAAGTAATGTGTAAGTAGTCTAGAAAGGTTAGAGGGGGCCAGATTGTGAGAAGAAGGAAGAAGCAGAAGGAGGAGGAAAAAGAAGATGAAGAGGAGGAGGAGAGGTAGAAGAAGAAGAAGAATATTAGAGCAGTAGAAAGGTAGAGGATGAGATGTAACTACAGTAAATACTGACATACCATTAGATGCAACGGCTGTGATGGCTGGCTTTTCCTAAATGTATTGTTTTTATTTCAAGGGTTCTATGGCGGGGGCAGTTTAAAGGAAATGACTTATGTATAGAAAAAAAAAACAAAAGACAACAATAAAACTATTTGTCAAAAGTACTAGGGTAGAACAGTTGGAGATGGAGGCTGTGCTGCTTATAACTCCAATAGTTTTTGTTTCCATGCAGTTTTTGACATGAGTCATAGTTAGATGGCAGCCTGTGGGTGGTAAAATCTGTACTGTTCTCTTTCCAGGAGAGTTCTTAATTGCACTTGGGAGCAAAGGCATCACTAGAGAGTGAAGATGAAAGTATAATTCTTGAGACAAAAAAAGGGAAGGTAAGTAGATTCAGAAATAAAATCCTCACAGTCTAAAATGTGAAAAGCAAATTATTTCACAAAACAAAGCTTAACTCCACTTGAAAATATCCACAGAACTGTGGCTAGCTTCCAACAAACCGGGAGGTTTGATGAGAAAGTTTGAACAGGCTATTGAATCCAGAACAGAGGTTCCAGATTTTCAGTATCAGTGTCTCAATCCCATATTCTAATTAATGGTACCTTGAATTAACTAACTTATTTATTTGCATTCCATACCCTTTCTCTAATATTCTGACCTCTGGTATCTGTCTACTTCTTCACAACTTGCCTGACTACCTAGACTGTTGATCCTAAGCCTATTCCTGACTTTTGGTAACCACAGACTCCTTCACAAATGACTTACTAACTTTGAATTTGACCTTTTGCTTCATTTATCTGATCCCCAGTTGGTGAACCCATCTGCTATACATGACTCCATGGGACAACCAAGTTATTTCTTGCATTCTGACTAGGTCAGGAAGCATAGAAGTAAATTGGAAGGACAATCTCAATGATGATGATGGTAAAAGGACAGTTTGAGGTTGAAAAAATCAACTGTATTTGTGCAGAATACAAAATGGGGAGGTGTGACTAAATAGCTATTTGTTTCAATCTAATAAAACTCCCAGAGATGACAAAAGATCTGGAGATTTTATTCGACTGAAAACACAATATAATAATGGCTAGTGTTGATAAAGCACTTTATGGTTTGTAAAACTCTTGAAATATGTTTTCTCAATTGATCCTTACAATACTGTGAGCTAGGTGCTATTGTTTATCCCCAATTTATAGATGAATAAACTGAGGCTGAGAGGCTAAGTGACTTGCCCAGAGTCACGTAGCTAGTAAGAATCTGTGGCAAAATTGGCTCTTGAATCTTTCTGACTCTAGCACTGTTCTGCTGTGCCACTTAGCAATACCAGGATGCAGCACAATACACTCAAACAGATGGGTACTTTTATTGATCAGGATGTTCTCTCCACCAAGGTAGATTGTTACCCATCCATGCCTCCCCATCCTGGACAGCTGTCATCCATTTCCTCTGGTAAGTTCACTACCAGGAGTCCACCTGACATACTAGAGATTTTCCTCATTTCCCCTTGATTTTGAAGACAATAGCAGAGCATCAGGCTACTCACCTGTCAGCCCTTGTCCTTCCCACATGACCAGTCCATCATCTCTTCCTATTATACTGATGACATCTTTTACTCTTGTTTTTCTCTGAAGTTCTCCGTTGGCTTCGTTGTGAGATTCATTTTCAGTTCTTCAGAGACTATTGTGTCCTTTATGCTATAAAACAATACCAGCAGAATATTGGTATTAAAAAGATAAGGTTTGTTTCTGGGAGAAGTTTGGAGTTATTAAAGAAGCTTTGCAATTAACCAAAGGCATTCCTCCTTCTCCTATTTAATTCTAGACCTTATTCATCTATTAATATTATGTATTCCATATGCAAAAATGTATAAACATAGTTACATACACATACATATATGTGTATAAATATATCTGTGTAACACACAGACACACATATGTAAATACACACTTAGGGTAAGCTTTATAGAGTGTTGCTACAACTGCATGCCATAATTTGGAGAGACATTTGTCATCTACTTGATCTTTCTTATGGTGAAGATTGGGCCCTACTCTTTTAAATGGTCATAGTGATCTGTAACTCTTCAAGGCACTCTGCAATGTTCTGGGGCTTGGTACAGCCAGCACAGTGTCCTCTGCAAACAGGAGAACTTCAAGGCTCTTACCATCTGCAGGGAATCCTCTTCAACTTGGACTTTATACTATATCTCCATCACAATAATGAGTAGAGGCCTTTATCTCCTTGTTTTATGTTTTGCCTGGTATTTATGATCACAGGGTTTTGAATAAAATTGTCTTTGTTGTTTTATCTCCCAAGGAATCTTTAATTATTTTGATATTCAGATTAGACACACCTTCTTAGAAGATAATCTTTTTAAAAATTTTATTTATTTATTTTTAGTTTTCAACCTTTACTTTTAAAAGATTTTGAGTTCTAAATTTTCCCCCTCCCTTTTCTCCCCGTTCGCCAAGATGGCATGCAATCTGATATAGGATATACCTCAATCACATTAAACATATTTCCACATTAGTCATGTTGTAAAGAACAATCAGAACCAAAGGGGAAAACCTTGAGAAAGGAAAAAAAGAGAGAGAGAGAGAGAGCAAATAGTATGCTTTGATCGGCATTCAGACTCCATAGTTCTTTCTCGGGAAGTGGATAGCATTTTCCATCATGAGTAGATGAGAATCTTTAAAGTGACATTTTGATCTACTGAATCAAATACTTTTAACAATCAGCAATCATTACAGGGAGATCTTATATTCTCTACATCTTTTAGTCAATTGTGAGATGATAAAGATGTGGTCCAGGGAAGCATATCACTTGCAAAAACCTTCATGTTCTCTACAAATACAGTTATTGAGCATGCTGGAGGCATGTAGTGATAAATCTGATGAACGTTTCGTATTAATGGAAAGTAGTTTATATGTGTCAGTAATTGTTGGTGTTAGTTGCCTTTCTGCAGTATTTTTAAAAGGCTCATTTTTTTCCCCCAAGCCTTTGCTGTCTCTTCTCCTTCTGATAGCTTGTGAATGGACCCCTCAATGCCCTTACAATAATGTTGACACCAGCAAGGAACTCCTCTGTATTCACTTGGTCTAATCTGGCTGCCTTTTCTGCCTTTGTCTTCTTTATTGCTATTTCTGACTCCTCTATAAACACACCCAGGATTATGATGTTAGAGTTCAAGTATGGTGGCTCTACTGTCTTTGATGGGGAAAAGGTTTTTTTTAATGAAAATCTTTGCAGGTATTTTGCATTTATCTCTTGCTTGTTGTCCTGTTTCCGTTTTAATCCTCAAATACCCTTGGAATCATGTTGCTTAATTAGATGTCTTTTTAACAATTTTTTTTATTAATTTATTTTCATTTATCAACAATCACTTCCATATGCTTTTGAGTTCGAAATTTTTCTTCTCCTTCTTCCCCACCACCCTCCCCAAGATAGCACACAATCTGATATAGGCTATACATATACATTTCTATTAAACATACTTTCACATTAGTGATGTTGTAAGTAAGAATTAGAACCAATAGGAGGAACCACCAGAAAGAGGAAACAAAACTCAACAGAGGAGAAAAAAATTAGCAAATAGTGTGCTTCGATCTGCATTCAACTTCCATAGTTCTTTCTTTGGATGTGAATAGCATTTTTCATCATGAGGTCTTTGGAGATTGTATTGCTGGGAAGGGTTAAGTTTATCAATATTAGTCATCGCACAACGTGGCTGTTGTGTACAACGTTCTCTTGGTTCTGCTCACTTTACTCAGCATCAGACCATACAAGTCTTTCCAGGTTTTTCTGAAGTCAGCCTGTTCATCATTTCTTATGGAACAGTAGTATTCCATTACATTCATATGGCACAACTTTTTCAGCCATTCCCCAATTGATGGGCATCCTCTCAATTTCCAATTCTTTTCCACCACAAAAAGAGCTGCTATGAATATTTTTCTACTTAATTAGATATCTTGCCAAACTATCTTTAAACTGGTTTTAAAAAGCAGTTTAGATTTATTTAAATCTTACATGCTTCTTTCTGCTTTATTAGGCAATGCTACAAAAAATCATCCTTCTTTGGAAATTTTACAAATGAATTTTTCTTTTAAATTGGTATTGCCTTGGCCCATGAAGCAACCTGACATTATGTAACAGCCACTCCCAACCAAAAAATACTCTAATGCCATTAAAAATATATTAAAATAACCATACTATCATAGAGTAGGGAGACAGTAGTCCAGCTGTACTCTGTTCTGATGAGACAACATCTGGAATGCCTACTCCACTCAGTTCTGAGTGCCACATTTTAGGGAAAACATTGATAAACTGAAGCCTCTTAAGACAAGGGTGACTAGGATCAATCAATTAGTCAATAAACATTTATTAAGCACCTGCCAAGTATCAGGCATTGTGCTAAGTGCTAAGGATACAAAAAGAGGCAAAAGACAGTCCCTGCCCTCAAGGAGCTTACCATCAGTGAGAGAGACAGCATGCAAACAAATGTAAACAAAATGAGCTATATACAGGATAAATAGTAAATAACAGAAAGAAGGCACTGAACTTAAGGTTGGGGGGCAGCTAGGTGGCACAGTGGATAGAGTACCAGCCCTGAGTTCAAATCTGGCCTCAGGTACTTCCTAACTATGTGACCCTAGGCAAGTTACTTAATCTCAATTGCCTCCAAAAGAATTTTTTTTTTTTAAAGAGAGGTTGGGGAAGGCTTCCTGTAGAAGGTGGGATTTTAGTTGGGATTGTGAAAACCTTTGAGATCATAGCCTATAAGGAATGGTTGAGGGAACTGGGGGTGTTCATCTTGGAGAAAAGAAAACAGAACAGATATAATAACTGTCTTCAGGTTTTTGAAGGGCTGTCAGATAGAAAAGCAGATAAGTTGTTTTTTTGCTTGGCTCCATATTCCAGAACTAGGAGCAATGGATAGAAACTTCAGAGAGTCAAGTGTAGGCTTGATATAAGGAAAAACTTTACTACAATCAGAGTTACACAATAATGACATTGAATGGGTCAGAAAGTAGTAGGCTCCCCCTCACTACAGAGCATCAAGCAGAGTCATAATTAGGGGGGAGTGTGGAGGACACGCTTCCTTCCTGAAGAGACCACCATCCCCCTGCCTTGCCTTGTGGTCTTCTACCAGCCTAGGCCATGCCATGGCATGATCACCTCCTGCTCACAATCCTTGGGGCCCTATTGATGAGTGTCATTCTCTTTGGGCCCAACCCCTGGGGGCCAGGGAATAAACTCTCTGAGACACAGGTTGCTGCTGCTGCTGCTGCTGTTTGTCTTTTGTTCTTTTTTTTTTTATAGGCAATTGGGGTTAAGTGACTTGCCCAAGGTCACACAGCTAGTAAGTGTCAGGTCTGAGGCCAAATTTGAACTCAGGTCCTCCTGACTTCAGGGCCAGTGCTCTATCCACTGCGCCACCTAGCTGCCCCTTTGTCTTTTGTTCTTGAAGAGGACCATGACATGAGGAAGGTGATGCCATGACATGCAAATGAATTGGATTTAAGTGATATTGGCTGTCCTTTCAGAACAAGGGCCCATGTGTAGGAACTGTCCTTTGTGCCACCACCAAATTCTGTGCCATTTGTGAGAATTCCTAATTGTGGTTCCATCTTTAAGCAAAGGCTTTGTTGCTACTTGTCAGGTATGTTGTGAAAGAGATTCAGATATGGATGAGACTATATGGCCACTGAATCCCCTTTCAGCTGTGATTCTGTAATTCAGAAGCTCTGGGAAGCAAAAGTTTCCATGTGCTGAGAGTCAGAACAGAGAAGTAGACAACAGTGACCCCAGTGGCTCAGGTGTAGCCTACACTCCTCTCAGGTGTGTTGTTCAATATTTTGATTCATGATGTCGCAGCTACTATTTTTTTTTTTTGGTTGTGTTGTTCCATGGGACAGTTGTTATGTTTGGCTCTGCCTGAGACCTAGAGGCGTTGCAGACAATGACTAGTTGATGGGAAGAATAATTAAACAAGGAAGGCAGGAAGTCTCAGAGGCTTCCAAAGAAAATTTCATTCCTATTTAGCAGCAGGAGGTAGCTTTTCAGTTCCCCCAACATACGCCACAGAAGTTTAAAGGCATTTCATCTTCTGGACAAACTGTCATTGGCTAAGTTCACCCTGAGGGTCAAGTCAAGGCCTCCAGATATTTTTGGCTGAGGTCCTAAGCACCATTGGTTGGGGGGGGGTGTATTTCTTGTTAATTACATGATGTATTAGAAAGAATCTCAGATTTAGATTCCAAGTCCTTGGGTTTGAATTATGCCTCCATTTACTATTTGTGTAACTTTGGGCAAGAATGAGTGAATGAAAAAGCATCTGTTAAGCACTTACTAAGTGTCAAACTTTGTTGTGAGTGCTGGAGATAGCATAGATAAATGAAACATTCCCGGCTCTCAAGAAGTTGGTGTTATGGGGGGTACAACACATATAGGAGGGCTTAGCTGCTGGGCCTGGTTGTGCTAAGAGTGCAGCTGTGAGGCAAAATGCATTTTCTTTAGTGTCATTTCCATTGATAAGACCATGCCTATTTCTAATGTTGACCCATTTGACAGAGCCAAGGACTTTGGTGGAGAGATCTTTCTGGTCTGGGTTGTTAGTAGCTGTGGCTGTTGAGGCAGCTGACAGGTTTCTGTGGAGGGTGCTCTCCTAGGTAATGGCTGAGGAGGCTGGGCTGGACCCTTGGCCAGTAGCCGGAGGTATGGGCGCTACTATTTGAGGGGCTCTTGGGTATGGGATGCTGGGCTACCTCCACTGGGAATGAAGAAGGGAGTGGTGGTTGTGGTGTTAGTGGTTTGGCCTGCCTGGCACGTGCCTCTTGTTTCATCTTGCTGCCTCTGCTAGGTTGATCTTCCTGCTTGGGGCATTTAGTTGGCTTTAATGTTAGTGGTGGCAAGAATTTCAGCTGATTTCCATAGGGGTTGCTCCTCTGGAAGATGAAAGGGGAATCACTTCCACTATCTGGGTCTCAGTTTCCTCATCAATAAAATGAAGGGCCTAAATGAAATTATTTTGAATATTATTTTGAATCAATTTCAAATTATTTTGAATCAATCAACTAACAAGAGCCTACTAAGTACTATGCTAAATCCTAGGGATACAAGGAAAAGCAAAAACAGCCCCTGCCCTCATGGGAAGACAACATGAAAATAACTAGGTACACTCAAGATATATAGAAAGTAGATGCAGACCACACTACCTGGGCTCTGCTTCTTGCTTCAGCAGATCATATCAGGGTACCCCCCCAGAGCCCCTTACCCTTGACTTTACCTTTCTGAAGCTGACCAGCTCAGCTTGTCTGCTAGCCAACCCCTGGAACTGGCCACCTCAAGTTGCCTTTTGACTGCCTCCTTTCTGGAACAGTCTCCTTCTCAGCCAGCCTCCTGTCTCAGGGACACAGTGCCTCCTTGGCATCTAGCCCTGTGCTTTAGGGACAAGTCACCTCCTTTGCCACCAGTCCCTTGCCATGAACTCCACCTTCCAGATCTGTCACATCTTCTCTTTTTTAAAATTAATTTATTTTGATTTATCAACAATCACTTCCATGTGCTTTTGAGTTTAAAATTTTTCTCCTCCTTCCTCCTCCACCTTCCCCAAGATGGCATACAATCTGATATAGGCTATACATATACATTCCTATTAAACATATTTTCACATTAGTGATGTTGTAAGAATTAGAACCAATAGGAGGAACCATCAGAAAGAGGAAACAAAACTCAACAGAGGAGAAAAAAAATAGCAAATAGTATGCTTCAATCTGCATTCAAACTCCATAGTTCTTTCTCTGGATGTGGAGAGCATTTTCCATCATGAGACTTTTGGAGATATCTTTGATCCTTGTGTTGCTGGGAAGGGTTAAGTCTATCAATATTAGTCATTGCACAACGTGTCACATGTTTTCCCCAGAGGCTAAGGCTGCTGTCAACCACTTGGCCAACCTCTACCTGTGGGCCTCTTACTCTTACCTGTCCTTGTTTCTTTATTTCAATCAAGATGATGTCACCCTCCCTGGTGGTGTAGCACTTTTTTCTATGATATGGTAAAGGAAAACCTCAAAGGCCTAGTCTTCTTCCAGATTATGTGGAAACCTGACCAAGATGAATGGGGCTGTATCCTGAATGCCAAGGAGTCTGTTTGGGCCCTGGAGAAGGGCCTATACCAGGCCCTAATCGAGCTGCATGCTCTAGGCTTCAGCCAAGGAAACCCATATCTCTGAGACTTCCACCCTGTGCCACATGCAAGTGAGTCCCCAGGCTGGGTGGGTACCTATTTAAGAGGCTCAGTCTGACACCTGACTAGAATCTAGGCCCTCCTCTATGACTGGGACTCATCTTGATGCTTTGGCTACCATCCCAAACCTGAAAGTAAGTATTGACAATAAAATTTTTTTTGTGGGGGTGAGGAGAGAGAGAGAGAGAGAAGAGAGAGAGAGAGAGAGAGAGAGAGAGAGAGAGAGAGAGGAGACGAGAGAGAGCGAGAGGAGAGGAGAGGAGAGGAGAGGAGAGGAGAGGAGAGGAGAGGAGAGGAGAGGAGAGGAGAGGAGAGGAGAGGAGAGGAGAGGAGAGAGGGAATCTTTTGTAGAAGGTGGGAGTTGAGTTGAGTCTTGACAGAAGCTAAGTCAGACTTACACTTTAGGAACATCATTCTGACAGTTGTATGGAAGGTGGATTGGAGTGGAGAGAGACTTGAGGCAGTAAGACCAATTAAGAGGGTATTGCAGTAGTTCAGGTGAAAGGTGATGGGCCTCGAATTAGGGTGGTGGCTGTGGGTGAAGAAAGGCATGGAGAAAGGATGTTGTTAAGGTAGATATGACAAGATTTGGCAGCTTATTGGATATGTGGGGAGAATGAGGAATTTAGGATGAAACTAAGGTGGCAAACTTAGATGACTAGAAAAAGGTGGTGCCCTTGACAGTAATAGCGAAACTCAGAAGAGGGGAGGGTTTTGTGGAAAAGAAAACAAGTTCTGGTTTTGGACATGTTGAGTTTGAGATGCCTGGGAGACATCTAGTTTGAGATGTACAAAGGGCAGTTAGTGACGCAGGACTAGAGAGAGACGAGGGCCAAATATGTAGATCTGGCAATTGTTTACATGGAGGCGATCATTGAACTCTTGAAAAGAATCTTGTGACTAAACCTAACTTCTTTCTCAAGATTTGTTTAGAGAGGACAGGAATTCTTTTTCCAATCAATCAACCAACCAACAAATGTTTAAGTGACTACATGTGCCAAGCAGGCATGCTGTTCTCCTTATGTTGACCTCTCTTGTCATCACTTCACCTAAGGCTTTCCACATTTCCTTATGTTCTTTGTATTTATCATTTAGGTACTTCTAGCACTCTAATTCATTAACATCCTAATCTCCAATCATTAGACTTCGAGGTTGACTGTGACTAACCCATGTCACTCTCCATGGCCAGAAGCTTTAATGGCTCTTTATTGCTGCCACAAGGATAACATACAGCCTTCTGACTAGAATTTAAAGTCCTTTTGGGGAAGTTAGGTGGTGCAGTGGATACAACACTGGCCCTGGAGTCAGGAGGACCTGAGTTCAAATCTGGCCTCAGATACTTACTAGCTAGTTGTATGACCCTGGGCAAGTCACTTAACCCCCATTGCCTCCAAAATTAAAAAAAAAAGTCCTTTTCAATTTGGCTCCAACTGAGCTTTCCAGGATTCCATGATTACCCATGATGCTCTCTTACACATTACATTTTGGCCAGACTAGGCGTCTTGATCCTCCTCTTACATAACAGTGCTCTCTTTTTTTAAAATTTATTTTATTGATTTATTTTGATTTATCAATAATTACTTTCATGTGCTTTTGAGTTTAAAATTTTTCTCCCCCTTCCTCCCCACCACCCTCCCCAAAACAGCGCACAATCTGATATAGGCTATACATTTACATTCCTATTAAATGTACTTTCACATTAGTGGTGTTGTGAGTAAAAATTAAAACCAATAGGAGGAACCATCAGAAAGAGGAAACAAAACTCAACAGAAGAGAAAAAAAATAGCAATTCAGCTTCCATAATTCTTTCTTTGGATGTGGATAGCAGTTTCTATCATGAGGCCTCTGGACATGTCTTAGATCCTTGTATTGCTGGGAAGGGTTAAGTTTATCACTATTAGTGGCTGTTATTGTATACAACGTTCTCCTGGTTCTGCTCACTTCACTCGGCATCAGACCATGCAATTCTTTCCAGGTTTTTCTGAAGTCAGCCTGTTCATCATTTCTTATAGCACAATAGTATTCCATTACACTTATATACCACAACTTGTTCAGCCATTCCCCAATTGATGGGCATCCTCTCAATTTCCAATTCTTTGCCACCACAAAAAGAGCTGCTATGAATATTTTTGTACACGTGAGTACTTTTCCCATTTGTAAGATCTCTTTGGGATATAGCCCTAGAAGTGCTATTACTGGGTCAAAGGGTATGCAGTGCTCTTTTTCTTCATCTGGGCCTCTTGAAAACCCTTTCCTGATCATCCCAGTTGCTAATACCCCCTGAAATTTCTTCATATTTGTTTTGTGCATCTCTTGTATTTACTTACCTATGTACACGCTATATACTTCAGTAGGATATTATTTCTGTCTTTGTATTTGTGTCTCTGGTGCCTAGCACAGTGTCCAGCACATAGCAGGTGATTAATAAATGCTTATTGATTGGTTGGTTGAATAAGGGCATGAACTGTCTGATTTTTGTCTTTTTCCCCCTAGTGCCTAGCACAGACTCAAGGACATAGTATGTATTTGATAAATGTTTGCTAAATTAAATAGAATTTTTTTTTGCTATTACAAATAGAAGAAATATGAACATTTTCCAAAAGATACATATTTTTCTCCCACCTTTTCATAAGGTCTTGGGGATAAAATCCTAACAATAGCGTTGCTGGAGCAAATGGTATGACCACTTTTGTGAAGGGAAAGGAAGGGGAAAGGGAATAAGCATTTCTATAGTACCTACTATATTCCAAAATCTGTACTAAATGCTTTTTACAAATACCATTTCATTTGATCCTCACAGTAATACTACATGATAGGTGTTGTTATCCCCATTTCATAGTTGGGGAACTACCTTGCCCATGGTCTCACAGACAGTAAATGTCTGAGGCTGGATTTGAACTCAGATTCTTTCCTGAAGCTATGGCCTGACATGGGGAATGGTGGCTACAGCTGGCTGGGAGATTTGCTGGATAAGACTTCAAAGTTACTTGGACAACTGACCAGGTAGGAGTAGCTGCTCTACTCTTCCCCTCCCCTAACCCCACCCAATTACTTTGTTTTATTTTTATTTGTTTCCCCCAGTAAGCTTCTGAAGGGCAGAGTCTAGTTCATTTTTTGTCTTTATATCTCCAGCACCAAGCACGATGCCTGATATATTGTAGGCACTTAATAAATGCTTATTGACTGACTGACAAGATCTGTTAAATTTTATTGAATAGTCACATCATGGAAGTGAGGCCTTATTCCCAAGTCAAATGCTTCATGCTTTTCCTCTGTCTTCCACATCTTCAAGCTGCAGATGGAGATCAGGGTGAGAGCAGAGAGCTTGTTTTTTCCCCCATTCTCCCAGTTGCTTACCACTGACTTCTAGCCAAATGGACAGGGAGGCAGGACGCAGCTTTTCAATTCCAAAGCAGGTGCACAGGGAGTTCAGATGTTAAGAAGAGGAACCGCTGGTCTGGGCCAGTCCACATCTGATGTCTATAACCGGCAACTCAGGTAACTTCATCCAGAAAGAGAGACAAGTTAGATTTCATGACAGGACATTTCAACCACAACACCCCCATTCAATCATGTTAAACCGCCAAAGTGCCTCAAGAGGATTCAGTTTCAGAAAACTGAACATGAGCTGAAAGGAGGGAGGGAGAAACCTTGGAAGGATTGACTGCAAATAGGTGGTGATTTTTGAAGTTCCATGCCTAAACCGAAAGATCGTGAGTTCTCCTCCAGCACTTTAATTAACCCCTGAAGGGCCATAATGCTTGCCTAGAGGCCTCATTGAGTTGCATGTCTAGGGAATGGCAACTTCTTCATTTTCAATATATCTCTCTGTGCTTGGCTCAGTGACAAAACAATAGTGGTAATCTAACAGGAATAAAAAGTTTTGCAATCTCATAATTGTTATATAATAACCATGCAAAGTCTTGCTCCTTATTGTTAGCATAATTTTCTCAGTAACAGCTACAGGTAATCCTCATGATCTTAACAACAGGCTCCAAACTTTTGGGAGTAATTAGCTTGAGAATGGTCACCTGCTGATTTGTGTCATCACTGAGAACAGAACAGCAAAAATATTTGGCTTAAAACTGCAGGAGGAAGAATGAGGACAGACATGACTGTAGTGTGCTAGGGGTTGAAGCCAAGGGTTCGCAACCTTTCAAAAATAGCATGCCAGAGTTCTGCCCTCTTTTCCCGAAGCACATACGGGTAGGGGATGGTGGTGACTACATGCTAAAGCAGGAAAGTTTGAGCTTCAAGGCCAACTCTTGTGTCAGACCGTCTTTGGCTTTTGCCAAAGGTAGGTACAGTAGCAGGAATTAGTCCATGAAAACTAGCCTACTCTTTTTGGAATGTATGTCAAAGGCTGCCTAGATTTTGAGACAGTCTAGACGGTTGCTCCCTATCAGGGTTTTACAGCCTTCAGTCTGGCCTGGAGCTTGATGCTACAGAAATCAGTGCCACTAAACATGTTTACATGATAGCACATGTATACCATATGTCAGATTGCTTCCATCTTGGGGAGGGGGAAGGGAGGAAGGGAGAAAAATTTGGAACTCAGAATAAAAAAAATGAGTGTTGAAAACTATCTTTCATGTAATTGGAAAAAATAAAATGCTATTTACAAAAAAAGAAAAGAAAGAAAGAAATCAGTGCCACTGATTTCTACACTGTCTTCTACTCCTGCTGTGTGAATTACAGGCCCTTTTATCACCTGTGAGTGGTGTGTATGGTATCCTCCATTTTAATAAGAAAAAATGTTGATAATAATAGAGGTAGCAACTAGATCTGTGATTTCATTGTTGTAGGGTTCCCTACATTGGTTCTCTGGGAGGAATTTCTACTGGTGCATCTGGGCACCTTCTCTGAAAATGAGTTTTAGAGAATTGCCTGGAGCCACTGAAAAGTTAAGTGACTTGTCCACAGTCCTAGTGCTGCCAAAGTGTCAATGACAGGACTTGAACCCAGGGCATCCAAAGTCTGAGAATAGCTTTCTCTTATACATAAGCAGAAGAATTAAGGGATATTACCAAAGGATTCTTCCCCTTTTGGTAGGATTGCCACAAGACTTCTAGGAACCCCCTTGGCTCCTGGTTCCTAGATCAGTCTCTGTCCATATGAGCACACTGCTTTCCTCTTCTCCCCAGAGCTAAACCTACAAGAACCTCAAAGTTATATGGGTAGATGTTTTGAGAAGGAACAGAGGCTCTAGGAATCCCAGGGTTACCTCTGGGGAGAGAAAAAGGGCGCAGCCTTCCGTTGCCATATTGAAAGGTACAAAAACCGTTTTGTTCATTGCAAACGAAGAGAAGATATGATTTTAAATGCCGCACTTTGGCTGGATATGCTGGGCAGACCAGGGCCTCAATGATCGGTCATACCAAATGAAACATATGATTTTGGAGCTATTTGAAGGCAGGCAAGCTGAAAACATTGTGCACCAAAGGGCGGCCAACAGTGGCCTGCACGCAATCGAAATCACTCCCCCCCCCCCCCCCGGGCGAGTATGTTGATTCATATTTAGGGCAATTTCCCTTACTGTAACACCACAGAAGTGAGTGAGCACAGGCTTTGCCTGGAGGAGCGATTTCCCATCTTAATGACTTCCAGTTAAGGAGCAGCCTGCAGAAAGGCTAGCGGGAGGAGCTTGTTGAGGTTGGGTCTCCGCAGCAAATTGGTCCCAGCCCATTGATATTCAAGTCCTGGCTTCCTGGAAGAAATATCTTAGATTGTATCCCCTACCTTGCCTCTCTTTCTACTAGCTTATCATGCCAACAAGGTGGGGGAAGGGAGAGCTGATCAACCACCTTAGCTTCGGTGTCAATGGCAAACCTAAAATATGTTTGAGAAGGCAATGCCTCATCACTTGCAGCCTGGACTACTGAAGTGGCCTCTGAAGTGGACTTTCTGTTTTAAGGATCTCCCCTCTCCAGGTCATCCTCCTCACAGCTGCCAAGTGGGTTATTCTGAAGGTCTGACCACATCACCTCACTAATCAATAAATCCTAATGCCTCCCTCCCTCTTACACAAAGAGTCCATTATAAGCAATAATAATAATAATGCCGCTTCTAAAGCCCTTTACAACCTCACTCCCATAACACATGATATATGTATATCTAGATACACATACACATATATGCACACATACACATACATGTATGCATGTATATATGTGTCTGTATATACATATATATGAACCTTATTACATATTATTGCCCTTCCTGCATGATGCCATTTTGCCAAAAGGACTTCCTGCCATTTCTTACAATCCGTCTGTCCCGCTGACTATTCAAATTTGGCACGAATTCCCACCTCCCCTCTGCCTCTTAGAATCTCTTCAAATCCCTTAGTTTCCTTCAAAACTGCTCAAGCAACACCTTCTACATGAAAAGTTTCCTGATAATAATAATAGCTAGCATTTATGTAGCACTTTGAGGCTGGCAAATCACCTTACATACATTTTTGTCATTTAATCCTGATAACAACCCTGTAAGGTAGGTGCTATTATTATCTCCATTTTACAGATGAGGAAACCAAGACTAAAAGAGGGTAAATGATTTGCCCAGGGTCACACAGCTTGTAAAGTGACTGAGGCAAGATTCTAATGAAGGTCTTCCTGAGGTCAAGTCCTTCAGGCTATCCACTAGAACAGGGGCTGTTAAATGAGTGTGTGTGTGTGTGTGTGTGTGTGTGTGTGTGTGTGTGTGTGTGTGTGTGTGATGAATCCCTTTAGCATACTGGTGAAGCCTACGGACATTTTCTCACAATAATGTTTTAAATGCATAAAATAAAATATGTAGGATTACTAACCTAACCAATTATATTGATATCTCTCTCTGTCGTGTCTCTCTCTCTCTCTCTCTCTCTCTCTCTCTCTCTCTCTCTCTCATCTATCTATCTATCTCATGGACCCATGGTTAAGGATCTTTGCACTAGAGTCACCCTTCTGCAATGAGAGCATGAGAGATAATGTTAGATAGGGTGTTGCCCAGATTATACTAAGGAATTAAAGCCAGGCTGTCTTGCTTCCAAGTGCCATGCTCATCCAATTTACCTTGTATTGACTGTATTTTGGAGATGTCTCCTTTGGTAGAATATAAGCTGCTAGAGGACAAGGAGTTTCATTTTTATATCCCCAGAACCTAGCACAATGCTTGGCACACAGATACTTAATAAATGGTGGTTGATTGTTTGGTGTAGCACAAATAGTAAATGCTGCAGGAGTTTAGGGGAGTAAGGATCCCTACAGGCTGGGGGTGAGTAGGGTAGACCTAGAGTTGGACTTTGAAAGAATTTAGAGGAGCAACAAGAGTTTTTTGGGGGAAAGGGAGCAAAGCCTACAAAGCCAAGTGGTGGAAATAGGCATGGGACAGGCATGTGCTAGTAAATGTTTAACAAGCTGCTTTCAGCACAACACACTTTTAATTCAATTTACATTATTGTCATTTGTTTCACCACTTTCTTAAGTCTAGATAATCAACGAAACAATAAGTCAAGCCTTGATTTGTAGGTGTAAATGCTCACACTGAAAGTGTAACAGTCAGCTCTCCAGAGACATTACGAATTGGCTCCAGGGCACCATGATGTGAAGAATGGGATGAGAAAACAATGAGGAGACCTCTGTATGAAGTGTTCTGTAGGGAAAGCAATGAGAGATAAGGTTAGGTAGGGTGCTGACCATATTATACTAAGGAATTGAACTCAGGTCATCTTGATTCTTGAGGAAGGCTTTATCTCCATTGACTGTGCTATCTCAAAATAATGGTTAAGTCAACAAGCATTTATTAATAGTTTACTACATACCAGACACTATGCTAAGAGCTGGGAATGTGAATACAAAATAAGTCCATGCCCTCCAGAAGTTCATATTCTAATTTAACTTGGCTGGCACCTAAAAATAGAGATTCCAGAAGGTAATGGTTGGGTCACATGATCAAAGGGGAGGTATACCTCACTCGACCCAAGAGATGTGGATAGGATTAGCCAATAGTGAGTAGTTTCTAAAAATTTGGGTGTAAAGCAGACATTTGCAAATTGAGTACTATTTGACCATTTTTTGTTTTATTTTAGAAATGTTCTTTGTTTCTGACTCTTCTTCAGGTGACAAAACTCCCTAAAAGTCTGGTTTTAAGATTCTTTTCCAACAACAACCAAAATAATTAATTTTCTCTCACACAACAGGTGTTCAAAAGATGTTTACTGAAGGAATGAATGAAACAATGAATTCCGTTTAATTCAGTTCAACAAATATTAAGCCCCTTTCCCCCATGCCTGGAATGGTCTCCTTGCTAACCTCTGACTCTTAGAATTCTTAGCTTCCTTTAAGACCCTGCTCAAGTGATGCTTCCTGCAGAAAGCCTTTCTTGGTCTCTTCTCTTCCTCTTCCCAATTCCATCCTCCCTTCCCCCCCCACTTCCCCTCTAAATCTACCTTCCATCTCTTCTGTACTGAGCGTGTATGTACACATCTTCCTCATTAAGATGTAAGCTCCTTGAGGGCAAGGATCACGATTTTGCCTTTTTTTGAATCATCATCCTGGGCACAGTGTTGATGGATTGATTGAATGAGAGGCTGGGGTGATGGGTATAGTGAAGAGCCTTGAATTTAGAATCAGAGGACCTGAGTTTTAACTCTTGCTTGGCTCTTCCACTATGACTTTGAGTAAGCTCCTTTCTATTCTATTCCTGGGGTTTAGCTTCTTCCTTAGTAGAACTACAAGGGATCATAATCTCTAAGGTCCCTTTCAAAAGCTTTTTAATGAATGAAAAGCACTGAACCAGGCAGTGGATCTTTTGGTAAACTAAAGAATCCTTTTAAATGTAAATCATTATTTTCCAGCATGTTCCCTAAAATGAAGAAGTATAGTTTCCTTGCTGATTTAATCTGGCAGATAGCTTCTGCACCCTGAGTCTTGCCTTTAGGGGACAGCTTTGGTCCTGTCTCCTCTCTCTTCACCATTCATTAGTGCAAGCTTTCTTTCCCAGATCTCAGAGGGGAATGACCTGCTCCTACAAGACAACCACCCAAGAAGCCCCATTAGGGGGAAGGTTGCAATTAAGGGTAACTGAAGAATACCACAACAGAACAAAAGTTTTCTGTTTGTTGAAAGGAAGTGAGGGAGGAAAAGCAGGGAAACTGGGTAACTGAGGAGTAGGCCCCCTGGGGCTGTGTTGTAGTTAACATCCTGGCTGGGGAAGGACTAGCCCTGGGCAATAACTTTGCTCTCCTTGGAACAGCAGCCCAGCCCCCCTACTACTCTCACTCCCACTCCCACTCTCACTCCTTCTGGCTGAAACCATATGGTGGCCTGAAGGTCCTATGATTGAGAGGCAGAAAGGATGTTAGAGGTCATTCTAGTCCAACTCAGTCTCTTTACAGATGAGGAAACTGAGGCCCAGAATGTTTAACATATTTTCTGACTCCAAATATAGTCCACTTTCATACACTTAGTTACTCACATGGAATAACTTCTACTCTTTTGAAGGAGCAACCTTTTATTTTACCTTTTATTTCCAAGATAAAAAAAAGAGAGAAAGAAAGAAAAAGAAAAACAAAACCCCTGCAACAAGTGTGCATAGTCAAGTAAATTCATCCCCACATTAGACATGTCTAAAACTACTCATCTCACTCTAGTACATCACCTCTCTGTCAGGAAGTGGGCAGCATTCTAAGTTACTGGTCATCTGGAATCATGGCTGATCATCCTGTTGATCAGATTTCTTAAGTGTTTCAAATTGTAGTATAAGTTGTTCTGTTTCTGTTCATTTTGATCTTCATCAGCTTAAAGTGAGGTTCAAGTGACACCTGCTCCTACCACCCCATTCTTGTTTGTATAAATTTTTACTTGCACCCCCTGGTTATGTGAGATAGTGACCTGCCATTACTTCTTTTGTTTCCCCTAATGTTTCCTTTTTCCCTTTCCCTTTTCTTTATTCTTTTCAGATTGTCACAGCATAAAATTCAGTCCCAGGCCCTCCATCTTATTTGCTTTCCTTTATGATGTCTGTTGACATTATAGTTTGTATCATCCCCCTCTCCATTAGAAAGTAACCACTTCATCCTTATAATTTTCTGATTGCTGATTTTTATTTGCCTTTTTATATTTCTCTTTGCTTCCATGTTTGTACTTCAAAGTTTCTACTTAGCTATGGTCTTTTCAATAGCAATGCTTGGAAGTCCTCTAGTTCATTAAATATCCATTTCCCCCTGCCTGTAGGATTATACTCATTTTTGTTGAGTAAGTTATTCTTCATTATAAACCTCTAACTTTTGCTTTATGGAATATTGTATTACATACATACTCTTTACTTCTTTTTAATTGTATCTGTTCAAATTTGGGTGATCCTGACTGTGGTTCCTTAGTCAAGATTAAGTGCTTGAATTCTTTCTTTCTGGTAGCTTTCAGTATTTTTTTCCTGATCTGGAAATTTTAGATTTTGGCTATGATATTCTCGGGAATTTTCATTTTGGGGGTTTCTTTCAGGAAGTGACCAATGGATTCTTTCTATTTTCACTTTGCCCTCTGGTTCTTAGAGATCCAGGCAGTTCTCTTTTATGATTTCTTGAAAGATGATGTCTAGGTTCTTTTTTTTGGTCATGGCTTTCAGGTAACCCAATGATTCTTAAATAATCTCTCCTTGATTTGTTGGGTTTTTTTTTTTTTAATGTGAAATACCTTAGGTTTTTTTTTTTCTATTTTTCAATCTTTTGAATTTATTTAAAATTTCTTGTTGTCTCATGGAGCCATCATTTTCTGTTTAGTCCATTCTAATTTTCAGGGAATCTTTTACTTGGGTACATTTTTGCACCTTTTCTACTAAGCTGTTAATGCTCTAAGTTTGTCCTCCATAACTCTCATTTCTTTTTCAATTCTTTTCTTTATTGCTCTTATTTCATTTAAAATATCATTTAAACTAATTTTTAAGTTCTTCCATAATTTATTTTAAGAATAATCTTGATGGTAAACTGTGTTTTTCTTTGAGACTTTGCTGACAGGTGTTCTTCTGGGTTTGTGTCTTGAGCATCCTTGGACTCACAATAGTTCTTTATTTTTTGTTTAATTCTTTTTTCAGTAATCTGCTTTAGAAGCATTGCTGGATTGAGAACTCTGGGAGTTGAGTCTGTGATCCTACTTTATTTTGGGAGACCCCAGTGCTGCGGTCCTATTCCAGACAATCCTTTGGCTGGGGCTTTGGCTGCTGGTCTGGGCAGGGAGTCTAATTTCAGTTCTGGGAGTCTCTGCTTTGCTGGCTTAGCTCAGACCTTTGGGTACTAAGTCCATTATCTCAGTCCTCTGCTGTTCCATTTGCCTGTTGTTCTGGTCATTTGCCTGTACATCAAATTTGTGATCTTGGACAGGAAAGGTGACTTACTGTAGTTTCTCCTTTGACTTCTAGATCAAATTTGTGATCTCGTACAGGAAAGATGATTTACTGTAGTTTCTCCTTTGACTTCCTGATCACTATTGAGTTTGGAATACTTCTTGGATTATTGGAATAGTTGGGGTGGTGCTGGGCTTTATTGTTTCTTTCTACTATGCCATCTTGGTTGGTCTGCCTTCAGAAAACTCTCTAAGACTACAGATATCCAAAGAGTTGCCAGTCTGCACCAGTGGAGAGAGTTCCCATACTGGGACTTCCCTACACTAGTGAATCAAAGAGAAAACAGTAGTAAAGATTTTCTGATTGCTGATTTTTATTTGCCTCCCAAGAAGCCTATGTTGACAAACTATAGAAGGCTGAACTAAAAGATTGTATTTCCAAGTGCCTTGAGATGCAGGTGGTATGGGTGAAGGACAGGCAAGCAAGAAGCTTTCCTGTATGCAGAGTTAGCTAGTTCCTACCAGGAAGGAGACAGCTCAGCTTCAGGGTTAGCCCTCAGCCATACTCTAAAATGGAGACATTTGTTTTTTGGGTCCTCAGCCTTCCTGCCCTTACTGAACATCTGATCTATACCTGCCCTGGGTGATGCTTTGCTATGAGGGTCACAGATTTGGGTACAGCAAGGTCTCCATCTTGGCATAATTTACAGTATAGTGGGGTGTGTGGGTAGAATAAGTAAACAAATAATTCTAAGGCAGGTCCAAGTAATTACAGCAGCATTAAGGTTTATAAAAGACAAGAGCACTGGATGAAGACAGGAAAATGGGGTTAAACTCTTCCATTAACATTTTGTGTGGTAGTGCAAAGATGGAGAAGGATTGCTTGAAAATGTGGGAAGATACTTTCTCTAGGCTCAGTTTCCTCATCTGTAAAGTGAGGGAATTGGACTAGATTACCTGTGATAGAATGGAAACAATACTAGATTTATAGTCAGAGCACCTGTATTCAAAACTGGCTTCAGTCCGCTTCCGGGAGCCAAGATGGCGGAGTGAAAAGGTACTTGCTCTCACTCTCCCGTATCAACCTCTGAAAACCCAGAAAATATCACCCCAGAAAAAAAACCCTGGAACACCTGAACTAGAAGAAAGAGGAGCAGCAGTGCAGCAGCCCAGCAAAGGTCTCCCAGTGCCTCAGCAAAAATAAGGGAGGCAGAACTACAAGGGGCCCCAGGCAGATAAGTACCCTGTGGCATTCATCTGAAAGGAGGCAAAGAAAACAACCTAAAGGCTTCCTAAAGCCCAGGCCTTGCTTATTCCAACCCAACACCAGGTGAGCTGTAGGAGCCCTGAAGCCTCCAATTGTGAAGAAATCCTGAAGCCCAGGTGGTAGAGCAGGCAAACACCAACACCTGGATCTCTGAGTGCCTCAGTGAGGGGGGGAACCGTGGAAACCAGCTCAGAAAACCACCAGGAGCCTGGCACTCCACCCAAAGGAATCTCCCAGTGCATTAGCAGCCAGGCAGATAAACACCCTGCAGCACCCATCTAAAAGGAGCTGAAGAAAGCTAAAAGAAAGGAAAAGCAGGTGACCTTGAACTGCCTGAAAGTTCCAGCCTTCCTGATTCCAAACCAACATGCCTTAAGCTGCCAGAAACCTACAGCCTCCAATTCCCAGGATAGGAGGCCCCAGCACACAAAGCCATTGACCAAGACCTAGGCTCCCAACACAAGAAGCTTGGGTCAGTACCCTCTGTTCCCCAGCAGGAGAGCTCAATCTCTTTAAAGGCCAGGGAATAAAGAAACACCATGAGTAAAAAGAAAGTACCATAGATTCATATTATGAGAAGAGTGAAGATCAAGACAGAAATTCTGAAGAGGACAACATTGTCAACAAACCCACATCTGCAACAACAAAAGGGAATATGAACTGGTCTGAAGCCCAAAAAGCCTTCTTAGAAGAGCTCAAAAAGGATTTTAATAGTCAAATAAGAGGGGTAAAAGAGTCCTTCAAAAATATAATTGGTGAATTGGAAAAAAGATACACAGAAAAAAAAAACAAGTCCCTAAAAAGCACAATTGGCCAGATGAAGAAGGAAGGACAAAAACTAACAGAAGAGTACACTGAAGAAAAAGTCCCTAAAAAACACAATTGGCCAGTTGAAGAAGGAAGTACAAAAACTAACAGAAGAAAACAATCTGTTAAAAACTAGAATTGGACAAATGGAAACTAATGTCTCTATGAGAGAGCAAGAATCAGTCAAACAGAAACAAAAAAATGAAAAAATAATGAAAATGTAAAATATATCAGTAAAACAACCGACCTGGAAAATCGACTCAGGAGAGACAATTTAAAAATTATTGGACTACCTGAAAATCATGATGAAAAAAAGAGCCTGGACAGTATCTTTCAGGAAATCATAAAGGAAAACTGCCCAGAAGTCCTAGAACCAGAAGGGAAAATAACCATAGAAAGAATCCACCGATCACCACCTGAAAGAGATCCCAAATTGACAACGCCAAGAATATAATAGCAAAATTCCAAAATTACCAGATGAAAGAGAAGGTGCTGCAAGCAGCCAGAAAGAAACAATTTAAATATCATGGAACCACAGTCAGGATTACACAGGACCTTGCAGCTTCTACATTAAAAGACCACAGGGCATGGAACATGATATTCCATAAGGCAAAGGAGCTTGGAATGCAGCCAAGGATCAATTACCCAGCAAAAATGAGCATCATTTTTCAAGGGAGGAGGTGGATATTCAACAAATAGGAGACTTCCAAACTTTCCTGATAAAAAGACCAGAGCTCAACAAAAAATTTGATCTTCAAGTACAGGACTCAAGAAGGACTTAAAAAGGTAAATGGGACAGAAGGATACAATATGTTGTTAATGAGGGGGGGCTGTTTAAACCCCTACAAGGGAATATGAGACTTGCAACCCTTGAGAACTGTATTGTTATTACACCTTGTTAAAGGAGTATACATAAAGAGGGTGGATATTAGTTGACGTTGATGTAATGATAAAAAAAATCTAATCAAGTGGGTTAAATGGATCCAAATAAGTGGATCAATCTGATCTTAGAAAATGTACTGAGAAAGGAGGCAGACAAGGGTAAATTACATTACAGGAAAAGACACAAAATCCTATTACAGCAGAGGGAAAGAAGGGGGGAGCATTGTTTGAACCTTACTCTCATCAGATTTGGCTCAAGAAGGGCATAATATAATCAGTTAGGTATAGAAATCTAACTTGCCCTATAGGCAGTAGGAGGGAAAAGGGGAAAGAAAAGGGAGGGGGAAAGAAAGGAGGGGGAAAGAAGGGAGGGAAGCAGCAGTAAGACTAAAGGGGAAGAAAAGGGAAAGGGATAATAAAAGGGGGAAGGGACTGAAGGAGGCGGTGGTCAAAAGCAAAACACTAGTGAAGGGGAGAAAGGAAAAAGGAGAAAGAAAAGCATAAATGGGGGAAAAAGGATGGAGAAAAAGACACAGATAGTAATCATAACTGTGAATGTGAATGGGATGAACTCTCCCATAAAACGGAAAGGATTGCAGAATGGATTAAAAACCATAATCCTACAATATGTTGTTTACAGGAAACACATTTGAAAAAGAGTGACACATACAGGGTAAAGGTAAAAGGCTGGAGCAGAATATATTATGCGTCAGCTGAAGTAAAAAAGCAGGGGTAGCAAAACTGATCTCAGACAAAGCAAAAGCAAAAATAGATCTAGTCAAAAGAGATAAGGAAGGAAACTACATCCTGCTAAAAGGCACCATAGACAATGAAGTAATATCATTACTAAACATATATGCACCAAATGGTATAGCATCCAAATTCTTACAGGAGAAGTTCAGGGAGTTACAGGAAGAAATAGACAGCAAAACTATACTAGTGGGGGACCTGAACCTCCCCTCTCTGCACTAGATAAGTCTAACCACAAAATAAACAAGAAAGAAATTAAGGAAGTGAATAGAACATTGGAAAAGTTAGGTATCATAGATTTCTGGAGAAAATTGAATGGGGATAGAAAGGAATATACTTTTTTTCGCAGTACATGGCACATACACAAAAATTGACCATGTACTAGGGCATAAAAACCTCACAATCCAATGCAGAAAGGCAGAAATATTAAATGCATCCTTTTCAGATCATGATGCAATAAAAATTATATGTAATAAAGGGCCATGGAAAGATAGACTAAAAAATAATTGGAAACTAAATAATCTAATCCTAAAAAATGATTGGGTCAAACAACAAATCATAGAAACAATCAATAATTTCATTCAAGAGAATGACAATAATGAGACAACATACCAAAACCTATGGGATGCAGCAAAGCAGTTCTTAGGGGAAGTTTTATATCTCTAAATGCTTACATAAATAAAATAGAAAAAGAGGAGATTAATGAATTGGGCATACAACTAAAAAAACTAGAAAAAGAACAAATTAAAAATCCTCAACTAAACACCAAATTAGAAATATTGAAAACCAAAGGAAAAATTAATAAAATTGAAATTAAGAAAACTATTGAACTAATAAATAAAACTAAGAGCTGGTTTTATGAAAAAACAATAAAATAGATAAGCCTTTGGTTAATTTAATTAAAAAAAGAAAGAAGAAAACCAAATTACTAGTATCAAGAATGAAAAGGGCTACCACCAAGGAAGAGGAAATTAAAACAATAATTAGGAATTATTTTGCCCAACTATATGCCAACAAATTTGACAATCTTAGTGAAATGGATACATATTTACAAAAATATAAATTGCCCAGATTAACCAAGAGGAAGTAAAATACTTAAATAACCCCATCTCAGAAAAAGAAATTGAACAAGCCATTGATGAACTCCCTAGGAAAAAATCTCCAGGGCCAGATGGATTTACATGCAATTCTATCAAACATTTAAAGAACAATTAATTCCAATACTATATAGACTATTTGGGAAAATAGGTGAAGAAGGAGTCTTACCAAATTCTTTTTATGATACAAATATGGTGTTGATACCTAAACCAGGAAGAGTCAAAATAGAGAAAGAAAATTATAGACCAATTTCTCTAATGAATATAGATGCAAAAATTTTAAACAAAATACTAGCAAGTAGATTGCAGCAACTTATCACAAGAATAATACACTATGACCAGGTAGGATTTATACCAGGAATGCAGGGTTGGTTCAATATTAGGAAAACTATCAGCATAATTGAGCATATCAACACAAAAACAACAGAAACCACATGATCATCTCAATAGATGCAGAAAAAGCTTTTGATAAAATACAACACCCATTCCTATTAAAAACACTAGAAAGCATAGGTATAAATGGAGTCTTCCTTAAAATAATAAATAGCATTTATCTAAACCTTCAGCAAGCATTATATGTAATGGGGACAGGCTAGAAGCATTTCCAATAAGATCGGGGTGAAACAAGGATGTCCATTATCACCACTGTTATTCAATATTGTACTGGAAACCTTAGCTTTAGCAATAAGAGAAGAAAAAGAAATTGAAGGCATTAGAATAGGCAAAGAAGAAACAAAGCTATCACTCTTTGCAGATGACATGATGATATACTTAGAGAATTCTAGAGAATCAAGTAAAAAACTACTTGAAATAATAAACAACTTTAGCAAAGTTGCAGGCTATAAAATAAACCCACATAAATCATCAGCATTTCTATATTACCAACAAAGCCCAACAGCAAGAGATAGAAAGAGAAATCCCATTTAAACTTACTGTAGACATTATAAAATATTTAGGAGTCTACCTCCAAAACAAACCCAGGAACTCTATGAACACAATTACAAAACACTTTTCACACAAATAAAATCAGATCTAAATAATTGGAAAAACATCAATTGCTCATGGGTAGGCCTGAGCTAATACAATAAAAATGACAATCCTACCTAAGCTAATTTACTTATTCAGTGCCATACCAATCAAACTACCAAAAAATTATTTTATAGAGTTAGAAAAAATAATAACAAGATTCATTTGGAAAAACAAAAGGTCCAGAATATCAAAGGAACTAATGAAAAGAAATGCAGGGGAAGGTGGCCTAGCAATTCCAGATCTTAAATTGTATTATAAAGCAGCAATCATCAAAACTGCTTGGTACTGGCTAAGAAATAGGGAGGTGGATCAGTGGAATAGGTTAAATATGCAAGACACAGTAGTCAATGACTATAGTAATCTATTATGATAAACCCAAAGACCCCAGCTTCTGGGATAAGAACCCACTCAAAAAAACTGCTGGGAAAACTGGAAAAGAGTATGGCAGAAACTAGGCATAGACCCAAATCTCACACCATATACCAAAATAAAGTCAAAATGGGTTCATGACTTAGATATAAAGGCTGATACCATAAGTAAACTGGGAGAACAAGGAATAGTTTACCTATCAGATCTATGGAGAACAGAAGAATTCATGACCAAACAGGAGATAGAGAACATTATGAAAAGCAAAATGGATAATTTTGATTACATTAAATTGAAAAGTTTTTGCACAAACAAAGCCAATGCAACTAAGATTAGAAGGAAGGTAAAGAAAGAATTTTTACCAGTCTCTCTGATGAAGGCCTCATTTCTAAAATTTATAGAGAATTAAGACAAATTTATAAAAACAAGCCATTCCCCAATTGATAAATGGTCAAAGGATATGAACAGACAGTTCTCAGATGAAGAAATTAAAGCCATCTACAGTCATATGAAAAAATGTTCTAAATCGTTATTGATTAGAGAAATGCAAATCAAAACAACTCTGAGGTACCACATCACACCTATCAGATTGGCCAACATGACAAAACAGGAAAATGATAAATGTTGGAGAAGATGTGGGAAAATTGGAACACTAATACATTGTTGGTGGAGTTGTGAAATGATCCAACCATTCTGGAGAACAATTTGGAACTATGCCCAAAGGGCTACAAAAATGTGCATACCCTTTGATCCAGCAATAGCACTTCTAGGGCTATATCCCAAAGAGATCAAACAAATGGGAAAAGGACCCACATGTACAAAAATATTCATAGCAGCTCTTTTTGTGGTGGCAAAGAATTGGAAATTGAGAGGATGCCCATCAATTGGGGAATGGCTGAGCAAGTTGTGGTATATGAATGTAATGGAATACTATTGTGCTATAAGAAATGATGAACAGGCTGACTTCAGAAAAACCTGGAAAGACTTATATGGTCTGATGCTGAGTGAAGTGAGCAGAACCAAGAGGACTTTGTGCACAATAACAGCCACGTTATACAATGACTAAGATTGTTAAACTGAACCCTTCTCAACATTATGAGGATCTAAGACATCTCCAGAGGCCTCGGGATGGAAAATGCTGTCCACATCCAAAGAAAGAACTATGGAAGTCGAATCACTATCACTTATTTTTACCTTCTGTTGAGTTTTGTTTCATCTTTCTGATGGTTCCTCCTATTGGTTTTAATTTTTACTTACAACTTCACTAACATGAAAATATGTTTAATGGGTATGTAAATGTAAAGCCTATATCAGATTGTGTGCCATCTTGGGGAGGGTGGTGGGGAAGAAGGGGGAGAAAAATTTTCAACTCAAAAGCATATGGAAGTGATTGTTGATAAATCAAAATCAATTAATTAAAAAAAACTGGCTTCAAAACTCATTCCTTTGTGACTTTAGGCAAGTCATTTACTTCACCTTGGGCCTCAATTTCCTCATCTGTAACATGAGAAGAGTGGACTAGAGGTCTCTGTAGTCCCTTCCTCATCTAAATCTATCATCTTTGTCATCTCATCTTCCCACAGGTTTTTTGAAAATGTGGGAAGAACATTTCCTTGTTCTTTTTTCTCAACTGTGAAATGCAGAGATTGTATTGGATTGCCTCCAAAATCCCTTTCAGCTCTGTCTAGGCTTCCTGTCATCCCATGATCCCAAGACTTCCTTGACAACATAGAAGGAGCACCTGTTGGAGGCTCAGCTTCTTCATCTGGAAGATGAACAATGAACAATCAACATTCTATGATCTTGACACTCTTTGAATCACAAGGTGAAATCTCCTTGTGCCCCATGACTCTGTGTTCTTCATTTCCCTTAACCCTATGCTAAAACCTTCTCTCAAGAGAGGACCATTCTCCATCATGTACATAGAATTAATGGAAGTCCCTCTGTTTTCTTTCATTGTGGACCAGAATACTTGGTTACTTGTTTAATTTTTAGATAACTGTGAGTAGAGCCTTAACTGAGAATTCTGCCACCCGGAGCAGATTTCATTAAGCTGAATGTGTTTAAGGTGTAGACATTCTTATCCTTGATTAAGACAGGCTTGAGGCACAGGTGATGGGTATTGAGAAACTGGGAAGCCAGGAAGAGGGTAGGATTCAGGGTGAAGATGACTGTAAGCCAGGTGTCTGGAGAAGGGAGTCCCTAGAGGAAAGAAACAAATATCCAAATGGTATGGTGTAAACATCAAGGGAGAAAGGGTGGCTGCTGAGTCATAGCTTCAGAGGTGGAGAGAGGAGCATATCATTTTCTCCTCCTGGCCCTGTAATATCAGCCAGCTGTGAGCCAGAGAAGGAGCAGCCTGCCTTTGAGAAGGTACCAAGAGATGGGATGTCTTCAGGGAGGAGCCCTGGAAGATGGAGGGACAACTTTAGAATCACAGAGATGGAAGGAACCTCAGAAGCCATCCTGTCTGATACCCTCATTTTGCAGATGAGAAAACAGAGGCCTAGAGAAATTAAGTGGCTTTTCGGGGGATGGGGGAAAGTACAGCTAACATACTTTTGCACTCAGGCTGCATTAGCAACATTTTCTCCATCACTTTCTTAGCTCTAGATAATCACCAAAATAGCAAATAAAGCCCCGATTTGATGTGTTTAAATGCTCACTCTGAAAATTTAACAATCGGTTTCTCTCAATTCTGAGCCAAGCACACTCTTGTTGGTGTTGCTTTTTCTTGCAAAAATGCTGGAGTGATTTGCCCTTTCCTTCTCCAGCTCATTTTACAGATTGAGGAAACTGAGGCAAACAGGGTTAAATGACTTTCCCAGGGTCACACAGCTAGTAAGTGTCTGAGGCCAGATTTAAACTCAGAAAGATGAGTGAGTCTCCCTGACTCCAGGCCCAGTGCTCTATCCACTGCCCTACCTAGCTACCCCTAATTCCTATGATCCAGTGTAAGTTCCTTGAATTTGTATTGCATTTGACCATTAACAGAATTACAGAATTTCAGAGTTTGAAGAACCCATCTGTCTGTCTGTTTCTACCCATGCCTTCTTCTCGATCCATGGGAGCAATTTTCAAATCAGCAGAAGCTATCCAGTGTAATCCCTTCATTTTGTAGATGAGAAAACTGAGGCCTAGAGAAATTAAGTACTTTGTCCAAGGTCATCTGAGTACTAAGAGGCAGATGAAGGATTTGAATTCTACTTGTCCAATTCTAAATCTAGCAGCCTGTTCCAGAGAGCCGAATGGAAATGGAGGGCAGGCAGAGATCATGACCGGGGCAGGCTGAGGTCTTGCTTTATCGTGAACATGGGAGCGGCAGGTGGCAGCTGGCTCCACGGCTGTGAGGAGTCTTTGCCACTAATCTCTAGCTGGTACTGCATCGATCCAATCCCAGAGATACCTTGTCAGGGCCATCCCCAGACCAGGTGGTTCATAAGTGTGGAGTGTGGAGTGGTGTTAGAGAGAGCAGTTTGGTAGGACAGAACGCTATGAGAAAGGCATGGTGGGGCAGAGGTCCTGAGGCAGGTAGTGGAAGTGGAAGATGGAGTGCCAGACTTGGAATCAAGAAAACCTAACTTCAAATCCTGCTTCAGGTACTTACTAATTGGGTGACCCTGGGCAAATCACTTAACTTTTTGTGTCTCAGTTTCTTCATCTGTAAAATGGAGATACTAGCACCTAACTCCTAGTGTTGTGATGATTAAATAATATAGGCAAAGTGCTTTGAAGCCCTTAAAGTGCTACATGAATGCTAGCTACAGTTGTAATTAGAAAGGATAATAATTATTGATGGTGCTGGTGATTAATATTAATAACTGGGGGACGGGTAGGTATTCTTGGCTGGTATTGAGGTTTGGGGTTAGGTGGGAAACACATTCTTGATAGGAGGAGGAATCCCAGTTACACTGAGAGTCAGGGAGTGTTGCTACCTAGGGGGAAGGAATCATGACCTTGGGGTGTTGGTACCTAAGCACAGTTCTTATCACCCCATGTTGGTTCTAGCTCTGTCCATGAATCTGAGGAAGAGGTGTTTCAGAGCCAGAGGCCTTCCTGAAAACACAGCACAAAGACAAATTACCTCCTTTGCTTACTAGTGAGGGGAGCCTTGCTGGTTTCTAGATTTTATGCCATCCCAGAAGTAGGAAGGATGGGTCCTGACTCCGCAGTCCAAAGAAAACTCTAGTGTCCCTTCCTATTTCAGGCCCTCAGTTGGGTTAGTTTGCTTCTATACCTGCCCAAGTACTGAGTCCCTCATATAATTCATCTGAAGGTAGCATCCCAGCACCCCTTCAGAGACCTGGAGAACTGAAAGACCAAGATAAAAAAATAATCAGCAATTCCCTAAATTTAGAGGAGCAGGAAGGAGGAGGGTAATTTGGAGAGAGCAATGAATCTAGAGTCTGAAGACCTGGGTTTAAACCCCAGTTTTGCCAACCATGTGACCTTGGGCAGGTCATATCGCATCTCTTGGCTTCAGTTTCCTCTCAAACAATATGTGTGTATATAAGGGGGAAGGGAAGGGAACAGGCACTTATTAAGCACCTACTAAGGTACTAGGTACCTTAAAGTAAGTACTTTACAGCTATGTCATATAATCCCCACAATTGTTTGTTTTGATTTGTTTGTTTGTAGGCTATCTGGCAATTAGTAGGTGTTTAATTTAAAAAAAAAAAGCCTGTTGAGCTCAATTGAACATCAGTCAGCAAAGCTGGGCAGCACTAAGAGGGATAGTGCCTGGAATGAGGGAGCTGGGAGTTCTCTGTGCTCTGGTATAGATACTTAAATTAGTTTCTATGATTCTCAAAGTCCATGGAGTCTAACACCTTCATTTTACAGATGAGGAAACTAACCTAAAGAGAGAGATAACGAGAATCTGAGGTGGCAAGGAGCTTACAGACCATTTAGTCCAATCTCTTCATTTTACAAATGAAGAAACCGAGGCCCAGAGAGAGGTGATTTACTTAAGGTCACACAGCTGTTCAGTGGTAGAAAGAACTAAAAAACTGGGCTTCCGACACCTGGGACAGGGCGCTTTGTACAATTGCTTCCCCCTTATAGAAAGTTACAATCTAAGACATATAACCAGTACAGATGTGGAGAAAAGCAACATTGAAATGATCTATGAATCAATTAATCAATCACTAGATATTTGCTGAAGACCTACTATGTGTAGTACAATAGTAAGAGAGCTCAACTGGGAGTCACCAGGCTCTCTGCCATTTACAATCTGGGAGACCATGGCAAATCTCTTAACCTTTCTGGGTCTCAGTTTCCTCATCTGTCAAATGAAGGTGTTAGGCTAGATGGGTTCTAAGGTCTTCTATGATTGTATGTATCAGGGATGGGATAACAAAGAAAAATCAGATCTGTTTGGTCTTCCAGAAGCTCACAGTCTGGCTGGGGAAGAAAGACATACAAGGATTTCAGTAGAAAGTCTTGCTATTACGCTGTGGACTTACCCCAGTGACTCTCTGAAGGGATCCAGAGCCCAGGGTGAAGAACAGGGTGGTGGATGATGCTGGGAGCCAGGAGATGGGCTGAGGTAAGATGGTGTGTGTGGGGCAGGGGTGGGGGGGAGTTTGCAGTGTGAATGGAGGGGGTGTTAGGCTGCAAAACAAGAAGACATTAGAGTGCAATTCAAAAAGAGGAAATTACAGACCTTAAACACTTCTAGAAACAAATTTATGATGTAAATTTTTCTTTTGAAATAAAAAAAATGATGAGAGAGAGAGAGAGAGAGAGCAGCCTTGTCCAGGCCCCTCCTTCCCTTAGATGGCCAAGGGGGGAAAAACACATGGAAAAATTGGAATTAGTTGTGACAGCTGAAATTCTCTGCTCTGCAGAATGACATTTGACAGGGTACTTAAAAAAATAATAAGAAAAGGGAAAGTGGTTTGGGCAGCCTGGGGAAGGGGGAGAATGGGGGATTTAAAGTGACACAAGACGCATAATTCAAGCTTCTTAGATTGCAAAAGCTCCCCTTACCTAAGAGGCCTGCTGCCTTTATTTTTATCCAAATGGCTCAATTACCGCAAAGCCCCACAGAGAAAATTACAGATGTTTGCCTCTATTTTTCTCCCCTTGTCTCGACAACTGTAGATATTTTGTTTTCCTTCTTTCTCTTTTTGGGAGGGAGGGTGGTGAAGATGGAAAGGGGGGCTTGGACAGGCAGGAGGGGGACACGGGCTTTTGAATTGCGAGTCCAGATCTCTGGAGCTCTCCCCACATACACAAAATTGGCCTGTTTTGTGTGTCAGTTTTGACACTATGATTCGTCCTCTCTCTTCCCATCTCTGCGAGTCCAGATCTCTGGAGCTCTCCCCACATACACAAAATTGGCCTGTTTTGTGTGTCAGTTTTGACACTATGATTCGTCCTCTCTCTTCCCATCTCTTTCCAACCCCAGCTTTTCTGTGACCTTCGCTTCACTTTTTCCTCTCTTTCCCACCTCTCCCCTAATCTCTTCTCCCATTCCTTCTTCCTGAGGCCTTTCCTCCCTGCCTTTCTCTCTCCATTCTTCCTTCCACTGATTCTTTCAACCAAATTTCTTCCTTTCTTCATCTTCCCCTGTTTTCTATAGAAGAAAAATTTCTGGTTATCCCTCCTCTTCCCAGCAAAAACCACGTCTTCTCCACTTTTCCCTTACCCAGTTTATTTCTAAATTCTGCAATAGATACACCACACTGGGTGGCTTATAATGCCTATTTCCCAACATTGGGAGGGAAGGGTGTGTCTCTGCTTGTCACCTTCAAAATGAGCTCTCAGTAAACCTGATTACTACTTTTATCATACTTTTGCCTGAAGGAGGAGCAGTGGAAGGGAGTGGGATATCCATTGTTCTAGGAGATGACCAGTTGCAAGAGAGTTCTGTTTCTTCTGGGTCTTTCCAATTCCCCTGCCTACATTCCCCTGTTAGGAGTGGGATCCAAGTGCTGGGTTGGGGGTAGGGTGGCTCTGAGCCTGACAAATGAGCAAAGAGCAATGGATGGTGAATGCTTTGGACTCAGGACCCTTCTGGAGCAGATACATTCTTAGTCTTTGACCAACTACCCTTACTTCTACCTACCTAATGTGTGTTCAGGAAGTTCACATTTTGTATACTCAGCCAAATAGAATTAGAAAAGTCAGTTAGGACAAAAAGTCAGTTTGAACACTGCAAAACCAACTAGAAATAACTCAGGGATCATGTGTTATTTTAGAGTCTTTGTACTATTGTGCCTGCTACACTGATGCAAAGAATGCATCTTAATTCCCCACATCTTTGTAGATAGAATCATAGACACTTAGAACAGAAAGGGATCTTAGAGATCATTTTAGTCTAAGCTCTTCATTTAATAGAAGGAAACTGAGGCCCTCAAGTTGACTTGCCTAAGGTCAATTAATAAATTAAAAGCTGGGCCTAGGACCTTTGTCCCCTACTCTCGGTTCAATGATCTTTCCATTACATCACTTGGTCTCCCCCAACTAACTTTCCCTGTCCAGTCCTCTCTCTTCTCTTTCTCTCTCTATCACTCAATCACTAAATCAACAAGCATTTATTAAGCCCATATTTTGTGTCAGGTGCCGTGTGTGTGTGTGTGTGTGTGTGTGTGTGTGTGTGTGTGTGTATGTGTCCCTTCATCTCTTTTTCTTTCTCTTCCTCCTTTCATCTTTCTCCTCCTTTTCCTCTTCATTCCTCCCTCCTCCTCTCTTTCCCTTTTCTTCTTCTTTTCCTCTCTTTTTCTTCTCTTCCTTTCTCTACATTCTTAAATTTAGAACCTTTTCATGTCCACTGAAGCTTGATTTTCCTCTTAGGACATCACATTTCTTTCCATGGATATGAATCTCTCTCCAATGCAAGCATTAGAACCTCCCACTCTCTCTACAATTCACAGCACCAGGATGAGCAGCCAACATTCTCTAGATGCTCCACTGTCACTTCCAGACCAATGCTCTGATGCCACTACTCAACCTCTCCTTTGAAGTCCACGTCTTCTGATTCTGTAGCTTTCTCTGTCCTTTCAGAGTCATCTGCCAGCTTCTGAGACACACTTCCACCTTCCTTGAAGAGTCTAGTAATCTGGTTTATGATTTCTTTAGTGATGGTAACAACCATGAATATAACAAGAACCTGGGCGCTATTATTTTTCTGAGTTTCTCAACTCTAATACCCTCTACCTCCATACTACTTTGGCAGCTGATCTGCATGGCTGGATACTTTGCTATCCCCAGGACTCAAACCATCTCCAAAATGTTGAATTTTCAGAATTGTCTTTCTAACCACAGTCTCCTCTTCTCCTACCCTCCCACTCCCCTAATCCCAATGAACCTGTTCTTCATCATCTGTATTTATTAAACACCTAGCATGTGCAAGGATACTATGATAAGCACTGGGGATAGATATATAACATAGTTAATTCCCCCTCCCCCAATATTAGTCATGTTGTAAAAGAAAATATAGACCAAAAAAAAAAACCCATGAAAAAAATAAAGAATGTGAAAAATAGTATGCTTCGATCTCTATTCAGACTCCATCAGTTCTCTCTTTGGCAGTGGATAGCATTTTTCATCATAAGTCCTTCAGAATTGTCTTGGATCATTGTGTTGCTGAGAATAGCTAATTCACTGTCAGTTGATCATCATACAATATTGCTGTTACTGTATACAATGTTCTCCTGGTTCTGCTCACTTCATTCAGCATCAGTTTATGTAAGTCTTTCCAAGTTTTTCTGAAGTCATCCTGTTCATCATTTCTTTTTTCCCCTTAATATATGTATTTTATTTTTTCCAATTACACATAAAGATCATTTTCAGCATTCATTTTCATAAAATTTTGAGCTCAAATTTTTCTCCCTCTCTCTCTCTCCTCCCCCCTCCCTGAGACAGCAAGCAATCTGATATAGGTTATAATGTACAATCATGTTAAACATATTTCCACATTAGTCATGTTGTGAAAGAAGCATCAGAACAAAAGGGAAAAACCATGAGAAAGAAAAAACAAAAAACAAAGTGAAAATAGTATGCTTTGATCTGCATTCGGACTCCATAGTTTTTTTCTCTGGATATGGTTAGCATTTTCCATCATGAACCTTTGGAATTGTCTTGGATCTTTGTATTGCTGAGAAGAGCTTAATCTATTAAAGTTAATCATTGCACAATGGTGCTGTTGCTGTGTACAATGTTCTCCTGCTTCTGCTCACTTCATTCAGCATCAGTTCGTGTAAGTCTTTCCTGGTTTTTCTGAAACCTAATTTCTTATAGCACAATAGAATTCCATTACATTCATATACCACAACTTGTTCAGCCATTCCCCCATTGATGGGCATCCCCTCAATTTCCGATTCTTTGACACTACAAAAAGAACTGCTATATTTTTGTACAAACAGGTTCTTTTCCTTTTTTTTTCTCTTTGATCTTTTTGGGATACAGACATAGTAGTGGTATTACTGGATCAAAGGGTATGCACAGTTCAATTGCCCTTTGGGCGTAGTTCCAAATTACTCCAGAATGATTGGATCAGTTCACAACTCCACCAACAATGCATTAGTGTCCCAATTTTCTCACATCCCCTTCAACACGTATCATTTCTTTTGTCATATTAGCCAATCTGATAAATGTAAGGTGGTACCTCAGATCTGTTTTGATTTGCATTTCTCTTATCAATAGTGATTTAGAGCATTTTTTAAAATGATGGTTTCTAGCCTCATGGAACTTACGGTATAGTTGCAGAGACAAGTTACATGATAACTAACACTTCACAGCAAGGTGTAGTTGGTGACTAGTGAGTGGTATAGATAAGTACTGTAAGAGGTCAGAGAAAAGAGAACTATGTGGTTTGAAAGTCAGGGAAGGCTTCACAGAGGAGAAGGGGCTTAGATTGGACATTGATTAGTGTATAGAATTTTGGAATGGTGGTAAGGACAAAAGGACATTCTACGTTAGAAAATGGTGAACCAAGGCACAAAGATGGGAATGTGAAAGACTTGTGATGTGGGGTGGGGGGAGCGGAGAGTGACAAGATTCCTTTGACTCAACTGAGTGAACATACTGTGGGTAAGGTAAGGGAAATACAGTGAAGGCCACTGTGTGGGCATGCATTGGATGTAATAATGACTTTATTATGTTTGGAAAGAAGAGTCCTTTCCAACTGTGAAAGAAACGCTCTCTTGGTCAGAATCCTCACCAGAGGACTTGTGTGGTCTGCAGAGAGAGGGGTCCTGTCCTCTGTAGAGTAAAGAGAGCAGTGTGCCTTTAAAGGATGGAGATGATAACGAGGAGGGTGGGGGGGGGATGTAAAATTGCCCCAATAGGTAGAACCGCTATTTAAGTGCAGTTGAGAAGAGAGTACAAGGAATTATAGCATAGATGATAAAGTCCTGACAGCTGCCATCTGCTACTGCTAGTCTTTTCTAATGGAGTTCTAATGTAGTGAGCTCTGCCTTGACAGTCGAGCCCAGAGATAGTAGGGTACGTCGGGTGTCTGTGTGACAGATGGGACAGTCCAGCAACAAACCTGTAATCCTTTGATTTCTGCTGGGGCTGGCTGTACTTAACCCTTTCATTTCCAAATTGGCCAGCAGCCAGACCTGGGGTGCAGGGACAGCTGTCAAGAAGGGAGAGAAGCCATGAAGAGGTCAGGGGCCTTGATTTTCAGCTGCATTTAGGAATCTGAAGATGTACTTAACTCTTCTTCTCTATTGGGCCAGAGAGTCAGCTGCTCAATCTGCCAGCCAACGAGTTGGGACTTTCAAAACAAGTGAGGGAGTGGGAGGGAGGGGATTAGCATCTGATTTCATTGCCACCCTTTTCTATCTCCTAGCTCTCTGCTCTAACTTGTCATCAATTTATCAACTTGGACTTGAGAGTTTAAACAAGGTTCTGAACCTCTCAGGGATGGTTCTTTGGATTATCACCACCCCCACCGGAGAGTTCATCAGTGGCAAACCAGAATTGTCATGTGATGACACACACACATACAGATACATACACATAAATATATATATGCACATATATGACCATCTGTATCTGTGTGCACATGTGTACCCAATCAAAGCTGCACTCGCTTGAGGGCACTTAGATAAGCATATGGAACTCTGCCTTGTTTTTCAGCTCTCTCATCCTGTCACCCCACCCCCACCCTACCACCATAGGTGAGCTGCTCTCATCCAGGTGGGTGTCCTGCAGGAGGGCACTCGGTGGGAGCAGTCAGGCTTCCTGCCTGGGAGGTCTAGATAGATGATTGCAATCTCCACATGAGCCAACAGTGTGACATGGCAGCTAAAAAAGTTAATGCCAAAACTTATTTCAATCCTTTCAGCATCTACAGCTCCATGGAAGTGGGCACCCCCTCTGTGGATGCAAATCCCAACTTCATAATTGCCTTGCTAGTCATAGAGAGTGGCCAAAGAATTCACCACTCTGTGGCTAACCTGGTAATGAATGAGCCTCTTTGAAGTCAGCTAGGCTGATGCTTAAGCTGCAGATGTGCAGCCATTACCAAGACCACCCCTCACAGCCTCTGCAGCTCAATAGTCCCTGCCAGAACTGGCAGTCTTTAGGCATAGCTTTCAGCATCCCTTCCTTGCCATAAGGAGCCAATGGGCAGGCTCTAATGCAGGAAGGCAAGTGAAGACTAGGTTAATGAAAGCATATTGTTCTGATCAAGAAGTAAAGTGGTCATAAGAGGAGTCCCACTGTCCTCTGCATTGGTCAAACCAAATCTGCGATACTCAGTTCAGTTCTGGGCATCATGTTCTCATTAGCATGGATATTGACAAGCTGGAATGTGTCCTGAGAGGGGTGAGCAGGATGATGAAATACTAGTCATGTGAAGAATGATCATAGTTCTAGATTTAGAAGAGAACCTTAAAGTTATCTAATCCAAATCCCATATTTAACAGATGAGGAAACTAAGGGCTAAACAGAGGGGAAGTGACTTGCCTCAGGTCACACAGACAGTTGGCAGAGGCAAGATTCAAACTCATGTCCTCTGACTCCAAATTGAGCTGTTTCCATTGTACCATAATGTCTCTCTGGTTGAAAGAGTTGGGCTTTCCATCAATGGCAGACCAAATCAAGGGTAATGCAAGTCAGATTCCTGCACTGAATTGGACCAGATGACCCTTTTAGGATCTCTTCCAACTCTGAGAGTATAAGATTTTAATATTCGCCGATTGTAGGCTTCTCCTCTTCTCTTCCTCCCTCAAATTTTCAAGTCCCTTTGTCACCCAAAGGAAGAGAGACTGCTAGCTGGAGCTGCCTGGAGACTGAGCTTGGGCCATTTCTTTGACCCTCTCTGGAGTCCATCTCTCTGGCTGGGGTGGAGTGGCTTCCGCGCCAACATGGGGCTCATCTCTCTCGCCCCCTAGTGGCCACTTCAGCATAAGGCCTGGCTCAGGCAGCAGGTGGAGGCTGAGGGGAAGAGGAGAGTGGAATTGTATGAATCTGCACAGCCGACAGCTAGGGTAGGATCCCTAGTACAAGACAGAACAGCCACCCCTTTTCTGTGACCTCCACATTTAAGGGCCAGGCTGGGACTTGTCAAACAGTTTTCTTAGGACTCTTGCAATCTGATAGTTAAAAGGGCATAAGAGCATATATCTTTTGACTCTTCAGCCTGGGTTGCAACTTTCCCCTAAAATGATTGGTACTTGGGAAAGGCCTATTCTTCCTCCCTTTCTCTAGCATATCTGTTAGGGCCACAATTCCTCTAGAGGATCATTGATTTAGAGCTTAAAGGAACCTTAGAGCTCATCAAGATCCAGACTCCTCTTTTATAGATGAGGAAAAAGAGGCCCAGAGAGATTACATGACTTCCATAGAACTACATGGACAGATCGTCCGAAGCTAGATTTGAATTCAGGACCTGTGACTTCAAGTTCAGGACTCTTTCCATTGTATCGTACTGCCTTAAAGGCCCTCTTGTGGACGACATATGCATTTTATTTTTATTTTTGAAATAAGTTTTTGCAGATGTCTTCTGTTCTTTTATATCAATGTAGTTATTCCCAGTATCCTTCTCCTCCCCCTCCCAGAGAGCTATCCCATATAACAGATAGTATTTTTAAAGAAAAAAAAGGAAAAATGGAAGAGGAAGAGGAAAAATCACCAATATTGATCAATACACTGAAAAAGTTTGAAAACATATGCAATATGTCGCATCTGTGGATGATATTTACATTTTAATGTGGTGTAGAGGAAAAGTTGCTGGGCTTGGAAGTCAAGAAGCACCTGGGTTCAAATGCCACTTTTGATACCTACTAGTTATATGACCCTAGGCAAGTCAGACTTCCTGAACCTCAATTTTCTCATCTGTAAAATGGGGATGATAACAGCATATATCTCACAGGGTTTCTGTGAGAAGAAAATGTACATAAAGCCTTTGTAAATATCAAAGTTCTACATAACTATTTGTCAGCTAACCTGGGATGAGAGACATTGTTGAGGTGATAGGCCACCAGAAGTCTGCTTCTGAAGCCATTGACACTTGCTACCCACAAGTAGAGAGAATGGTACTATGGGAAAGAGAGCATACTACAGTAGAAATCTCACTCCCTCGTTCTAGGAGCTGAGAGAACTGGGCTCTAGTTTAACTCAGCTGCTGTTTGTACAACCCTGAATAAGCATTTAACCTCCTTGGGCCTCACCACCCTATCTTTTCAGGCTTATCTCATGCTATTTCCTTCTGCGTGTTCTGTGTTCCAGCCAAAGGAGACTGCTTCTGTTGCCCAGACTTATATTGCGCTTTTCCATCTCTGTGACTTTGCTTGTACTGTTTCATATATCTGAAATGCTCTCTTTCCTCCCTCTCTAGCTGGTGAATTCCTACCTATCTATACATTAAAGCATAACTCAAATGCTAGATCCTCCAAAAAGCCTTCCTTTAACTCATCTCACCCCAACTTGGGTAATTATCTCTCTCCTCTCCAACTTCTTGTGGTACTTGGTTTGCTCTCTCTAGTCCAATTACCTTGTATTACAATATCTGGTATCGCTACTTAGAGGGCTATAAACTCCATGAAGGCAGAGCCATGTTTTATATAAACTTTATGTCTCTCCCCAGGAGGCTGGAACAGTGCTATGCATATAGTATGTACCTAATAAAGTCTTGTGGATTCTTTCTGGGGAGGGGGAGCACCAAATTAGACCATCTCTGAAGTCTCTTTCAGCTCCAATGCTATGTCATTCTTAGCAAAACAATGGAAAAAGAAGATTCATCTGACAAACATTGGATTTACCCATTGCTTTTTGAGGCAGTGTGGCACAGGGAATAGGATGTTGGACTTGCAATCAGGAAGATCTACTTCTGACGTTTTCTAGCTAGTTGATGCTAGGCAATCCATCTAACCTCTTCAAACCTTGATTTCCTCATTTATAAAATGAGAGTGTTGGACTAGATGGCCTCTGAGTTCTGCTCTTGATCTAAATCTGTATTTCTATGATTTGATGATCTGTTGCTTAAATAAAGATCTAAGTCAGTAAGCATTTATTAAGCTTCCACACTGTATCAGGCACTGTGTTAAGAGTCCCTGATTTCAAGGAGGTCACAATCTGATGAAGGACAAAACACGAAAACAACCATGGATAAACAAGACATATAAAGGATAAATTGGAAATAATTAGAAAGGGAAGACACTAGCATTAAGAGGGCTCAAGAAAGGCTTCTTGTAGAAGGTTAGATTTTACCTGAAACTTGAAGGAAACCAGGAGACAGAACTGATAAGAAGAATTCCAGGCTTGGGGGACAGCAAATGAAATGCATGGAATTGGGAGGCGGAGTCCACCCACATTATTCTGTTTCCAGACGAAGCTCTAGCACTAATGATGTCTCTGAATTCAGAGTCTGAAAGGAGTCCAGAGGGTTGTTTGTAAGATCTGTATTTTCTCCTCCAATATTAATTTCACCACCAGACAGGAAAATTCTGGTCTCTGTTAGGGGAACTTAGATAAAGTCCCTTCCCTGCCCTCACAGAACTTCTGGTCCTCTTTGGGCTGAAAAAGTAGAATCTAGGTCAGTGAGACAAATTTCTGGTCAATGTACATTAGAAATTTTCTAATAGAGAAGGAGAAGGAGGCAGAGAAGGGGAAATAGGAGGAGAAGGAGGGGGAGGAAGAGGAGATAGAGGAACAGAAAGAGGAGAAAAAGGAGGAGGAAGAGAAGAAGAAGAAAAAGAAGAAGGAGAAGGAGAAGGAGAAGGAGAAGGAGAAGGAAAAGGAGAAGGAGAAGGGAGAGAGGAAGGGGAGAAGAAGAAAAGAAAGGGGAGGAGGAGGAGAAGAAGAAGAAAATAGAAGAAAGATGATGAGGAGGAAAAGATACAAATGCAAGTTCTCTGAGCTGGGGGGGTGAGGTAAGGGGGAGCAGGGAGGCTTCAAAATAAACTCTGTCTCTTGAAGGAACCCAGAGATCCTGGCAGGAGGCAGCTACTTGGTACAATTAGCTAACAAGTGGTTGTTGCGGGGGGGGGGGGGGGTTTGCTGCTGATGTGTTTTAAGTGGTTTTCTGAGTGGGAAATGTTAGGTACTAGAGAGACTGGCAGACAAAAGGGAAGAGTACATTAGGCTTTATTGGTCTATTTTGCACACATCTGACATCACTCTATTAAGCAAGTTCTGCTTAGCTTTGGCAAAGATGAAAAGAGGCAAGAAGGGGAAAACACACACACACACACACACAATTGCACACGCACACACAATCTTGTCCAAACAGCCAAGTGGAAGCATAATGGTAGGAGACATAGGAGCAAACTGTCAGACAGATGGGGTCTGTGTTATTCTGAAGGGGAGGCTTCAAAAAAAATCTTGAAGTAAAATATAATAACAGAATTAGCAAACTATTGTGCAGTGAAAGGATAATGCACTTAGCTTTTTCCTTAATGGCTACCTATCTGCAAGAGAATAAAACCTTTTCTAACTGCTAAACCATCCAAGGACAAAAGTCACCAAGTCTAGGAAGGATCTGGGAAGAGGAGGGGGAGTCTACCACCACCTGAGAGGCTCCAACAAAAGGCCCACTTTTACCTACATGGCGGCTGCCGCCATGGTTTTGCTCCTGGTTTGGTTAAAAGCAAAAGGCATGAGAGTAACTACTTTGGGAGATAGGAAGGAAAATAGAAAGGAAAGGAGGAAAATGTTCCAGGCTAGTATTATGCTCTTTAGCCCAAATCTTGATCAGCTGCTGCCAATATTGAGGAAAGCAGTATAGTATTATAGTGGAAAGAGTTTGGACTTAGAGGATCTGTTAGTCAACTCCCAGCTCTAATGTCTTGTCTGTAAAATGAGGAAATAGGAACAGATGGTTTTAAAGGATTCCTTCTAGATCTGACTCCTATGAGACTATAAAATCATCCCTCTAATATCTATCCAGTTATCTGGTCCCTTTCTCTCTCTGGGCCTCAGTTTCCTCATCTACAAAATGGAGAGGGGGAATGATCTCTGAACAAAAAATTGTGCGCTTCAAATATAAGCTGCATCATATCAGTAATCCAGAGAATTCATCATCACAGTTCATGCTAAAAATAACTATGACAGGTGAAAAATGAGAGAGTGGATCTGAAAATGCTTTCTAACCACAGAGCACTCTGTACATGTGAATGATGATTCACATGTATAATGCCTGGCGCAATGGAAGGAGCATTGGAATTTAAGTCTAAAGTCCTGGGTTTAGGTCTTGGCTCTGAGACCTGCTACTCCCTCTTTGAATTGGAGCAAGTCACTTCATTTCTATGTGCCTCACTTTCCTCATGTATGAAATTTAGGGGAGGGACTTGATCATCCAATGATCATACAAGGACCTTAGCATTAAGATGCACAGTTTCCTGATCTTTTATGTAGATCTTACTGATTGTTGGCTGATGGACATAGTGTGATAGATGGATCACATTGAATCTCTTTTGGCTAATTCTATTTTTTGAGGTGTTATTTTCTTTAGTATTCTTGGTGCCTTTTTTTTTTTTTACTAAGCTGTTGATTTTCTTTTCATCATCTTCTTGTATCACTATCATTTCTTTTCCCAAATTTTCCTCTACCTCTCTTATTTGATTTTTAAAATCCTTTTTGAGCTCTTCCAGGAATTCTTTTTTTGGGGGAGGGGGCTTGTGACCACTTCACATTTTTCTTTGAGCCTTGCATGTAAGCTGTTTAGACATTGTTGGCTTCTGAGTTTGTAGTTTGATCTACCCTGTCACCATAGTAGCTTTTTATGGTCAGATTATTTTTTTGGTCGTGTGCTCATTTTCCAGCCTGTTTCTTCACTCTTATCTTTAGTTAAAGTTGGGTCCTTCTGCTGGAATTGAGGGGGCACTGTCCCAAGCTTTAAGCCTTTTTTGCTGCTGTTTTCAGAGCTAGCTCTGGGGACACGCAGATTTTTGGTGCTTCCAAGGTAGTCTATCTAAGGAAAGGTGTGGCCACTGCTCCCCTGGCCCATGCTCTGGTCTCTACCTAGCAAGGGACCTTGTTTCCCTGTAGCCACTAGTGCTAGCACTCCTTCTGGTCCTGAGACATTGACCAGATCTCCTGCTCTCCTGTAGCTGCAATTGCTAGTGGTCCCTTCCATCCTGGAATTGAGGCCAGGGTTCTTACTCTCCCATGAGTGACCACAAGCACTCCTCTCCACCATGGAACCATGACCTGGGTCCCTGTTCTTATGTGGCCTCAAGTGCCATTATTCCTCTTGATCCTTGGACTACACCCCAGAACTGTGTATGGGCAATGCAAAAGGGTCCTGAGCCCAGCTCCACTAAAGGGTCCCCTGCACTCTCCTTCTGACCAGTGGTTCGATCCTATCATTGACCAGTTGTGCAACACCTCCCCACCACCACTGTCTTGGGCTGTGAGCTCCTGAAACTGCTGCTGCCAATGCAGAGACCCCATTTTGTGCTTCCAGGACCCACCACCACCCTGATGAGAAGGACCTTTCTTGCTGATCTCCTTAGTTGTCTTGGGCTGGAAAATTGTTTCACCCAAACTTTTTTGGTTCTGCTGCCACTGATTTTGATTTGAGGCATTACTTTAGAGTTGTTTGGAGAGGAATTTGGGACAGCTCAGTTGAATGCTTCTCTACTCAGCCATCTTGGCCCTGACTTGATCACACTGAATCTCTCAGCCAATCTAGGTTCTTATCAGCTCCTATGGGAAACTTCAAAATAGGGTGAGCTTCCTATAATGCCCCCAGCAGATAACACAAACCAAGGCATTTCTTTTCTCAGTAAAGATCTCATCCTCAATGCCTATGAAGAAATTTATCTGGTGGAGCCATACAGATCTTAGAGCTAAAAAGAACCTCAAAAGATGATCTGATCCACCCTAGTATATTTTTATAACTAATGTATTATTACCCCCACCACCACCATTTTACAGATGCAGCAACTGAGAGGAAAGATAATTAGAACTGGGGTTAAGAAATCTGAGTATATATTCCACATTTTATACTTAATAGTTGTATATCTTTAAACAAGTCACTTCATCTCTCTGATGCCCAGCTTCCTCATCTCTAAAATATAGGTAATAATACATTACCTAACCTCACAGAGTTGATGTGAAGAAAGCACTTTGTATATCTTAACTTACTATAGAAATATAAGGAAGTTATCAAGTGCCAGGATTAGAACTGGAATCCAGGTATTCTAATTACAGGTTTAATGTCTGCACTCCAGAACTGACATAGTTTCTTTCTTCTCCAACCTAAACAGGCTGTTTTTCCAATCTCTCAGCTATTAGACCTAAGATAAAAAGTGGAGGAGTTTAGTCAGGGAGATGACCAGCTACTTTCTTGTCTCTCCTCAAGGTTAGGCAGATTGAAGCTCTCTAGCCCCCAGATCCTTGAGGGAGGGGAATGATAAAGATGAAAGCTCCCTTGAGGGCAACCCTGCCCAGAGAAACAAGGCCTATCAGCACCCACAAGGTGGACAGCGCCACAGTTTGCACTAGAACTTCCCACTCTCCTGAAGGTTTTTTGGTTGCTGTTCATAGGATTGTAAGATTTAGAGCTAGAAAAGACCTTAGAAGTCATTTAGTCTGGTACTTTTATTTTACAGATGAGGACTCTAAAACCCCCAAAAGGGGAAATAACTTGTCCAAAATTATGAAGCAAGTTAGTAGTAGAGCAGGGACTGGAAAACAGGTTTCTTGACCACCCCTCGCTCCTCTTCCACTTCATCACATGTTGGCAACATGTAGCTGGTTAGCATATAGAAGAGGTCAATGAAGCCATTCTGCCTCTGCTAGAGCTTTACCCCAATGCTAAGGGAACTGTTGGAGAGAGCCCCTCCGTTCATGCTCCTTTTTGGGGACAGGCATAAATAATTTGCTGAAAGCTGCACTTAGTGTCTCAGAATATTGATTTCCCACTTTGTAAGCACTGAAACAACCCAAATGGTTGAGACATGGAGATTACAGTTTCCTCTCTATTTAACATCCTCAGCAGATGAATTTCTGTGTTCATTAAACAAAGGTTAACACAACTGGGATGGGTTTCCCACACCCCTCCCCCAATTCCCCAATGAACTAATGGTTCTAGTTCCTAGGGACAAAGACAGCCATCTTCAGATGTTGAACCCAACCCAATCCAAAACTGTGTGACAAAATGGAGTCACATAATTAAGTTTTCTGCCAGGTGAGACATTTCTGTAGGGCTGCGACCATATCCGTGTAATTCACTCTGCATAGTACCCAAAGTATCATCGCTCAAAAAAATTACTTACCTCCTATTTGTTACAGTTTACAAATTGATTTCACATACATTATAATATGTGATCTTTACACTAGTAGGGAAGGGATTGGTACTCCCATTTTGTGGATGAGAAAAATGAGGCCCAGAAAGCTACACAGTTATTAAGTGTAAGTGCTGGGATGTTAATTCAGATTTTCTTCTTTTAGTGGCTTCAATTGTGAAGTAGGGGTTAAAAACACCTTACCTTTATGAAAATGTGGAGCTGAGTCAGATCATCTCTTGAAGTTCTTTCCAGCTCCATCAGATTAAATCCCGTTTAGGGGATCCATAGCTCATTGAAGACTGGACCGGAAGAACTAAAACTTCTGGCTGCAAGTCCTGAGTTCCTTCTATTCCACCTTCCAAACCATGAATGAAAAACTCAGGATAGGTTTATCTATGTGCCAATGGGGATGGTAAAAGGCAAAAATAGGGAGGAGGATGCACAACACAAGGAGACAACCACAGATGCTACCTGAGTTTAATTACTGGAAGAATTGTGTCTCTACAGATGGATTTCTATGCTTTCTAAATTTGAGTAGGCTAGTCCTCAGACAAAAGCTATAGAGTTCATCCCAAACCTTTACAACTTGATAGGCCTTGCTAGAGCTTGGATTCCATGGTTTTGGCCTTTGAGAACCTAGGGTCACTTCCATACCAAAATGAGCTATCAGAAGGGAACTTTACCAAGGACTTCAGTGGCATCTCATCTTGCATTTATGATCAGTAAACCTCCTCTCCTCACGGATTTTGGGAAGGGAACAACAAACAAGTTTAAATAAAAATAAGTCCAGACCTTGGGCTATTCATGATGCTGCAATTATTGTTATTTTATATGTAATTTAAAATGTTATTGACATGTTTTTGGTCACAGTACATACATTTCAACAAATATAGAAAAGGACTTCCTACAAAGTATATTCCCTGAAAACAGTAAGCAAATCTGCCTAAGAGAGAGGTCATTGTTGATGGAACTATGAATTGGGCCAACCATTCTGGAGAACAATTTAATATTATACCCACAAAGTTACTCAATTATGTAAAGCCTCTGATCCAGTAATGCCACTACTATGCCTATATCCCAGAGTGATCAAAGAAGGAGAAAAGGGCCCATATATACAAAAATATTTTTAGTAGTTATTTTCATAGTAGCAAAAAAATAGAAACTTAAGGGAATGCCCACCAACTGAAGAATGACTGAACAAATTATGGTATATAAATATAATGGATATTATGGCACCATAAGAAATGACAAAATGGACAATTTCAGAGGTAACTGGGAAGACTTCTATGAACTGAAGTGAAGTGAAGTGGGGAGAACTAGAACAATTTATACAATGACAATAATATCGTAGAGCAGAACAACTTTGAAAGACTTTAGGATGCTGATCAATGCAGTGATAAACCACAGGCTTAGAGGAATAAATATGAAACATGCACTCCCATTTCTATCAGAAGGGTGATGAACTTAAAATGCCAAGTGAGATATACATTTCTGGACACAGCTAGTTTGGGAATCTGTTTTGCTGGACTATGCATTTTTGTTAGAAAGTTTTTCTTTTTCTTTTATTGTTCATTTAGGGGACAGTGGTAAGGAGAGATAACTTTTTAAAAAGAGTGGTTGTGACTCTGATAGCAATATGACTTTCCACTGTGGACATTTGCCCTTTGTTAACAGAAAGAATAAATGAGTGCTTTAATCATTTGCATGACACTGCCCTTAGAAGGTGTACTCCTTTCAAGCTTGAAGAGTGATGGGGGTAGTGTTTGGGAAATGATTGATTTGAATCCAGAACTCTAGATCAGTCTTATAGCCTTCCCTCTAAGAAGAAAGGTAATTACTCTTATTTGTCAAAGGAGGTGGTTTCAGCATAGGATCAGATATCAGGAAAACTGGAGTAGGAAGAGGGTTCCATCCTGCTTCTGTCTCTGGATAGACGTAGAAAGAAAGTCCCACCTGTTGGGATTTAGAGACATGTTACTGAAAGTCTCCTGTAGTTTGGGGGAGTTTTACCTGGAGTCAAGGGAAGAGAAGAAGACAACCTTCAAGTTCCCATCAATTTAATGAAACTTTACAGTAGGCAACTAGTCTAAGCAACAGACAGTTAGGACTATTTTTCTACCATGGAAGTAGAAGATACTGATACACTGAGAACCCAAATAACTGAGAAATTTTTGTAAAATAATGATAGTAGAAGGTGACTTCACATAGAAACATGCTGATGGTCTCTGGAGAGGAAGACAGAGATTCTGACAAATTTTCCATTGTTATAGTAGAGTGGGCATAGGCCAGGCCTGGTTTGACACAGACATAGACTCTGGTGGGATTTTGGGAGGTCATTCTCACATCCTCACCCCCCCACCCCCATCTCTCTAGTCTGCCTGAGTGGCATTGTTTTTTATGGTACGATCGATCCAGCTAAACCAGGGAGATGCATTACAACTCCTCTTGAGGTCAAGAGTTCGTCAGTCCAGCTGGTAAATCGCCCAGTGGCTCCATTTTAAAGGCAGCCCCCAGCCCCCTCCGTGAGGCCATGATGGGGAATGGTGGGACTAGGGTGATGTGGCTGAAGTTTGATATGACTCTGGGGGAGGGGGTTGGGGCCAGAGGGCTTTAGCCAAGGGAGAGCCAAACAGATCAATGGGAGGCAGCCGTGACATGGTGACCTTCTGGCTGGCTCCAAGCCATGTTCTTAACATGTCACAGTAAATCTGTGAGCTGATCACCCCTCTGGGTTTGTGGAGAGAGAGCAAGAGAAAGAACAAGAATAAGGGAGGGCAGGATTGAAAAAGAAAGGGAAATCAGAGAATAGGAAGTACACAGACTAAATGACCAGATACCAGGGTATCTGGAAGGAGAGTTCCAGATTTCAACTTGTTGCCCCTTCCAAATGGGCTTTCATAGACACATCTATCATTTACAGAATTTGCACATCTCCTCCTTTGTCTCTCTTCCCTACTTACATTTTCCAGGGAAATTTTTAAACTGGTTATTTTCCACCTCTCCTGATCAATTCCTTCATGGCCATGCCAATTCTCTAGATATATCTACCTTTCTTAGTATGGACCTATCTATTCCCATAACTCTAAACTTCCCAGTTTAGCAGTTTAGACTGCTCAGGAAATCAACTCATCCCAGGTTCTGGTTCTATTTTCTTTGTGCCTTACAGTAGCACACATGAGGCTTAGGCTTTAAATAAAGCTAAATGGAAAGGGATGGGATGAAACACTCAGAATCAGTATGGTCAGAGAGGGTTTCAGGCCTTATAGAAAATTTATGCTAAGGAAGGTCTATAGGCTCCTGTCCTATGGACTAGCCCAACCCCATTTGATTTTATGAGAAAGCCTGAGCAATCCTATGGCCTTTGGCCGTGGATTATATCACGTACACATACAACTAAACCATTAGTTTTAGTTTTTTAACTTAATCTAAAAATTAGTTCCTTCAGCAGTTACCACTTGGGCAGAAACAGTGGAATAAAATTATTGGAATATCCTTATTCAGTGTGTGAGGTCAACGTTGAATAGTGTATGTAAAGCCCCAGTGCCATTGTATGGAAACCCCATATCTCATGAGGAAACTGTTAGGAGGGAAGGAAGTTATTTGACAGTCTAGTGGCAGATGAGTGACTGCCAGTCTCAGTAGGAGGAGACTAAATCCAGGGGCAGTAACTGACTCAGTGGCTATTTCTTTTCCCCTTTCCATTCTTTTTCCATTTGTGCCCACTTGCCTTCCTTCCTAATGTTTCATCTGCTCAATTTCTGTATGATTTCTTATCACCTGCAGAACCTTCCTGCAGAATTCTGGGGAATGTAGTTCCAAAGAGAACACAGCATCATTCCCAGCCAAGGAACACATCTCTCTCCTCCTTTCTTCCCAAGAAGATTTATTCTCAAAGTGCAAGCTGGTGTCTGTATAGAAAAGAAGGCAAAGGGACCAGAGGAATGCATAGCTACTCTTCAGGTTATCAGGGAGGATAAGACTATCTTTGAAAAAGTAAGTTCCTTAAGGAGGAAATTTTAAAACACATGGATGTTTAGGGGATAGAAGGGAATCCTAACCTGGGTCAGGAGGTAATCAAGCAGAAGAATGTGATACAGAATAGGAAGGGAAGAAGGATGACTAAATATTTGGAGCTAAGTAATGGGAATGAAGAGTTTCCTATAGGGGTAAGCTGGACTATCTCTGGAAAAAGCAGCTTCTTATGCTTCTAGGAATGTTGATGTGGATCCATAGGTGCCATAAGGTGAAAGGTCATCCAGTAATGGTCAGAGGAAGAACAGATAAATAATGATGGTTGATGACTCCCTGTTGAGTAGTACCAAGGTAGCTATTTATCAATCCGACATTAACAATAGTGAGGTCTGCCGTTCTCTCAGGGTATGTAACTGAGACATGACAGGAGACTCCTGATCCTTGTCAAATGTGATGATCACTACCCACTTCTGTTAGTTGGATTCAGCTCAGGTTACCACATTTTAGGAAGGACAAGCTTGAATGAATCCAGAGGAGGAGATCAAGATGGTGCAGACACTGGAGACCATAAAATGAGAATCTGTTAAAAGAACTGGATTTAGTCTGGAGAAGGAAAGATTTAAGGGAGACATTATAAATGTCCTGAAGTATTTGAAGGGCTGCTAAGTGGGTTTTTGGGACATTGCTCTCTCCTGGTTCTCTTCCTATATGTCTGCTGACTTTCTCAATTACTTTTGCTGATTCATCACCTTGTGTTGGGCCACTAAGTACCCCTAAGTGTATGTACCCCTAAATTTCTGTCCTGCACATTCTTCTCTTTTCTCCATACATATTCTCTTGGTGATCTCACAAGATCCTAGGGGTCAAATTATTGTCTCTAAGTATATGATTCCCAAAATTATATATCTAGCCCTAGTCTTCAGCCACAGTCATGCATCACCAACTGCTTATTGGGCATTTTAAACTGGATGTCTCATAGACATCTCAAACTCAATATGTCCAAAACAGAGCTCATTATCTTTCCCCCTCCCCAGTGCACTAATCTTGAAAGACTATGATCCATAATCAATCAATCAACAAACACGTATTAACTGTTTCCAAACTTCCCTGTTACTAGTGAGGATAGTGCCGTTCTTCCAGTTGCAATCTTTCATGCAGTTTCAGTGTCATCCTCAACTCCAATTTTACATACCCCACATAGCCAATTGGTTGCCAAATTTTGCCATTTCTAACTCAACAGCATCTCTTTCTTACATACATCCCTTTCTCTCTATTCACACAGCCACCACTCTAGTTCAAGCCCTTATCACCTCTTCTCTGGGTGCTACAATAGGCTCCCATTGGATCTCCCTACCTCAAGCCCCTTCTCACTCAAATCCACTCTCTACCCAGCTGCCAAGGGGATTTCCCTAAAATGCAGGTATGTGCAGATAATGTCACACAGCCCTCCCCCACTCAAAAATCCCCATTGGCTCTCTATGCCTCAAGGATCAAATATAAACTCTTTATATCCTGGCTCTTTCTTATGCTTAACTCCTTTGCTTTCTCTCCACAATCCAACCATACTGACTTACTCACAATTATGTAGGCACAAAGCTCAATATCATATTTCTGTGCCTTTGTTTTGGCCATTCTTCATGCCTGGAATGCACTCCCTCCTCACATCTGCATCATGAAATCCTTGATTTCCTCAAAACTCAGATCAAGTGCCACTTTCTTCCTAAAATCTTTCCTGGTTCCCTCCAGTTGCTAAGGCACTCCCTCCCAAAACTGCCTTGAATTCATTTTGTATATATTCTGCGTGTATTTATGTGTAATATGTTGTCTCCCCCATTAAAGCATAATGGACTGGTACTTTTCCATTTTTGTCTTTGTACTTCCAATGCTTAGTACAGTGCCCAGCACATAGGAAGCAGTTAATATGAGTCTGTTGGTTGATTGATTGATTGACTCATTTTTCTTAGCCTTAGAGGACAATATGTAAAAGATGCTGAGATGATCTTTTGCTTATTATAAGGAAAAACTTCCAAATGCTTCGAGCTATTCAAGAGTGGGATGGCTGTCTCAGGAATAGTGAGATCCTTTTCACAGTGAGTCTTCATGAAGAGCTGGATGATCCCTTGTCAAAGATGTCATAGAAGGGAGTCTTATTTAGGTACACATTGGACTAGAAAGCATCTGAGGTCTCTTCCAACTCTGAGATGCTGTGACTCAGTAAGATATGAGGGGACAGATGATATTGCCAGAAGGAACCTAGAAAACATTGATGAGGATTATAAATTCCTAGATAAAAAGCTAAAGACCTTAGGAGCACAGGTGATGCTTTCATGATTACTGATTATTGGAGGCATAAGGTTTAGAAGAGAAAGAAGATTTAGGAAATAGTAGCTGGCTAAGAAGATGGTGTCTGAGAACACAATGTGGATTTCTGATCCACAGCTTATACTGCAGTACCCAGGAAATATGTTTTGGCCAGGGAATGAAGTATATCTAGCAAGTAAAAATACAATTGCCCAGAATCTTGTGAATCTGATCAAGAAGGTTTTAAACTTAAAAAGGAGATGAAAGACTGCTTGCATACAGCTTAAAACTGCACTTTTGGAACACTCTGTGTATCTGCCAAACCTAACATCAGAGCATCAATACAAGGCAGAAAGAAGATCACAGAAAAGAGAACCAGTCATTTCCAAGGGACTGTTTTCAAGATGTGAAACAATCATAAAACCCAGTGGTTTCAGATCTCTGTATATACAAATGGACAACATTTAGGTAATAAAAAGGGTGAAAGAAAGAAGCTAAAACAAGGAGACTAATCTGACCACATTTGAGACAGAGTGGGATGACATTAGTGTCTATAATATGGTCATGAAATGGTATAATATGTTTATTCAACAGGAAAGAAGAGATAAGCAGGATAGTGGAGTAGCATTCCATATTAAGAAGATATACTAATGAAAAAAAATCCTTTTATCAGAGAGAGTGCTCCAGCAGTTGTTTGGATAGCAGAAGTCTCCCTACACTATAATATTATCAATCAGTAAACAAGCATTTTAAAACACCTATTATGTGATAGGCACCAAGATTCAAATACAGAAATGAAACAGTCCTTGCCCTTAAAGATCTTATACTTTATCCAAAGGAAATGACATGTACATATGTAGGCTTATGCAAAAAAAAGAATCAAGATAAAAGTGACTAGAGGAATTGCTGTCTTGGACCTAATTCTGACCAACAAGAAACAAGCAGGTATTAAGTAGAGGTACAATAATGGTTACCTTGGGGACAAAAGACAACTCTATCATAAAGTTTATAAAAACAAGGAGGAAAAAGCTGGGCAAAGACTGGTGAATACCAGAAGCAGATTTACTATTTTTTCCCCAGCAAGCATTTTTAAAAATTAAAAGCAAATCAGTGTTTTTGTTTATTATTTATTGTTACTTGCATTGCCTATACATTCTTTTAATTATTGATATCTTTTGTTTTTATGTTGCCTTACTTTCGAAGATATCTCTCTCCTTCCCCCTACCCAGAAAGCTGTTCTTTGTTAAAAAAAAAAAAAGAAGAAGAAAAGAAAAGAAAAAATAAAAGAATAAGGAAGAGGAAAAAACAGTTCAACAAAATCAACACATTATTGAATCTGACAGTATATTCATTATTCCCTATCCACAGTCTCCCAGTGCTACAGAGAAGGTAGGGAGGTATGTTTTTTCACTTCTTCTCCAGATCCAAACATAGTTATGACAATTACTCAGTATTTCCTTTTTTTTAGAACACTTTTTCCATTTGTGGGAGAAGTAGATCTCAAGTGATTCAGAAAAAGGATGTGTAGAACAAATGGTCTAATTCCCTGAAGGAGATATTGACCCAAGAGTAATGGGAAGTTCTTGAGAATATCTGAAAGTCACAAATGTAAATGATTCTAGTGAAGAGGATAACTAGAGACTCATTTAACCGCATAGGGAATTTAATGCTCACCAACCACCTCGAATGTTTTTTGGGGGGTGAGGCAATTGGAGTTAAGTGACTTGCCCAGGGTCACACAGCTAGTAAGTATCATGTGTCTGAGGCCAGATTTGAACTCAGGACCTCCTGACTCCAGGGCCGGTGCTCTATCCACTGTGCCGCCTAGCTGCCCCCTCAAATTTAAAAATTTGATATATTTTTTAAATATTTTAAATATTTTAAAAAGATATATATCAGTAGAAGATGGAGGCAAGGGTAAGTAAATGAGTATGAATACAAAAGAATAGTATTGTCTTACAAGAATAGTGATAGGAGCACTAAAGTTGAAGCCCAGAAAAAGCTGAAGTCAGTGGGGAATGCTGGGCAGCTAGGTAGCATAGTAGATAGAGCACTGAGCTTAGCAGGATCAGGAAGACTCATCATTATGTGTTCAAATCAAGCCTCACATACTTACTAGCTGTGCAACCATGGGCAAGTATCTTAATCCTGTTTGCCTCAGTTTCATCATCTATAAAATGGGCTGGAGAAAGAAATGGCAAACGACTTCAGTATCTTTGCTAAGAAAACCCCCAAATGGGTCATGAAAAGTTGGACATGTGAAAAACAACTGAACAACAGTGGGGAATGCTAAGAGCAACAAAAAGTCATTTGTTTTTTAAAGCTTGGTTGAGGGTAAGGAGGATCAGTGAAGAGATAGGACTTCTTGCAGGGAATGGAATGGCGATAATGGACAATGTATTTGTTTTCTATGCCAAGGAGAATGTCTTTCAGATTGGGTTAGGACAAAAAAAGGGTAACGCATTGAAACTAAAGATGAAGGAAGAGAGCTTTCAATGAGTTCATCATCAGGCTCTGGAGAAATACATCCTCTGGTACTGACAGATTGGCAGATATAATCACTGAGTCACTGTTGATAGTATTTGGAAGACTGTGCAGAAAAGAAGAGGTAACATAGGACCAGAGGACAACAAATGACTTGGGTTTTTTTTTAAAGGAATGGGGAAGGGAAGAATGGAATCTGAAAACTATCAACCATGAACTTTACTCCCAATCTGAGCAAAATTCAAAGATACTGTCTTAAAAGGATGGTTTGAGAGAATTTAGAAAGGGAGTAGTGATAACTAAAAGATACCCCATGGCTCCATTAAGAATAGATCATTAATCTCACTTCCTTTTTTTGACAGGGTTACCACAATGGCAGATCAAATGAATGCTGCATATCTACAAAGTATATCTAGATTTTGGGAAAAAAATGGACTGCTAACTTCATTGACAAGATGGGGAGAAGACACTAGATAATAGTACAGTTAAGTAGATTTGAAACTGAAAGACTCAAAGAATAATTGTTAGTGGGTCAATATAAATTCAGAATGAGGTTTTGAGTGTAGTGTCCCAGGGACCTGTTCTTTGACCTGTGCTGTTCAACACTTTTATTAGTGACCTGGATGAAGCATAGAAAACACGCAAGTCACTTGAGTGGTCGCCCGCCCAGGAAGGAGCAAGGTCGGTAAGGAGAAGGAGACTCGGCAGCCATCTCTTCCTCCTCCATTGAGGCCTCCTCTGCAGTCGTTGCAGAGCCTTGGTAGCGCCACGGTGAGGCAGAGCTTGTGCGGGTTCTCCGCCTCTTTGGTTCGCAGGAGCCACTATGAGGAGGGCCCAGGGAAGAACCGGCCCTTTTCGGTGGAAAACAAGTGGCAGTTGCTGGCAATGATGACTGTATTCTTTGGATCTGGATTTGCTGCTCCTTTCCTTATAGTAAGACATCAGCTGCTTAAGAAATAAGATTCTCCTATACAGAAATCAGACTAGAAGAACAACCACTACTTATAAAAGCAGTCTTGAGGAATGGAGCAAGCAAACTATTTACCACAGTATATGTCTTTGTAAATAAACCTATTAATGAAAAAAAAAAAAAGAAAAAGAAAACATGCTTGTCAAATATGCTGATGACATGGATCTGGGAGGGCTAATGTATTAGATGACAGAAGAAGCAACCAAAAAGACCTCAGCAGACTAGAAAGATGAACAGACAGAATAAGACGCAATTTAATAACATGAAGGTGTACCCTTTAGTGGAAAAACTCAACTTTACAAAGTAAAGTATGGGGAAGAACGGCTGGGTCATATTTATAGGGATAATATCTATGGGTTTTATTCAGCTAGAAATTCACTATGAGTCAATGGTGTGCCATGACAGCCCCCAAAAGGTGACAGTATCTTATGCTTCATTAAAAGAATCATAGTATCCAGAAGAGGCATGGCCCTGAGGGATCATGTATGAAATAATATGTTGAGCTCTGGGTGACACATTTAGGGAAGGACATGGACATGCTGGAGAGAGTCCAGGAGGGGATGATTGGGATGGTGAAAGGACTGGAGAAAATGCTACATGAGGTTAAGAAACTGGGGACATTTAGACTGGGAAAGAGAAGACTCATGTGGGAATAGCTGTAATCAAGTATTTGAAGGGCTTTTAGTGACAGAGCAATTAGACTTGCTATCTTTGGCTCCAAAGGACAAATAAGGAGCAACAGGTGGACATTGCCAAGAGGGAGATATAGGTTTAAAGCAAGAGGAAACTTCTGAACCATTAGAGTTCAGTCTGTCTTCAGATGTAGCGGATTCTTCATTGCATCACAGGCTAGATGACCATTGGTTACGTGGGTTAGGGGAGAGTCTAATTCAGGTCCACATTGGGCTAAGTGACCTCTAAGATTCCTTCCAACTCTGAGATTGTATGAAATGTCTGTTGAATGAGTGATTACTGTGAACAGTGTGGCTTGCACAGAAAATAGCAGGAAATAATTTCCCGTGAGTCTCCACTGTCTTCAGAATACTCAGGGTCACCACCCTCTGATACTGCAGTGTGCTTTGGCTCAAGTGACCACTTCTAACAGCAGCTTCTGTGCCTCAGCTGGGGCATCTCACAGAGGAAGGTGGTGAGAAGCTGAGCCTGGAAGGGTGACAGCTATGGCCCATGTCCAAACAAGCCAAATTGAATAGGCCATAAATAGACACAGCATGTGCTAGTTTGGGGAGGGAAGGTCAGGGAGGGGTAGAGGGGGAATCCTGCTGTTTTCTCTCAAGCCTGTCTTTCAGAGGTTCCGGGGAGGCACAGGACAAGACCAAGGTTAGGCTTTCCAGGGCAGGCTGTACAACTGCCCCCAAATCCTGGTCTACTAAGGAAAGCTTCCAAAGACATTCTTTCAATTTCTTTTTCTTCTCTTATTGCTAAAGCTAACATTTCCAGTGCCATATTGAACAACAGTGGTAATAATGGACATCCTCGTTTCACCCCCGATCTTACTGGAAATACTTCTAGCTTATCCCCATTACATATGATGCTTGCTGAAGGTTTTAGGTAGATGCTACTTATTATTTTAAGGAGACTCCATTTATTCCTATGCTTTCTAGTGTTTTCAATAGGAATGAGTGTCCAATGGCATTGCTTATGCTCTTTCCCACCACCTCTGTGAAAGCACCCAAACCAATACTTTCAATCTCAGGCAAAAGGTCAGTTATCCTATGGGGCTACCCAGTGTTAAGTAGCTTTTGTAAGAACTATTCTCTATATACTAGGACAAGTTCAATTATATATCACTAGCATAAAGTGCTTTATACTCTTCAAAGCTCAGTCATTGAGAGGTAGCTATGGTATAATGGATAGAACTCTAGACCTAGAGTCAGGAAGACCTGAGTTCAAATCCCATTTCAGATCATATATACTAGTTGTGTGACCCTAAAGCCACTTAACCTTACTGGGCCTCAGTTTGCTAATGTGTATGTAAAATGAAGGGATTAGACTAACTGATCTTTCCTTTCTAGTGGTAAATCTATGATCACAATATCTTATGATCAAAAGGTCTCCCTGTGTGATTTTGGGAAAGTCACTTGAATTCCTCATCTGAAAAATGAGGGAATTGGATTTGACTTTTGAGTTCCTTCAGAAGGATCCTCTGATCCTTCAATTCCCACAACAAAACTAAGTTAGAGCCAATCTTATTACCCCATTTTCACATATGAGCAAACTGAGTCCCTAGAGGCTAAGTGACTTGCTGAGGGCTGCACAATGAATCAACAGTAGAACCAGAACGAACCAGTTTCTCCTTTTATTATGGTATATTGCCTTCCTCACTACCCTTACAAATCTGTATTAGTCACTTAACTTTCAATGACCTCATCTGAAAATTGAGGTAATAATACTTGAACTACCTGTCTTGCAGAGTTATTTAAGGGGAACACTTTGCAAATTGCCAAGGGCTAGATAAATATGAGTCATTGTGAATGTCAGCGTTTCAAGGCTCCATGATTTTGTCATTTTTGTTACTCAGCCACAGACATACCTAAAACCTCTCAAGGACTCAGTAGTCTTTGAGAATTGCCAAGGCCAAAAAAAATCTGCACTTGGCTAAGCTGGCAATCAGACAACCAATGTACAGCTGCTCAGAAGGCCTGTGCTGTTATTGCTAACAGTAATAGAAGGACAGGGTGGCAGAGACTATAGCAAGTAGGCCTTGGAGTCAGTAAGACCTGGGTCCAGACCCCACCTCTGACATGTGAAGTCTGTGTGATTCTAGGCAAGTCACTTAACCTTTAAGTGCCCCAGGCAACTCTCTAAGATGTTAAGTTGCTGAATTATTGCTGATCTCTGTTAGTAGAGAGAATTTCCTTACTGGAAATTCTCTACACCAATGAAATCAAAGGTCCAGGCCTAAATTATCTCTCTACCCCAACCACAGAAGAATATCTTTTTTTTTTCTTTTTGAGGCATTTGGGGTTAAGTGACTTGCCCAGGGTCACACAGCTAGTAAGTATCAAGTGTTTGGTCTGAGACCGGATTTGAACTCAGGTACTCCTGACTTCAGGGCCGGTGCTCTATCCACTGTGCCACCTAGCTGCCCCCTAAGAATATCTGCTTTGGTTACTGGAATTAGGGGAAATGAGCAAAGGAAGACCTGGCTTCTGTAACCCCATCCCCAATTCAAGGCATTATCAAGGCTAGAGACAATTCAAGGTGAGCACCAGAGGAGAACAACTGTCTCATCTAAGGAATACTTAGCAAAAAGCCACTTAACAGTGGTGGATGGCAACCCTTTGCTGGGGAACAAGAAGATACTGATGCAGTCTCCAGCATGTGCTGGGCAGAGGGACAGGCTAGTGGGTGAATTTGCAGGCTGGTACGTTGTGAATTTGCTAGCAAGGCTAGATTAAAGTAATAGTTGTGACTTTGAAGACCAGAGGTTCAACAAACAACTCATCAGCAGAACCTGGGATCACCAGTGAGGACCCTAGGTCATGGGGGAGGAAGAACTTGAGAGCAACAGCCAGAAGCAGGACAAGGGCCAATTCAGGATTATAGTCAGGGGCAGATGCAGGGTTTAGGTCTAACACCAAAGTCAAAAGGAGGGGGCAGCGAGGTGGCACAGTGGATAGAGCACTGGCCCTGAAGTCAGGAGGACCGGAGTTCAAATCCAGCCTCAGACACGTAACACTTACTAGGGGTGTGACCCTAGGCAAGTCGTTTAACCCCAATTGCCTAAAAAAAAAAAGTTAAAATTAAAAATAAAATAAAGTCAAAAGGAAAAGCTCCAGAGAAGGGAAGGCAGTATAGTTGAGTGGGAAGAGCACTGGATTGGAAGTCACTAGACCAGGGTCCTAATAAAAGCTCTGCTATTAACTGTGTGACCTTAAGTAAGATGCTTCATCTCTGTTGGCTGCTCTGTCCAAAGACAGGTTTGAGCTAGGTGATGCTAAGGTCCCTCCCCTCTAAATTTCTATGATTCTATTTACCCAAAGCAGGCTCCCGATCTAGGGAGAAAGACAGAGAAAGACAGCTCAGTGTCTGACACACAGTGGGTGCTTAAAGTGTGTTTATTGGGCTGGATACGAAATCTAGGTGAGCAACAGGATGGTCTGTACAGTGCCACCATAGACAAGCCAAGGTGGAAATCACAAAGATATACTGGGCTTCTGCCTAATTTTCAGAAGAGTCTTGAACAATGGCTCAGTGTCTCTTGATGGGCAAGGAGGAGCCAGAGAGCTACAACTAGATGGCTGACCTTAGCTGTGAGCAGAGTAAGCCCAACACCTAGACATTCATTTCACTTCTGAGGGCTAGCTGGTAGGCAAATAACTCATTCTGTAAAGATTTCTTGAGCTTCTTCTACTGTTTTCAGTAAATAGGAGGTGGGGGGAAGATTTAAAGGGGAAGAAGCAATTCAGGTCTTTAAGACCTGACAGTCTAATTGAAAAGACATGACATCCTTCACAGAGTTGTAGCATCATGGGATATCAGACCCCAAAGGGGCCTTAGATCTCAACTAGCCCAAGCCCTTAGTTTACCCATGGGGAAACAGATAAGGGCCAGAAATGGTTTTGCCCGTGTCATGCAGAAAAAGTTAAAAAACAATATAAAAGGTATCCAAAGTCAGCACATGATTCTACCTCTATAATATCCTGTCAATTCTCTTTTTGAAATATGTATTCTATCTGTCCTCTGCTCTCCATTCCTGTTGCTACCGCCCTCTACAATCTCAGAATCACAGAATTTCAGAGCTGGAAGAAGCCTCAGGGATGTATACATGAAAAAGAATTTCTTCTGGCAGGGTGCCTGACCTCTCTTTCCAATTCCTATTTGCTCTCCCCATGAAGATATCCAGTGGGGAAGGAATGGCAGCTCATCCCACTTTGGGACAATTCTAGTTTTTAGAAAATTTTTGGTTTTGTTTTTCCTGACACCAGGCATTGATTTGCTTCTTTGTAACTTCTGTCCTCTGGGGCCAAGCAGAACTCACCTTATCCCTCTTCCAGGTGGCAACCCTTCCCATGATTCGTTCAGTCTCTTCGGTCTTCAGAGATTCCCAAAGTGGGTGATGCTGCCCCTGGGGGGCACTAGAACAATCTAGGGGGGTGGTATTAGCCTTGGGTGCAATTGGAGAGCATGAATAAAAATAAAGGGGTAGTGGAAGAATAAGGAAAGAAGTAAAGAGAAGAAAATTTTGAAAAACCATTTGTGCGCGTTTTATCTGTTATATAAGAGAGTTAAAGTCGTAGTGATTACGTTATTTTCCAAATAAACATAAAATGTAAGTTATAACTGATCAGTGCTCAAGTCCACTAACAGGTCTTAACAAGCAAGTGTTGGCAGGTGAGCCTGTTGCACACTGTCAGGAAGTCCAACAGACATAAGCAGGAAAATGTGTGTATTGTAAACAATACGATACTATACAATTACATGACACAATATTGCATCATTGAAATTTCAATACAGGAAAACCCCATAAATTTACAATAAGTTATTAAATTTAAGATGCATCATTTTAAAAAATTATATATTTTCTTGAAATGACATAGATGTGGTTTTTTTTTAAATCATTAAAGGGTTAAAGAAAGTAGATTTCCAGGGTGACACTGAGTACTTTTTTTTTTAAAGGGGGCAGTAGGCCAAATAAGCTTGGGAACCTCTGGTCTAGTTCATATAGTCTCTCTCTCTCATACCATATCCTCTCTCTCTGACTCTCGCAATGGCCTCCTAACTGCTCTCCTGGATGCTGGTCTATCTTACCTTAGCGGAATGTAAGCTCTTTGTGGTCATGTCAAGTGAAATGTAAGGTCTTTGTGCCTTGTTTTTGTCTTTGTCTCTCCAGCTCCTTCCACGATACCTGGCACATAGTAGGCACTTAACAAAAGCTTGTTGAACTGGTCTCATCTCCATATTAGCTATCCTTTTCACAGAGGTCAAAAGAGCTTTCCTATTATAACACTATTAACACTATAATCCAGTAAATAAAGTACAAATTCCTTAGCCTGGAATTTATGGGCTTTCACAATCTAGCTTCAACCTACTTTACAACTTTATTTCACATTTCTCCTTTTCGCACATTCCATGTTCCAGTCAAATTGGTTTACTTGCTTCTCATCAATCTGATCCTGTATTCTCCTGCCTCTGTGCATTTGCCTTGGGTATTCTCCATTTATGGAGTACATTCTCTCATCTCTACCTGTTAAATTAGTCTTCCTTGAAGGACTTTTCCCTCCTTTTTCATGAAGTCTTCTCTAATATTCCAGATAAAAGTGATCTCTGATTTCTTAGATCAGTTCATTTGAATCTGTCTTTGTCCTTATCACTTTCTCTTTTCTATCATACTTATTTGTGGATATGTTGTCTTCTCTTTATTTAATTGTAAGCTCATTGAGGGCTGTGGGGGGTTTTTCATTGTGGTACCCTTAGTATTGAACACAGGATTCAATGAGCATAAATGTTTGTTGAATTGAACTGAATGAGTATCCTAAGTGCCAAATGATAATGCAAGAGAAGCATGGATCAGGGTAGAGGTTGTAAGAATGGAGCAGAGAAAAAGCATGTGAAGACATTGAGAAGGTAGAAGGGAGAATTGTGGAATCATAGGATATCAGAGCTGGAAGGATCCTTAGATATCAACTAATTCAACCCCTCATTTTATACTTTGGGGAGAAATAGATGAGAGCCAGAAAAGGACTTGGTGACTATTTGGGTATGAGATGACCAGGAAGGAGGAATCCTAGATGTTTCAGATGTTTTAAACCTTCTTCCTTTCCTTGTGAGAACTTATCTCTGGAGCCCCTTACTCAATCTGAATCTCAGTGATACAATACATTAGGAAGCAAGGCTCTACTTTCTAGCCAGAATAATGGGGACTTTGGCTTTTAACCTCAGTAATAGTGTTGTTTATCCTTCTTGCTGTCCTAGGCCTGAATGCATTTAGCAAAGGATTCACTTGTCCCTGTACTGATTTTTTTTTTAATAGGCTCAGCCTAAGTTTTCAGATGTTGATCCATCACATAGCTAGATGCACCCTGGTCCATGTGGGAAGAAATCTTAGGAGTGGTTGTAGAGGGCACCCCACAATGATGATTCTTTCGAATATGCCTTCCCCCATTCTCTTCACCCATGTCATTTCCCCTGGTAATTGGAGATTGGAGAAAGGGGAGCCAGGAAGGGCTCTGATTACAAGAGGTCCCTAACCTTACCTGCCTCTTTTTCCCTATCAGGGAGGGGGCCTGTGGGAGGGGTGAGTTACACAAAGCACTGGTCACTGACCACTGCTATTGAGTGACCAGATGTGGGTGGGTGGGGGGAGCCTGGCTCCTGTGTAGATCTCTTGTCTTCCTCTCTGGGGTAGAGCTTTGACCGTCTCTTTCCTCCAGGGCATCCTTTTGTCCCCATCTTCTATATCGGCTGTTCTGTGACTCCAACTCAGAGAAATAAGGCCAGGCTGTTCCCCTGCTCCCACAACCCCCCTTCCCCTAGGCTCCTCTCTTCCCAACAATATGTCCCAGGGATAGATATAATGCATCCTTTCAAGCCTCCGCAGGCTGGGCTTTGGGAACCTCCTGGGAAGAAGGCAGAAGGATCCCTGTGAAATGTTCAAACAAAGCCACCTTGTTACAGGGCGCTCAGAGAAAATGATACCCCGTTAGTTGGCAAGACATTTCTACCAAAGGAGCCTCAGCAAGCAAGAAGGAGTCTGATCTCTGTAACACAGGGGGGCCAAGAATGGACTGGGGGAGGGGGCTAAAGCCTGGGAATAGGGAGAGAGGTTTATTTGGGGGTTCAAGATTACCGAGGCAGTAGGGCTGAAAGGTGATACTGAGTTCCTTAGGAGTGGTAGCTATTTCTTTGCCTGGCTCTATTCAACTAATTAATCAGTCAACAAGTATTCATTAAGAATCTACTTGGTGCTGTTGAGATATAAAAGCAAGATCTCTCTGTCCTTGAGGATCTTACAGTCTTAGGTAAGACCTAAGAATAAGAAGCATTTTGACAAAGATGACAAAAATAGAAATAGTAATGTTGGAGGCACTGTGAGAAGACAAACACATTACTAATGTACTATTGGTGGAGCTGTGAAATCGGTCCAGCTGTTCTGGAAAAGAATTTGGAATTATGTGAGAAAAGTCACTAAACTGTTCCTACCCTTTGACCCAATGACCCACTACTGGGCCTGTAGCCCAATGAGGTCAAAGAAAGAAAGAAAGAAAGAAAGACCCTATCTATAAAAAAATATTAATAGTAGCACTTTTTGTGATAGCAAAAAAAAAAAACCACCAAAAAAACCCCCAATCAGAAACAAAGTGGGTGCCAATCGACTAGGGGATGGCTAAATAAATTGTAGCTTATGAATGTTTTATTACACCATGCTAAATTATATATAGAAACCCCTCAGAGAAATATGGGAAGATTTACATGAATTGATGCAAAATGAAGTAAGTAGAATCTGGAGCTCAATATATGTGATAACTACAATAATATGAAATAAAATAAGACTAAAAAGCAACACAACTCTGATTAATAGTAATGACCAGTCCTGCTCCTGAAAAAACATAAAATAAAATAACCTTATTCCCCTTAGTATAGAGACAAGGAGCTAAGAATAGAAAGTACTGCATATACTTTCAGATGCAGTTGCTGGGCAAATTAACTTTAACTATTTATTTTGGTTGTAAGGGAGGATTCAGTGAAAGGGGATATTGAAAATGAAGGTGTTAAAAGACAGAAGGCATCAATACAACTTTTTTAAAAAGGAGCAACTAGAGAATAATAGACAGTATGTAATCAAGTGTGAGATTGAGAGTTTCAGACTCTGAGTACTCCAGAATTCAGGAAAAGCAAGTCACACTGGGGTAGGGTAATCAGAGGAGACTTCTTGTTTGGTTGGTTTTTTTATAATATTTTATTTTTCCTAATTACATATAAAGATGAATTTTAGCATTCACTTCAAACTTTTGAGTTTTAAATTCTCTCCCTCCATTCCTCTCCTCTCCCCTCCCTGAAGCAGCAAGCAATTTGGTATAGGTTATACATGTGCAATCAAGCAAAACATATTTCCATATTAGTCATGTGGTGAAAGCAAACACAGACCAAAAAAAACTCATAAAAAAATAAAGTGAAAAACAGTATGTTTTGATCTACATTCAGACTCCATTAGTTCTTTCTCTGAAAGCGGATAGCATTTTTCATCGTTAAGTCCTTTGGAATTGTCCTGGATCTTTGTATTGCTAAAAATAGCTGTCATTCACAGTGGATCATAGCACGATGTTGCTGTTACTGTGTTCAATGTTCTCATTCTGCTCGCTTCATTTCGCATCAGTTCATGGAAGTCTTTCCAAATTTTTCTGAAAGCATAGGGGAGACTTCTTATAGTAGGTGAGACATATTGGTCCTGGAAGGATGGAAATGATTTGGATTGGGGGAGGGGAGGTGGGCTCGTCCCCTAGTCTTGTTGCATTTAACATTTTTATCAATGACACGGATGAAGACAGAAAGCACATTTATTAGCTAATGACAGGAAGGTAGGAGGGATAGGCTAATACATTAGGTGACAGATGGACACAAAGAGATCTAGCCAAACTGGAAAGACAAACTAAAAAGATAAATCAAGCAATGGTAAATGCAAAATACTCCACCTGGGTTAAAAAAGCCCACCACACAAGTATGTAGCATACTGCAAGATCAATGCAAACCAGTGTGTGCTGTGGTACTTGAGCCATTTTATGACAACTTAATAGAAACATAAGGGAGGAGATAAGCCCTTCTGCTCTGGGCTGACCAGAAGTCATGAAGTGTGTCCACTTTCCAGAGGGAAGTGATGGTCCAGTTGTACTCTGCCATAGCCAGATCCCATCTGAAATGCTGTGTTTGGTTCTAGATGTTATGTTTTGGAAGGGACATTAATAAGTTGGAAATTGTCTGAAGGAGGGAAACCAGAAAGGCAGAGGGTCTTGAGATTGCCTTGTGAAAATGGTTTAAATGACTTAGATGCATCTCATCTGTCTTTAGGTATTTGCGGGGCTATCGTATGGAGGAGAGAACAGACTTGTCCCACTTGACCCCTTGAGAACAGGACTAGAAAAAGTGAGTGGAAGTTACAGACAGGAAATTCATGTGAGGAAAAACTTCTTAACTAATAACAATTAGCATTCATATAGCACTTACTGTGTGCCAGACACTGTACTAAGTATTTTACAAATATTATCTCATTTGAGCCTCACAATGACCCTGGGAGGTAGGTGCTATTATTATCCCTCTTTCATAAATGAGGAAACTGAGGCAAACAGAGGCTGTGACTCGTGCAAGGCCACACAGCTAGTATGTGTCTGAAGCCAGATCTGAACTCTGGTCTTCCTGACTCCGGGACCGGAGTTCTAACCATTGTACCACCTAGCTACCACATAGCTCTCCGGGAGTGGAACGGGCCACCTTGGAGGTAGTGGGCTCCCGCTCACAGCAGATCTTCAAGAATTAGTTGGACTTGAACTACTGGCTATGTTGTAGAGGAGATTCTCGTCTGTGTGTGGTCCTTAGAGGTCCCTTCTTCTCCCTTTGGGATTATGGGATTTATGTGGCTTGCTTGATATTGCTTATATGTATAAGCAGCTCAGAGAAATATGGGAAGACTTACATGAACTGATGCAAAGCTGGAGCACAGTACGTGTAATGACTACAATAACATAAAACAAAACAAGACTAAACAGCAATTGAACTGTGATTAGTTACAATGATCAGGCTCGCTTCTGGAAAACAAATAATGAAATGCGCTTTACTTTTCTTAGTATAGAGATGGAACAATACAGGTATGGACTTGAGATTACGTGATTTATGAGATTCACACAGAACTAAGACCAGCTGGTAGAAGTTATGTAGAGGGCAATTTCACCTCAACATAAAGAACTTCCTAGTAATCTAAGTTGCCCAATAACGGTGTAGCTACCTTGATAGGTAGTGAGCTCTTTGTCATTGGAAGGGTCCAAGCAGAAACTGGGTGATCAATTATTCTGGAGAGAGTTTTTATTATATAACTATAAATGTTGCTTCTGAGTATGGGATTCTATGATTCTGTGCATTACCCAAATAGCCAATGTTCTCACCGGCCTGCCACCTCTCATCTGTAGTGCTTCCAAGCTGATGAGTCGTCTCAGATCTCCAGAGTTGCCTTCTCATCTATCATAGCAAGTGAAGAATTCAGTTTTCAGGCCTGCTTCTCACCAGAGAAAGAGGAACTATATTATAGTTCTTTGTATCTATAGGTATCTCCCACCTTTGAAGCTGCATCAGTCCTGGGGAGCATTCAGAGGTGGAGGAGAGGCCGAGCTTGTAGCCAGTGACATCTCTCTTCATGAATGGGGATCTAGTATAGCAGGGAAGATCCCTGGGGACCTGCACCAGTGAAGACAATATCATTAGAAGCCAGAAATTGCCTATATGTGTGTTATAAATAAATAATAAGTTGGAGGTGGGAGAGATAAACAGCCATGGGGTTAAATCCACAGAGCTATCCATCCATCAAGAGTTTGGGGTGATATCATGAACCATAGGTCAGCATTCAAGTCACCTTGTGCCCCAGGATAGAAATTCCACCTGTTACACAGTTTCCTCATTGTGAGTTGTTAATTGGGCAGGGTCTCTCTTCCTTGGTCCCTGCTCACTTTAATGGAAAGGCTAAATGTTACCATTGTTGTTGTTCAGTCATCCTCAGTCGTGACCAACTCTTCATGACTCCATTTGGGGTTTTCTTTGGCAAAGACACTGGAGTGGCGTGCCATTTCCTTCTGCAACTTATTTTACAGGTGAGAAAACCAAGGGCAACAATGTGAAGTGACTTGCCCAGGGTCACACAGGTAGTAAATGTCTGAGGCCAAATTTGAACTCAGGAAGATGAGTCTTTCTGACTCCAAGCCCCACATTTTATCTACTGTACCACCTAGCTTCCTGAAATATTATCATTAATTACCAATAATAACTATCTCCCAGATGTGGCTCATGTCTCATACCACAAAATGATAGGTCCTTAAAACGTAGAATTTTAGGACATGGACAATAGAATGCTGGGACTTGGAGGTCTCATAGAACCTAGAGGCCAGAGCTGAAAGAGACCTTAGAAAATAGCCCATTGGAGAGGGTAGGAATTTTGGAGGTCCATCCTACTTATTTTACATAGGAACAAACAGGTCCAGCAAAGTAAAGTGATTTGCTCAGGGTCATACACTTATTCATTGGTAGAGGCAAGACTAGGGCTTAGATTGGCTGACTTTCAATCCACTGTCTTTTCATTACTCCCAATTATGTCATCTCTAAACCACCCGGCCCCTCCCCCCCCCCCCCCCCCCCGGACACTGGGCAGATACTGATTGCTCTCTGAGGGATGGTTTCTTTCCATCCTGGCTCTGGTCCTGCCAGGGTGTGTTAGTCCCTTGCTGGGGACAGGACTTGGAGAATGAAGTCTGCCTTGGCTGGGGTGAAATGGAGCTACTGTGGCTTTAAAAGCATCTCAGCAGCCCCCTGCCTGGCCAAGCAGAGCTGCCAGGGCGAGCCTGAAGGAGGACACCTGCAGAGCTCCTGTACAGCTGGGGAAGATTAGCCTTTTCCACTAGAGAGCACCCATTACCATGTTCCAATATGCTATCACTTCCGCTAGGAGAGCCCACAGATGAGATATCGATTGAGGTGACCCCAGGTGAGCCCTTCCCCCTTGCCTGAGATGTGTGCAGATCAGTCTGGCCACCAGCTCTCCTGCCCCAGGCCAAAGCCAACAGGATGAGGGCTGACTCCTGCCCATGCTAGCCTCCACCCCCCTCCCCCAACATGGGCCCTCTGGACTGCCTCAGGCAAGAGCTGCTGTGCTCCAGTGCTACCCAAAGTCCCTGGCCGGAAAAGAGGGGACGTCAGAGATAACTGGTGTCTCTAGTGCCTTCCTATTGGGCAAGCCTGAATGGGCAGCCAGTACCCTGGGTGCCTGCAGATGGGCAAACCTGCTTTTTGAATGCGCTACTCATCCCACCTCCAGCCCTAATCAGGGAGAATAGATCACCTCTCAATCAATCCACATCCTGCTTCCTCCTTCAAAACCTTGCTGAGATGCCTCCGCTTCTTCCTACAGCCTTACCTGAAAGACCTCCCCATTCATTCCATCCTTGCATGCTAGCATATGTGTTTTAATGTGGCTATCCCATCTCCCCTCTGAGCTCTGGAGTTCTCAGAAGGCAGAGATTTTGAGTTCTCCTTTATCTGTATCCTTTGTAGATCCCACAGTGATTTCTTGGCGCACAGTGTTTGCCTATAGAAATCATTGTATTACTCATCCTTCCAGGCCCCAGTCAATTCCCACTTCCTTGGTGAAGTTCTTCTTAACCACACAAGTCCTCAGTGATCCCATCACACTTTCTTTCCCTAAAACTCATTAGACATGTAGCATGTGTAGACTCATTGTAAGTTAGCTTAATATGTGTCTCATCTCCTCCAACTAAACTGGGAGCTCCTTGAAGGTAGGGTAGATATCTTTTATCTTCTCACAGTGCCTAGGGTGGACAATAAATGTTGATGAATTCAAGCCACCTGGCCTAAGTCAACTACGTCTTTAGAGATTAAAAGAACTAGTGGACCTGATTGCTGAGCTATTGTTAGTGATATCTGAAAGGTTTAGGAAGCCTGAGAAAGGTCCTGCAGGACCAGAGAAAGGGAAATATTGCTTCATCATTCCCTCTACCAAGGCTTTGGGCACCTTTTCTGCAACTTAGGGTCTTAGAGAGTTGTCTAGAGCACTGAGGAGGTAAGGAACTTCCCAGGGTCACACAGACGTGAGATGTTAGAGGCCAGTCTTCCTGGCTTCAAGATCAACTTTCTATCCACTACCATAGTGCCATCTAAGCGAAATATGTTAGGGATAAATGTAAAATCTTACCCTTGGGTTCGTAAGTTCAACTTTACAAGTCCAAGATGGGGAGGTGTAATTGAAAAGCATTTCGTGTGAAAGAGATCTGTGAGTTTTAGTGGACTTTAAGCTCAAAATGAATTGAGTGCTATGTGGTGGCCACAGAAGTTGATACGTTGGGCTGTCGTTTCCAGGATTAAGGAGGGGATTGGTTCTAACCCTTGATCAGATCATGTCTGAAGCATTGGGCTCAGTTCTGGGCACCAGGGTTTAGGAAGGATATTGCTAACCTGGAGAGTACCCAGAAGAGAGCAAACCAGGGTGGTGAAGGGCTTCAAGTCTATAGCATGTGAATGGTTGAAGGGACTGGAGATGCTTAGCTTGAGAAGAGAAGCCTGAGGGATGGAAATGGGAACCTGATAGCTGTCTTCAAGTATTTGATAGGCTGCCATGTAGAAGAGGGATTGCATCTGTTCTGTTTGTCCTGAGAGGAAACAAGGGCAATGCTGAAAAGATGCTAATTTAAGCTTGGTGGAAGTAGAAACTTCCTAACCACGAAAGGTATCTAGAAATGGAATAGGATGCCTGGGAAAGATATCACTTCCCACACATTGGAAGTCTCCAAGTAACACGTGTTGGGTAATCCTACTTAATATTAACAGCTAGCATTTACGTAGCACTTTGTAAAGCACTTTACAAATATTATCTCATTTGATCCTCACAACAGCCCTGGGAGGTAGTTGTTGTTATTACTCCCATTTTACAAATAAGGAAACTGAGGCAGACAGAGTTTAATTGACTTACCCAGAGCCACACAGTTAGTAAGTGTCTGAGGCTGGATTTGAACTCGTCTTCCTGAGTCTAGATCCAGTGTTCCATCTGATGTGTGACCTACCTAACTTTTTTTTTTGGGGGGAGGAGGTAAATGTTTGACTAGATGATTACTAAAGTTTCTTCAAACTCTGAAATACTCTGCTTCATTGACTGCTTGGGTCTTTGTTTTGAGTTCTCTGGTTTGGCCCCAGATTATAAGGAGATGCAGTCTCAGCAAAAGTGTCAGGGAGATGAGGTTGGTTTTCGGGACAACATCCTGATGACACAATCAGAGTATCTCTGAGTTGGAAAGCATCTTGGTAGTCATCTAGTCTACCCAACTTCCCAACAGGAATCCTCAGTACAACATTCGCAAACAAACAGTCGTTTAGCCTCTGCTCAGGAGACATCTCACTAATGGAAAATCCACAGTTTTCTGAGGCAGCCCAACCCACTTTTGGATGGCTGTAATTGATAGAAAGTTTTTTACCCTGACATCCTGACAAAATCTACTTCTCCATAACTACCACATATAGCTTCTAACTCTGCTCTTTGAGACCATCTCCCTTTCAATGGCTATCTCTCCCTATGTCCTCCCCCAGCCACATGATGTCAACTACCCTGGGCCTCTCTTTGAGAGCATTCCCCTGCAGGGAGCCTGATCTACTTGGAAAGACTCATTTCTCATCCAGAGGGAAAGACCTCCAGACCTTTCTCCTATGAACTGCCCTGGGAAGTTCTGAGTACTTTGTTGACTTCTGAGAGTTTCCCTTTAAAAGTGACTTTCATGGACTAGGGGGCTGGAGAGGGTCCCCAAGACAATGCCATGGGTGGCATTAGTTGAAGGATCTAGGGATGTTTTATTTGGATAAAAGACCGAGGGAGACATATGATAGGGAGTATACTTGTTCTAGGTGGCTCCTAAGGTCAGAGTTAGTATCATTGGGGTCAAGTTACAGGGAGGCAAATTTCAGCTTCATAAAAAAAAAGCCCAACTAGAGTCATAATGCAAATAGAAAAAGCTGCTATGTTTGGTAGTGAGCTCCCTGACAGGGATACCTCAGGCAGAGGTTCTTAACCTTGTGTCACAGACCCCTCAGGCAATCTGGTTAAGCCCATGGACCCCTTCTCAGAATAATGCATAAAATAAATGCATAAATTGCTTAAACGCGTAAAATAAAACACATAGAATCACAAAGAAAATCAGTTATAACAAAATAATTTCCTAAAATTAGAAAAAAACCCAAATTCATGGACCCCAGATTAAGAATCCTTTCCAGAGATTAGAATAGATGATCTCAAAGGTCCCTTTCAGTTCCAAGATTCTTTCATTCTGTATTTGAAATTTATCCAGCCCATGTCCTACTCCAGTTAAGGACATTTTTATATGCTTCATATCTATTTCTAGGGTCCCAGAATTTCTTGCCTCTGAAAATATAGTTCCTGGAAAGTCCCAAGAATTTTCCTAACCTTCTGCCTGGAAGTAGTGCAATCCAGGACCCCACTACCCAGGTTCCCTACTCTGGCCTTAATGCAATTGCCTTCTTCCTGGTTCGCAAAAAGTGACAGATTGAAGAAATCTGGTCTGATAGGTCTCCTCCATAGCCCAGGAGATAGGCCTCCAGATCCCTGGGGTGGAAAACAGGCCAGGGACAAAAACAACGTTATATCTTTGAGTCAGATGGCAGCAGAACCCAGACTAGAACCCAGGAGTCCAGGCACCAGTTTCTTGCCACAAATCCTAGATCATACTCCCGTATCCCAGGAGGGAGAAATAACATGTCATTTTCACAGCTGTAAAGTTAGAGCCTCCTTATTCTCCTACTTTGAAAGGAAATTGGATTCATTGGCAGCTTTTGATTCCTGCCTAAGTAATATGTGTGTACTTGAAGTATAGAGAGGATTGAATAGGAGACCCCAAACATAAGCTAATTAAAGTGCTTTGAAGATCAGAAGTGATTCGCAAGTCCCTGGTACATTCCTAATAACCTGTAATAATATAATGTACTCATAGGTCCTAGTTTTCATATTCTAGACATGCCAGCCACTTCATGAAGCCACATGCTAGTTCCCAAGAATGATGGCCTCTGTCCCACAAATACAGCAGCATGGAAGAGGCAGCAGACCTTAGGGTGAACCAGCAAGCCCAGGACCCAGCATGGTCATAAACCAGGCATCCTTCTCCTAGCAAATGCAACAGAATTAGTTCCAACTCCTTATGTGCTCCAGGGGGGCAGATTTATGAAAGACATTTAATTAATCAATCAACTACTCATTGAACATAGTAGTTAAACTATACCTAGGTTCTGGGGAAGATAACAATTGAGCACAAATAACATTCTTTTCATGCTAATAATATTTATATTATTTATATAATATATAATATTGTATTATATGTAAAAATATATAGTATAAAGTACCCTAAATACATTATCTTCTCTGAGCTTTACAATCACTTTGTCCTGTAAGTGTTACTGTCTCCATTGTACAGATGAGGAAACTGAGGCTTAGAGATTGAGTTGCCCAGGGTCACATAGCAATCATCTGAGGAGGGATTTGAACTCAAATCTTCATAGTCCTAAGTCTAGCCCTCTCTCCACTCCACCACACTGTCTCGCAGAATTAGATGACCTAAAAATCATCCAGAAGGCATCCAATCGGGGAGCAGCTAGGTGGCACAGTGGATAGAGAGCCGGCCCTGAAGTCAGGAGGACCTGATTTCAAATCCAGCCTCAGACCAAACACTTGACACTTACTAGCTGTGTGACCCTGGGCAAGTCACTTAACCCCAACTGCCTAAAAAAAAAGAAGGCATCCAATCGGTCATCTAGTGTCCTTGAACAGCTCCAAGGATATGGCTCCCACTGCAACCCAAGATGATTCATTTCTTTTTGGGATATGTTTTTCTTGTCTTAAGGGGAAATCTACAGTGTTTTAGTTTCCATCCGTTGTTTTTATTATTCATGGTTGCTTTCAGCCTGGCATAGTGGAGAATGTGCTGATTTGGGAGTCTGAAGAGCTGGGTTCAAATGATAACTCTGTCACTGATTTCCTGTTTAACCTTGGGTAATCACGTTCACTCTTCAGGCCTTAATTTCTTCCGGTGTTAACCTGAAAGGTTTAATTAGATGATTGTGCTCAGAGTCCTTTTGGCTCAAAATCCTATTTTCCTTGTGCAGGAAGGTACCTTATAATCCTATGAAGTGAGAATAAAGGGCCATTTTCTGATTACCACAGTGGATAATAAACTTCAGGAGTCATTATCACAAGAGGTATCCTAGGCAAGAATTAGAAATGAATCCCTCAAGAGATGGGTCCCATTTCTGCTCCTGCTTCACAGGATTTCTGTGAGTATCTAATAAGATCATACATGTCTAGTGCTTTGTGAACCTTAAAGCACTATAGAAATGTTATTCTTATTTCTGAAGAGGACAGACACATGTGTACTGAGAGAAACTAGGACTGACCTAACCTTTGCTTCTGATGGCCAGTAGTCGGACAACCCTCTCGATCTGCCTAGAGAGCTGGTCCTTCAAGGCCTCAGTTGGCAGGCAGCAGGATCCTGGGTTGGTGGGACCCCAAGTCAAAGTCATGGAAGCCAAGCCTGTATTATCTGTCAGGCTGGGGACAGTCCATGTGAAATTTTGAACTCTTTCTCTCCCATTGATAGAAGGTACATTCTTTGGCAAAAGGGTGGCCTTCAGAAGTAAGACAAGCTTGATTGGCTAATTATGAACATACAATCAAACACTATTCCAGGAAATAAAGAAACTCTATCCACGGTAGTCTTTTATTATTATTATGGTTATTATTATTATGGTTGTATTTTCTACTCTATCCTCCCCCATGCCCCCTTGTAGACCACTTCTGTCTGCTATAGGAACAGGAAACAAAGCCTGGCTGAGCTGCAGCCCAGGAGAGTGAACAACAATCACAGAATGCCAGGACATTCAGTGGCATTACTTGGGGAAATCAGCAGCGACACTGAGAGACGCTTCACATTAATGACAGCTGCTTAGTCTATTTGGCAGTGACCTTGCTCTGCAGACGATGATATTCCTTTAGCCTGTAAACCAGATTAAAAACAAAAAGAGGTAAATTGACAGTAATAACACATATTCAGTTCAATTAATTCAGGTGGAGCTGGGGGCAGCTGTTTGTTAAGATGTAGGTGAAGTTGTCTTTCTTTTTCCCCCTCCTCCTGTGCCCTCTCTCCTCCCTTCCCCTCGATAATGTAATTAATTTATCTTTGGGAGAAAACAGTTCATGTTATTGTTCAGTACAAAGCAGTTAACTGGCAATGGAAAATGAAGAGGCCATTATGAAAATATGTCTTGCTTGCTGCAATTTAAAAGGGCTTATCAGGCCCTTATAAAAACACACAATTAAGGGGACAGTGAGGGGGAGGTTGGGAGGGAAGGATGCTCCCAGGGTCAGCCTGGCAATTCTAGGCTCAATATAGCCCCTGGTTCAAATGGGCCAAGGAAACCCTAACTGTCTGTGGTCAGTCCTGGAAAGGATGAGCAAAAGGAGGCAGAGGGATGTCTGGAGAGGGAATACAATATAATAATACATTGCTTATGGGCATGGACTGGGTGGGGGGCATTGTGGTTCTTCTTCCCCACTTCAGAGTCTGTGAGAAGATATGCAGGTGTCTTTTCCTACCTTAGAAACAGCCCTGACCCAACTCTCCCTTTTGCTTTAAGTTCTCTCTTCATATTGTGAAGGGGGTGGTGAATGGGAGGTTGAGGGAGAGGTACAGCAAAAAGGGTTCTGTTCTGGGAGTCAGAAGACTCAGGCCCATTATAAGAGGACTGGTTTTAGAGTCTGAAGACCTGGGTTCAAATCCCACCTCTGATAACCCGCTAGCTGTGTGACCTTCACCAAGTTGTTTATTCTTCTTGGGTGCCTCAGTTTCCTCATCTGCAAATCAAGATGGCCTCTGAGGTCGCAATCCAGAGATTGAGGATCCTAGGATTCTATGGTCCTAAGATACATAGCCAAGTTTGGAGATTCTCATTATCAGTTTGGCCATGAGATGGTGAATTTTTCAGCCACAAAGTCATAGAGGTTATGATGGATATTAGTGGAGGGAGTCACCGCTTAGGGGGAAAAAAATCATAGTTCCCTGATCTATGGATATCTTCTAGACATGACCATAAAAGTTGGATCAGACCCTGTGATTTCAATGGTCTAGGGCAGAAGTGTTAAAGCTTGAGGCCCAGGTAGTGCCTGAATCTGATTAAAATGTAATTGGGAAACGTTTAACAAAATAAACAAAAATGCAATACAACATAAATAATGCTTATTTGTGGTTTTCTAAGTCAATATGTGGCCCGCATGGATCCATTTCTATTTGAGTTTGTCACCGTTGGTTTAGAGAACAGTCAGTGAGGAAGCTCCGTCTACCAATGAAGACTGGCACAGGCTTCTAATCTTAAAGTTGCCTGGGACATTGAGAAGTGATACGCTCAGTCACACAGCCAGTAAGTGTCAAAAGGTAGGACCCGAGCCCAGGACTTCCTGACTCTAGAACCAGCTTTCATTTGATTGTCTTGCAGTGGGATAACTTTCTGTAGGCCTATCTCTTTCCTAACTTTGCTATCGGCTCCCCTTGGGCAGGAAGCAGTTCTCTTCTTCGTCTCTGTCTCCCACGCTGCCTCACACAGAGCAACAAGACTGTCAGTGCTCACTAACTGATCTCTTTCAGATGCTTCTCCATGAAGTTGCTCCTCAGAGCCACTGAGCGCACGGAAAAACTGGTGTAAAATAAACATATGTTCTTCTTCTCTCTCCTGCCCACCTTGGGGAAGAGTGTTCCTAGGCCCCAGGGAGCTGAGTCATGTTAAAACCAACAGCCCATTTTTGTTGTTCAGCGGTTGTAATCATATCCAACTCTTTGTGACCCCACTGGGGGTTTTCTTGGCAAAGATACTGAGGTGGTTTGCCATTTCCTTCTCCAGCTCATTTTACAGATGAGGAGACTGAGGCAGAGTTAAGTGACTTTCCCAGGGTCACACAGCCAGTAAGTATCTGAGGCAGATTTGAACTCAGGAAGATGAGTCTTCCTGACTTCAGGCCTGGTATTCTGCCCACTATGCCACCTAGTTGCCCCATATCTCTCTACCACTTCCTACTCCCTCCAACCTCCAAGTGCTGAAGACACTGATGAATACATAGGAGGTGCTCAGTGAATCTGTGCTGTTGAGGGATGGATGGAAGGGATCTTGAGTGAGGGCAGAGGCCCATTTTCCCTCCTGATTTTGTAGGGACTGGTGATCAGAGACTAATGGTCCAGGCTGAGGAAAGTTGTGGACCAGCCCCACAAGAGGCCCTAAGCTCTGCTCCCTCCTGGGCTAGGACTGGCCTAAACTACTCACCTGAGGGAGTTGATGTTGATGAAGCCAGTGGCATCGGCAGGCTCATAGTCTCCCTGCACATTCATGCTACAAGAGAAAAGAAGAGAGGAGTGTGTGTGGGGGGGGAATCAGAACATCAGACATCCGCATCACCCCCCCAGGCTCAGCCCCAGACTGTGCAGTCCAGGATCCTACCTCTGACAGAGGTTTTGTTGGGGTTCAGTCTTTTTTCAGTTGTGTCTGACTCTTTATGACCCATTGGGAGTTTTCTTGGCAGAGATACTAGAGTGGTTTGCCATTTCCTTCTCCAGGTCATTTTACAGATGAGGAAATTGTGACAGTGTTAAGTGACTTGTCCAGGGTCACACAGATAGTAACCATCTGATGGAGGTAGTTGATGACAACACAATCATTTTCCATTTTGTAAGGCTCACAGGTCAGACACGTGTCCCAATAAGCAAGCAATCAAAAATATTTATTAAACAGTTATTATGTGCTAGCTCTTGGGAATCCGAAGGAAAAAAAGAAGCCAGTCCTTGCTCTAGTGATCCAGACAACACATACATGAATAATAACAGCTGACATTTACACAGTGCTTTAAGGTTTACAAAGCACTTCACACTCTTCTCATCTAATCCTCACAACAACCCTAGGAGGTGCTATTATTATCCCTATTGTACCGTGAAGAAACTGAGGCTAGAGGAGGTTAAATGACTTGACCAGGGATGCCAAACTAGTAAGCACCTGAGGTAGGAATTTGAACTCAAGTTTTCCTGACTCCAAGTCTACCACTCTATCCACGATGGCATTTAACTGTCTAGATCACATCTAAGGTACAAACAAATAACAACAATAATAGCTAGAATTTATATGATGCTTTAACATTTGTAAAGCACTTTGAATATACATACATACATATATACATACATATATATATATATATGTACGTATATATTCTTTCTTTCTTTCTTTATTTGTTTGTTTGTTTTTGGCGAGGCAATGGGGTTAAGTGACTTGCCCAGAATCACACAGCTAACAAGTGTTATATGTCTGAGGCTGGATTTGAACTCTGGTGCTACTGACTCCAGGTCCCATGTTCTATCTACCATGCTGCCTAGCTGACCACAAACAGAAAGTATAATCTTCCCTCGTGACTCGCTCCGGAAGTAGCTATCATCCAGGGAAGTAGTTAAGCTTTCTTGAAACTATTTTCACTGACATTGTACAGACTCTACCTCTGGAGGTAATAGTTTTCATAAATTGAATCCCGATTATATAAAGGGAATGATGTGGTATAATTAGAAGAAGCCCTAAAAGTCAGGATTCCCAGGTTTCAACTTTGTCACTAATTTGCCGTATGACCTTGGGGAAATGAGATAATATATGCATAAGCATTCTGAAAACTATAAAGTACTCTACAAATGTAAGGACTAATTATTGAATATGATGGCCTTGGCCCTTTGTTTGTCCTAAAACTCTCTCTTCAAATTTCAAGTGTGTGTGTGTGTGTGTGTGTGTGTGTGTGTGTGTGTGTGTGCGCGCGCGCGCATATGCATGTGTGTGTGCATGTGTGTATGTGTGTGTGTGTGTGTGTTTTGGGGGCTGGAGAAAAGCAAATAATTCTCCTTTCTGGGATTAGGTGAACAAGGTGCCCTCACCTGCTCCATTTTTCATGATTTTGTTATTTCTATCTTTCCAGAAAGAAAGCGTACTAAGGTTATTTTTATTCAGTCATCCCTCATTTTCACCTCTTTGATTCACAAATATTCTTTGGAAGGAAAGAAACAAGCATTTATTAAGTGCCCACAAGGGGCCAGGCCCTGGGCTAAGCATTTTACAAATATTATCTCATTTGATCCTCACAGGAAATCTGGGAGGCAGGTACTGTTATCCCCATTTTACAGCTGAGGAAATTGAGGCAAACAGGTTAAGTGAGTTGCCCAGGGTCCCACAGCTAGTAAGTATCTGAGGCCACACCTGAACTCAGGTCTTGTAGGCCCAGTGCTCTATCCATAGTGCCACCAGCTATCTCCTAGGTGCATTGTTGGCCTTCCTCCAAGTTGGAGGCATTCCAGATGTGTAAGAAGCCTGTGTCTCAGGGGCTGCTAGGTGGTGCAATGGATAGAGCTCTGGCCTTGGAGTCAGGAGGACCTGAGTTCACATCTGGCCTCAGATATTTGACACTAGCTGTGTGACCCTGATTGCTTCACCCAAAAAAAGAAGCCTGTGTCTCAAGGCTAGAGGGCCCTTTAACAGTGCCTGGCATAGAGTAAATTCTTAATAAATGCTTTATTTTTATCTAGGGGGAGTAGTGGAAGGCGCCTAACTCCTTTTCTTCTCTTGTGTTTACTTACATATAACTACCCTTCATCCGTCTTAGACTGTAAGCTTCTTGAAGGCAAGGGGACTATGGTGTCATGTGAATCCATACTTTGCACATTCTTTTTTGGAATAGACCTATCATTCCAGTGATGCAGAGAGCTCCTTCCTCTCCCAATGCAGGTGGATCCCTTTTCCTGTAACTTACAGTCCTAAAAGGGCAGCTAGGTAGAGCAAGTCACTTAACCCCATTTGCCTCCACAAACAAAACAAAAGAAAAAAAAGAACTTACAGTCTTAAAAAAAAACAACAGAGTTATCAGTTCTTTCTTTGGAAAGACAGAGTCAAGAGAAGGAAAGAAAATGAGCAACCACATTCCTCACACTCCCCAATTATTTCCCTTCTTCCCCTTTGCACTGTCCTCCTTCCCTCCCATCTCCCACCATAGTTACTGTCTCTAGAAGCCTCTTTCCCAGGCTCTCAGGCTGTGCTGTTTACTTGACTTATGCTGAAGTAATTATGTAGGGTGGTTTTTGTTTATCTGATCTCTGAATCAGTCTGGACCTCCCCTCAACTTTCATTCTGCTTCCTGGGCCACTCCAAACCCCAACCACAGACCTCTTGCCTGTTTGCCCTTTGGCCTCACTTCCATACCTAATGTGATTTGGGGACCCAGCAAGTCCCCCATTCTCTATAAAACTGTTTTCTAGTCCAGCCACTCCTTAACTACTCCCTTCCTTCCTCTCTCCTCATTCCATCATCATTCCATGCCTCCCCTTTCCTCAACTCCACCTATTAAATGCCAGTAGATAGGTCTCTATAGAGCAATTTCCCCATTTGCAGGAAAATGGTTTCCTCAGTTATAAAGAAACAGCTCCATCTAAGTGGCTTGCCCAGGCTCATATAATGGCAGTCTCAGATTTAAACCCAAGCCCTGTCTCCAAAGCCACTATTTTTGCCTCTATGTGATGTCTGCTTCAGGGTCTCTGGAGGTCCTCTGTAAATTCTATGACCATGACTGGATGTGCATGTATGTACGTATGTATGTGCTGGCAGCTAGGGAAAAGCGAATAATTCTCCTTTCTGGGATTAGGCATTGAAACTGTCACTGAAACATCACTGTGACCATCACTTACATTGCTTTCTGACTTCTTCATAACAATGATAAATGTCATTAGTCTCAGGAATCTTCTTTGATTATGCTTCTGCCTTTGGCACCAATATATCTTCATGATCCACTGAAGGATTATAGGTGGAAGGACCCAGAGCTGACTTCTGGTACCTTTGCTCTTAAGCTCAGTGGGAACCAAGTGAAGGTTTAAGAAGCTAGGAGTTAAGGTGATTTGTATGAAGTGATGCAAAACAGAGTAAGAAGAGCCGAGAGAAGGATTTGCACAATCACCACAATAGTGAAAAGGAAAACAATATTGGGAGACTTTAGAACTGCAATCAACACACTGACCTGAGGTGGTGGACTATGGGTGCAGAATGAGGCATACATTTTCTTCCCTTTTTTTTTTTTGGCTAGGCAATGGGGTTAAGTGACTTGCCCAGGGTCACACAGCTAGTAAGTGTTATATGTCTGAGGCCAGATTTGAACTTGAGTCCTCCTGAATCCAGGGCCGGTGCTCTAACCACTGCACCACCTAGCTGCCCCAAGGCATACATTTTCAAACACAATGTCTTGATTTGCTTTGCTTTGCTGGACTGCATTCATTTGTTTCAAGGGAGGATTCCCTTGTGGCGGTGATAGGGAGGGATTCACTGACAGGTGGCTTGGGGCAGTGGTTTAAAGAAGGCTGACTCTCTTTGGTTGTCATTGCCCAGTTATTTGGTGTCTAAGTGAAGCTAATAAGAGGCTTTGCTTACTCATTGGAAAAAAAAGAAGAGACTTTGTCCCATATTCCTTTGCATCCCTCATGGCAGCCAGCGCAGAAGAGGCACTCAACACATCGCAGGATTTAGAGCTGCAAAGACCCTTAGAGATCACACAGCTCAAAACTCTCATTTTAAAGATAAGGAAACCGAGGCCCAGGCCAGTAATGTAACTCGTCCAAAGTCACAATGGGGCTAAGAAGCAGAGCTGGAATTTGAAAGTCTGGCCCTCTGACTCCCAATCCGGCGCATCCATCCAATCAGTTGCCAACTCTTGCCCTTTCTCCCTCCACATCTCTCGTTTCCTCTCCCTTCTCCCTAATCACATAGATACCACTTTAGAGAGGCTCTCGTAACCTCTTGGCTAGATGACTGTGACTGCTTCCTCTCTGGTCCTCCTGTCTCTAGGCTCTCCCCACTCCAGCCCATTCTCCATGCTGCAGCCAAGGTGATGTTCCTTAAGCTCAGATCTGACCATGTGGCTCCCCTGCTCAGCTTCCTAGTGCCTCTGGGATAAAAACAGAAACTTCTCCATTTATCTTTTAAAGCTATCCACAACCTGAGTCCAACTGACTTTACTAGCCTAACTGGACATCACAGCTGGGTCCTGAGTAGTGCAAATGATGAAATCCTCTGAAGTCATCAAATGTGTTTGAATCTCACTATTAGAAGTTATAATTATGTAAAATATAGTCATTGGCTCCAGCCCAGTGGAAATGTGCAGTATGAATTTGAATGATGAGACCACTTCAGGGAATTCACTATTTTCACTAATAGAGACTCAGCTGTACTCCCCCATCTTGTACTGTGTGACCCAGTCAAACTGGCTTCCTCTCTCTACCTATCAGGTGTTGCATACATACATACATACGTACATACATACATATATACATATGTGTTTTCTCTCTCATTAGAATATAAGCTTCTTGCAAGTAGGGATTGTTTCATTCTTTATAGTTTTATCTATAGCACCTAATACAGTGTCTGGCATGTAGGAAGTGCTTAATAAATGTTTACTGTTTGACTAATTGACTCTCCACTACTCCAAGCTTCTATCTGTTGGGAGAATGAATGAATGGCCTTTCCTGCACCACTTTGTCAGACCTGTTATTTGAATTAGGGATTCGATATTCCCACCTTGCCTGAGCATGGTGACTTTAATCTGTTCTTTGGCCCTAAACACTGACTCTCTAGCACTGAACACTCTATTTCAGGGAGTAGCACAGACCAGAGACTAGACAGAGGCAGGCATTCAGTTCCCCTCCTCTTCCCATAATTCCTCACATATTAATCCTTAGAACATTTTTTTTTGCCTCTTAGCATTCTCCTTCTTTCTGTCTCTTATAAGTTAATACCAGACAATTTAATAAAACTAGACCCCAAACAGGTCCCTCCCTGATCACCACTGTCAGGCCCTCCCTCCCAAAGACTGGCTAAATCTGGGTAAATGAGTCACCTAACATGGCCAAAGAGTTCTAACAGCTCATTTCTCAGGAACTGAAAAACCTCTTTTAAAAATTGGGGCGGAGGAGGAGGGGGAGAATGAGGGAGAGAAAGAGTTTACAATGATTTTTTTTTTTACCTCCCCTGACGGTCTACAGAAAACCTCTGTGCTTTTATTTTTGCTCACTCGAGTGGTTCTGACCTGCTCTATAATTACGTTACTTTCTACCCACTGTGCTGCGGCATTTCGAGCCTCCACTACCTCTGGCGGCTTCCTCGCTGGTCCCTGTGACGCTGTCACTCAACGGCTTTCAAATCAGCGATGTAGAAATCAGAAAGAAAAGGAAAATGGTCGGAGACACAGTGAGAATAAATGCTCCTGCTTTTCTCTCTTTTTTTCCCTCCCTTTCCTTTTTACCTTATTCATTTAATCTCCCTGAGTGAGAATGCGAGGCATAATGAAGGGTTGGACAGATTATTAGAAGCTGTTGATTTAGAGGGGGAGGGAAGAAAAAGCCAGAAAGAGAAAGAGAGAAGATAATTTGACATTTACCCTGACTGATCTAAACTGATTCGGTTATATTTATGGCTTATAAAGTGTTTAGAAAGATTGAAGGGGGGGAAAAACCCAACACGGTGAAGAAAAGGGAAAGAAAAAAAAATATTGACTGCAAAACAAAACTCGTGCTTTAATTCCCAACTTGCCTTCAAGGAGGCAATAGCTCTGAGTTAAGCCAGGACTCAAGCAGTAGCCTAACCCTGACTTAGCCAGAAGGAATGGGCTGTATGTGAGTCCTTAGGCAAGCCTGGAGGGGGATCTTGGAGCTTCAAGATGCAGAGAAGAGACCAGTGTGGGGTTAAAATTTTCTTCCACATTTATATGTTTGCATATGTACAGCTATATAAAAGGTTCAACATGGGATGGCTTCCTTTGCCTCTTGTCAATCCCAAGCAAAGAAGCTTGAAGATTGTTGTTTAACAGGTGGGGATGTCTATTATATCTGGGGGGTTCCATCCTTAGCCTTCTCCTCCAAGGTCAGACCTCTGGGACAGTCCCCAGGAATGGGTGAGATTGGGGGCAGCAATCTCTTGTAGGGGAGAGTTTGGCTCCAAAGTCTTTTATTGGGTTCTGTCTCTACTACCCAGTCCCTCGTGGGCTTTTGAAAGGTAAAGGGCTTCAGAAAAATGAGCAAATCTTCCTACTCCAAGGTGGGGGAAAAAAGTGATTCCAATATGGAGAGATACAAAAGAAGTAGAGAAAAATTTAAGCCCAGAGTGAGATGGACCACAATGGAGAAACCAAGGTAGAAGCCTCCAGTTACAGGAACAAAGACTACAATGGAGTTCACAGTCACTCAGAGAACAGTCAATCAGGAGAGAAAATGGAGCTGAGACTTCTGGTGATTGGATGTTACCTTGAACTTGAATCCTGGCAGCCCAAGGATTGGAGGTGAGTATATCATAAGGGAGTGGCTTTCTTTTGTTCAGAAAGCAGAGAATAGGGAAGAGGGAGGGGTAGGGCAGGGATCAGAATGGAGGTTGCCCATCTGCCCACTACTTACCTCACCAGCTCTTCGTTGTACAGTGATTGGGGAGATTCTCGGCCAAGGATGTAGACCTGGCCCTTGAAGACAGACACCTGGACCTTGCCCTCAACCCCTTCCTGGGACTTGGCAATGCAGTGGCGGATAAACTCACACTCCGGACTGTGCCAGAAACCTGGAAGGGGTGAAATGAAGGGGTATACCGCTCAGCTTTGGTCAGGATGCCACATCCCCTGAGCCCCACTGTTCATCCTCCCAGCTCTGTCCAAGGGGAAGGCCTGGATGGTCCCCCAGCTCAAGAGATGGAACCTACCAGGATTTTCCATGCATTCTCTGCGAGGAATTGTCACTTTAATGAGTCTCATTCCTTCTCCAAATGGTAGAGACTAGGTGTTGGCCTTAATATCCCTTCTTACCATCTCTTATCTACTCACAGACATCAGATGGAGGTGGGTGGGGAATGGTAGGGGGAGAGGCAAAATGGACAGAGCAAAGCTGATATATGAAAAAGTACTAAAATAAAACAACTGCAAAACATTATACCCATGTTAAAGATTGCCCTGAATCTCCATAATTAGTGTGAGTTTGTGGTAATACCTGTTTCCACTGATTATTCCATACCTTTTTGTCAGACATCCATGGTAGGTTCAGCCCTTCGCTGGGTACTATGGAAGAGACTGAAAATATGGTCTTCTATTGCTATTAAGGCCCCATCTGAATGAGGAGAGACCACTTCCATGCAGCCGCCAACGAAAGGACAAGTAAGTGCCAGGCTAGGTTACTGGCTTGAGAAAGACCAGGAGTCAGGGAGGAAGCCGAAGAAATGGAGATGGGCCGAACTAGCCTGGGGAGGCTTCCAAGAAAGGTAGGACAGGAGTTAGAGAAGAAGGGGCCTAGAAGGCATTCTAGATAGGAGGAACAGTACAAGGAAATAAATACCGGAAACTAGAACGAGCACAGAGTGTACAAGGACAGTGAGAAATCACAGAATTGTGATTCTGGAAGGGCATGTCAGAAGTCAGGTGGTTTAATCTCTAACTGGAGAAGGAACTCCTACAACATCCCTGACAGCCTCTGCTTTAAGGCCATCCAGGGACCAAGAACTCAATAATAATAATAACAACAACAACTTTTATATAGCACTTACCAGGCACTGTGCTAAATGCTTTACAGTCATCTCATTTGAGCCTCACAATAATTCTGGAAGGTACGTGCTATTATTATCCTCATTTTACAGATGAGGAAACTGAGGCAAACAAAGGTTAAGTGACTTGCCCAGGGTCACACTGCCAGTAAGCATCTGAGGCTGGATTTGAACTCAGGTCTTCCTAACTCCAGGCCTGGCTTTCTAGCCATTGAGCCACCTTGCAGCACACTGGCTACTTAGTCTACATTCCATATTTGTGCAGCTCTAATTAAATTCTTTTTTTTGTTGAGCTGAAATTGACTTTTTTGGGACTTCATCTCATTGGTCCTAGTTCCACCTTTTGGGGCTAAGGAAAGCATATCTACCTGAAGACCAGCCTGCAGAAGGTTTGGAGAGGTCAATGATGAGAAATGACAGGGACCAGCCTGTGGGAGTAGGGAGCAGTCAGAGGGCCTTAAATGTCAGGAGTCTGGGCTTATGTGGCAGGCTGGAGTGCCAGAGGTATCTGTTTATGACACTGACAGCCTCGCTGACTTTACTTGCATAAGGAAAGCCTGGGTTCAAATCTCTGACTCTCATTAATTATGGGACCTTGGACCAATCGCTTCACTTCTAGGCCCCAGTTTCCTCATCTGTCAAATGGGAGGAAGTTCTTGATCTGTCATCTCATTAACCTTGCCTCCTGCAGAGGCTTCTCTCTACTTCAACACTTTCCTGTTAGTATTAGTGGGAGAAGAGGAGAGGGGAGAAGGAGAGAGAAGAGAAGTAAGTAAACAAGAGGAAAGAAGGAAGAGGGGAAAAAGGAAGGAGATGAGGAGATAAATGAAGAGAATGCAGGACAGGAGAGGAGAAAATTTCCAGGCTGGGTGAAGAATCAGCTTTGGCTCTTTTCTCAGAGAACCATTCATTTCAGGAAAAAGCCCCCAGCCCTTCATCCTAAGCCCCAGGAGTCCTCAGTGCTGAACAAGAGCTCAGGGGCCAGGGAGCTGACCTGGGGCCTTTATCAGAGCAGGAGATCAGGCTCCATATGGCCCAGCAGCCTCTCAGGTGGGCTCACCTTCCTCACTCCTTTATAAAGTAACCTTATTCTGGCAAGGCCATCTCCACTTTCTTCCTGTCTCTCTCAGCAGGCTTCATGGAGAGATGTGACAGGCACATCTGTCTGTCTGAGCTCCCATTGTCATCAGGGCCTTGGTCTGTGCTGTGGTCTTCCCCTCTATGATCCCCCATCCAAGGGGTGATTTCATTCCTGCTCCCCTGAATAGAATTTTCTCAAACTGATAAGTTTCAGTTTACTTTACAGTCACAGAGGGACTTGTGAGGGACTTCAGGAGAAGCAGGGGTGGGGTTGGGGGGACCTGAGCAGCAAAATCAGGGGGCACAAAAGCCCTATTCCCGTGGCTTTTCTCTACTGACCCTGATGGGTTATTCTGGGGAAATCACAAGATTTATACTTTTATTGCATTTCCCTTACAACAATAATAAGATTTACAGCTCAATAGTACTTCCCTTCCTGTGAGGTAGGAAGGGTAAGTTGAGTGGGAGGCCATGCCCAAGCCAGCACCCTGACTTTCACTGAATTTTGGGAGCAGGTGCCTGGAAATTAGGGGCTGAGAAGCTCATAGAATCACAGAATGGTAGGACACAGAATATGGGCCTTAAAAATCATCTAGTCCTGGGGTCCACGGGCCAAATCTGACCTGCTGCCTGTTTTTGCACAGCCCATGAGCTAAGAACAGTTTTTACATTTTAAATTATAACTTCATTTACAATATGAGTTTAATGCAACTTGATTTTAAACTGTAAGTAATTCCTAGCTTGGGGCCATACAAAACCAGGCAGCAGGCAGGATTTGACTTGGGGGCCATAGCTTGCCAACCCCCAATCTAGCCTAATACATATTTTATAGATGTGGAAACCTGTTGTCCCAGAAAAATAAAGTGACCTGACCAGAATCGAGGTCTTGTAATTTCCATTCAGATTCTCTTCCTATCACTCCACAATAACTCTATGGGAGTAGGCAAATAAGTCAGATCCCACTGGCCCACTCACCCCAAAACACCCAAGACGGAGGGCCAGGACTACATTGGAGGGGACTCCTGGCCTTCCTGGGAGCAGGCCTTTAACTAAATAAAGGTAGTTAGCCCATTAAGTTTCCAGACCTGGAAGAAAGGCAGAGAGATGAACACAGGAAATAGAGGGGCAAGGAGAAAGAGATTGTCTTTAAGCATTTGCAGTGGGCACTGGCCTCATATTTATCTCTCTGATCTCTCCCAGGCAGGTGTCATCCTAAAGCCCAGCTGGGAAGAGAGAAGCTAAGAGGGGTTGCTAGGGGAGAAAGAGCAGGTGGGGGGGATGGGAGGAGATTGGACATTGGATTATTCAGAGAAGGCTAGGGAATCTAGAAGGACATGGCCGACTAAACAGCCTACAGTTATTGAAATTATTTGCATTGTTTTTCATCTTAAAGCTTGTTTAGACTGACTCATAGCTACGGAGGTACCCCAGCACCGATGAACACAGATAAGTCTCCTCTTGCAAGTGAATAACAAAAACATTTTATCACTCAGTGAATTTCAGCTTTTTGAGGGGAGCTGACTCCCCATCCCTTGGTCACTTCTCTTATCAAAGTCTAAAAGTGATGAAGCAGAGGAAAGGAGACCGTTTCCGTGATTGGCGACTGCCGCTTGACAGGGGAGTCTTGGTGGACCCCAATACAATAAGCCCATCAGTGACCAATCCTTCCATTAACAGGGCAGACAAATATAGGCAGAGCTAGTGGAGTAGTCCTGGGTCCTGAGCCTGTGGAACTAGGGGCAGGGAGGACTTGTTTAGCTTTTTGCTAAGCAGAATCTCAGTTTCCCCATTTGTAAAATGGGGGTCCTCCTACGATGAATGGCAGGATGAGATATTTGAATTCATAGAAATAAGAATGACTCAAAACCCAGAACCATGGAATGTCAGAGCTTTGGAAGACTGCATAGCATATCAGGAAGAACACTAGATTTGGCTTCAGAACAACTGAGTTTAAATCCCGGTTCTGACACTAACTGTATGAACTGGGATTATTCACCCATCTCTCGAGGCTTCTGTTTTCTCATCGCAAAATGAAAGGGTGAAACAATTCATTTTAAGGTCTCTTTCAATTCTAAAGCCTATGTATAGAGTCTTAGAGACCCTAGTTATCTGTGACCTCGAATTAAGAGCTGGACAGAAACTTAGAGGTTCTAGGCCAACCTTTTTTTTTTCTTACAGATGAGGAAACTGAGGCCTGGAGATAAATTACTTCCTCAAGGTCAGTGAGTCAGAGCCAGAGCTAGGGCTAGGTTTCCTGATGCCCCGTTCTTTCTATTACCCTCACGAAGCTCTCTCTGATCACCAAGCATCTGTTATTTTACGAGTAAGGAAGGACTGTCTGCTTCACTCCCTAGCTTCAAGAAGACAGGGAGAAGACCCCAGACACTGGGGTTGCTGAGGTCCAGCTGGAGCTGCCACTCAGATTTAAATGAGCCCCTTCTAACTCACTGTTCCCAAATTAAAAAACCCACTGAATGATTTCCCCTCCTAACTTCTCAGATGGAAGGAGGTTGGGAGGGGGAGATCAGAGAGGGAAGGAAGTCAGGAGGATCCACGCCTACCTCCTTCCAAACTCTTTCAGCAGCTTCTCAAACTCCAGGTGCTCCCGCCCCCAATTCCTGCTCCCTACTCCCCACCAATTGCCTTAATGACGCTCCCACTTTGTAACCAAAATCCACCTTTCAACATTTAAATCCCATGGAGCAAACGAGGTTGGTGGGAGACAATGGCATTTAAACACCTGGCCCATACCTGGGAGGAGGGGGGGCCAAGGCAGGGGAGTGCTTGGCTTCAAAGCTGCCTTCAAACAATGAGGAGAAAATAAACCCAACTAGCAATCTCTAATCTCCTTAAACTCTGAGACAAGTTACAATGATTATGTGGTTTTAAAAGAAAACAAAAATGGAGAGAAAGAAGAGATGCTAGAAACAAGCTCTCTCTCTCTTTCTATTGATTATACCTTGGTTGTGACAGGGAAAGGCTTTCTGCAGCCCTAAAAGCATCGGCAACGTCCTCCCACTGACCTTCCTTTCTGGTCTAGGACTCAGTTCCTGCCTCCCTGAGATACCAAAGGGTTTTTTGGATAATGTCGGCTTCTCAGCTTAGGGATGTACCCACACATCCTGGATCACAGAACTGTAGAATATCAGGGCTGGAGGAGACTTTAGTTTCCATCTAATCCAATCCCTGCATTTTACTGGTGAGGAAACTGAGGCAAACAGAAGGGAAATGAGGTCACACTAAAGTTAATTTGCTTCTGTAATGTACTTTGGAACCTTTACCCATGAACTTACCTAAACCTTTTGGAACCAAGTTTTGATTGAACTTTGTGTTTTCTTTTGCCCAGAAGCATGATGTAATGGAAAGTACTCAACACTGTGGGTCAGGAGACCTGAGTTCAAATACACCTGTGTGAGTTTGAGAGGGTTCCATACCCTGAGACTGTTTCTCCTCTATAAAATGAGAAGGGAAATATGATCTTTAAGGTCCTTTCCAGCCCTAATATTCTATGGCTGATGGTCTACCATTCTACGTTCTAAAATCTCTCCCAGATCTAATATTCTGTATTCTAAAGGTTCCTTTCAGTTATGATAATCATGGTTCTAATGTTCTAATCTCTTGGGATACAATTTTTTTTATTCTGATCCTGCTCATTTATTATTCACATTAGGAAAGATTATAGAAGTATTATGCCATCCCATCCATTTTGTATTTCCTACAGAGGAACAGGAGCTGAGCTGTGGGCAGGAGGCAGAGAAATCCAGAGTTATAGAAAGTTGCTAGTATTTCTGAATCTTGATATAATTCATTCAGGATTCACATATGCATCTTGGGGTATAATTTCTATATGTTTATTCCTTAGTGTATGGGGGGATGCCATTTTTTTTCAAACTCCTCAAACCCTTTCTTCCCACTCAGTTTTAATATTCTAGGCCCTGGGGAAGGGCAGAGGCCAAGCTCCCTCCCCTCTGTCTCCCACTCTTTCCAAGATACCTTACTCTCTCCCATATCCCACCTACCCAACCTTTCCAACTCCCATTTGATAAGAATCAAGATTCTTGAACCCAAATGGAGGCTCCAGAGGCATGAGCTGCCCCAACTTGGAGCAGGGATATGAATGCCAAATCGGAAGAATCTTACCCCAACCTGATATCTAAAGGAATTAGTGGTGCTCTCCTCCCCCCTTTCCCTTACCTGAAAGCTAATCCCAAGAATTCTAGATCTGGATCTCAGGTATCATCCTGTCTCACCCATTGATTTAAAGAGGAAAACTGAGGCCCAAAGAAGAAACATGACTTATCCAAAATGACTCAACAAATTAGTGACAAACCTGAGGCGTGAGCCCAGTCTTTCCGCTGAACTAAACTGTCACCTCTATTTCTAAACATCCCAAAATGCCCACAGCTCTCAACCAAGAATCCTCATCCCCCCCTACCCAGCTAAAACACCTTCAAACAAGTGGTCAGGTGTGAGGGGGGCTGGGAGGAGTCAGGAGGTAGGCCCCTGTAAGGAAGTTCGCCATTTTGGTTGAATGAAGTCCAAAGTGGGGGGAGAATGGAGGAGGACGGCATACGCACCATTGTACACCAATTCGGAGAATTTCAAGCCTAGGCCCTGTTTGATTTTACGCACTTCTCGATCCATGGTGAAAGCCTCAATGTCTAAATGAGCATGGTAGAGGATTGTTCCCGCTGGGGTCTCGTAGATACCTAGCCATTTTTCCAGGCAGGGGGAAAAAGAGAAAAAAGACACAAATGCATGAAACCCAAACTGTCAGCAAATGACAAAAAAAATAATGACTTCTCTGACAAGAGAAACGCCAGTCGGACCCATTCACTCCCAGCTTGTTGCAAAATGCATCTGTCATTATACTCATGCTGGGGCCAAGACAGTCCACTCCGCACCTTGTGGAGAAAATGTCTAGATTTTCCTCTTTGAAGGGGCTCTCTGACGATGCTAAATGACAGGGTTTTGGAGCAGTCCCCCTTTACTCCCCCCAAAGCATGCCCACCGGTCTACAGCTGAAAACCTGTAATTAAATGAGTGATGGTGGAGCATGGGCCCATGGATACAGGGCCCCAAATATCCCTTCCTTCCCCTCTGCCAGTGAAAAGGAGACGGGGACGGGCAGGAGAAAATACATAGATATAAATGCACATAATGTGCATGTTGTTTTTCAGTCGTTTCAGTCATGTTGGACCCTTAGTGACCTTACTTGGAGTTTTCATACTGGAGTGGTTTGCCATTTCCTTCTCCATCTCATTTACAGGGAAACAGGGTTAAGTGACTTGCCCAGGGTCACACAGCTAGTAAGTGTCTGAGACTGGATTTGAATTCATGAAGATGAGTCTTCCTGATTCCAAGACCAGTGCTCTATTCACTGAACCACCTGGCTGCCTTTCAATTCATATATACATATATGCTTACACACACACACACACACACACACACACACACATATAATGTGTGTATGTGTATCTATATCTATTTATCTATCTCTACATACATTAACTCATCAGTTGATGGGTGGCATAGTGGATAGAATACTGCATGTGAGTTCAAATCTTGTCTCAAACATTTATAAGCTGTGTGATCCTGAGCAAGTCACTTAACCTTTCTCAGCCTCAGTTTCCACACCTGTAAAATGGGGATAAGAACAGTCTCTTCCTCACAAGGTTAAAGGATCAAATGAAATAACACATGCAAAGTGCTTTACGAACTTTAAAGCATCATGAAAACATCAGCTATTATGAGGAGGAGGGCAGGGGATGAACTCAATCCTGGCTTCTGTTAAAGCTAACATACCCCCGTTTCCCTCCTCAGCTCTTCAGCAAATCACAAAATGTAAGAACTAGCAATGGCCCTTAAAGGGCATCGTGTCTGACTTCATTTACAGATGAGGAAACTGAGGCCCAGAGAAGGGACTTGCTCAATGTCACAGAGCCAGGCTACTGTTCCTTCTACCTCACAACACTGCCTCTCGTGGCTTTTGTCCAAAAGTAATAAAATTCTGATGTAGGTATAATAGTGTATGTAACAATACCTTGAAAAGTAGGAGACAGTACAACCTTGAGAAAAGAGGATGTTGTTATATTAACAATAATAACGACACCGACAATAATAGTAGATTTATATAGCACTGGGCTAATGTTCTAAGATTATGGGCAAGTCACTGTCCTTCTTAGGGCCTCTGTTACGTGAACTATAAAATGGAAATTATTTTTTTTACCTACCTCAGAATTTCTGTCAGAAACAAATGAAAGAATGGATTGTAGAGAAAAAGTGCCCCCCACAAAGTATAAAGAGCTATAAACTACAAAGTACTGCCATTACTACATTTTTAAAACCTTGATCCATCTGATAGTATGAGCCCTGCTAACAGGTGTTGTTGACCAACTAAGTGACAATTTTTGACTGCTGGGAAGGAAATCTAATGATAATGACGAAGTATGGTGAATTGTAACTGCAATGGCTTAAAAATTGATATGAATATGGCATAAACTCATTTGAAACTATGGATATCATCTGAGAACTGGGTTTGAATCCTACTTCTGACATTTACTAGCTGTGTGACCATGGGCAAATCATTTAACCTTTCTACACCTCAGTTACCTAATCTATAAAATGGGGAAAATAATACCTCTAATAGCTACTCCACGGGGTTTTTATGAGAATCAAACTCATTAATGTATATAAAATGCTTTGCCCAACTCTAAAGGACTATATAAATATCAGCTATTGTGAATAATAGCAATAATAGTATGTTATTATGTAGCATATATAATAAGTCTATTTAAAGTATATGATAAGTGCACAAGACTCAGGCTTTTCCAATTCTTCAGGGAAAATGCCTATCCCATGGGGGTCTGGGCTGAATTTCTGGACTCTGCCAACCTGTACTAGCTATACGAATCACAGCATCACAGAGCTGGAAGAGACCTTAGATATCAATATTGTGACCCTTCATTCTACAGATGAGGAAACTGAGGCCCAGAAAGGGGAAATAACTCAAGGTGATCAAGTTAATGCCAAAACTAGGACTAGAACTCAGGTCTCCTGACTCTGAATTCAGGGCTTTTTCTACTATAACTATGATCTCTCTTCTCCTTGCTGTCAGAGCTACAGACCAATCCCCAGCAGCTGAGAAGTTCCAATAGTCAGGATGCTGAGTTCTCAGGCCTAACCTCAGGGCTCACAGCCAGAAAACAGAAAAACCATAAACTCCCATCTGAAATCTTCAACTTTTTATTTTCTTCCTGTGACTAAAGATTCTCAAGCCATGTCCACATGCTCTTCCAATGGGCCAGAAAGGTCAGGGTAGGGGCAAGATCAACCTTGTTTCCTAAGTGGGGAAAAGGGAGACACAGACAAAGGAAATTTCTTGCCCAGGTTTCCCAACAGCTGGAGGTAGAAGACTGGCAGAGGCCTCAAGGCTAGCCCCCCCTAGAAGGAACCCTCACCCACCAGAGGGACTATGGCCAGCGGGCAGTATTGGGAAGGGAGAGGGCTGGCAGCTGCGAAGGCCTGCAGAAACTGTCGCCAGAAGTAGATGTCTACTGCACCCTTTCCTAGTAGCAGGGCATTTGAGGGAAAATTCAAAAGGGGAGAAAAGTCAGCTACAAAACACATCAACACAATTAATATTCATACTCCTTTCCTTAGAAGGTGTTAAAGTTAATTGTGACTGATCAAAAAGCTTGTTTTTGGAGCTGCTGCTTCTGTATGTGTGTGTGTGTGTGTGTGTGCATGCGTGCACACATTAAAAAGAAAAAAAGATCTCCCCTCTGTTCTCCACAGGGGGTAGGTTGCAGATGATTTCTCTGTGTTTCTTCTGGAGAAAAAAATAATAAATTTTAAAAAAATCCATGACAGAAACCTAATGCTAAGAGACTATAGATTTGGGGCTTTTGACAGTCAGCGTATGAACCACTGCGCAAAAGGAAGAAGGAGATGACAGCTGAACCTCTGGTGTCGCCGTGGAGGAGACAACAGACATCTTCAAAGTGACATTCGAAGAGTCTCCAAGTGTCTATTTTCATCTCTCCGTGTTTACAGGAAAAAGACAGGGGTGTCAGCATTTGTGACTAGAGGGCCTTCAATCACACCATAATTACGGTGGAGGAGGGGAGCTGGGGGGGAGGGGAGGAGGAGAGTGGACTGGGAAAGAGTGGGGATACAGACAGCTGTTTCTGCTTAAAATGTCCTCATTTGTAACTGCTACTGCCAGTTTAGCTCCAATTGAGCAATTTCCTTGTATTGACTAGGATCTGTCCATTCAACTGGGGGTTGGTAGTTTGGGCTTCCATGCCAGAACCAGGAGCTCCCACTTTCACCCCGCCATCCTGTGGTGGCCTGGAGCTATGGTAAAACAAATTCCAAACGCTGGTTCTAGCGGGGGAGGCTGAGTTTTCTGGAGGAGAAATGTTCCCCCTTTGTATCTCCCCTATCCCCACTTGAGCAGCCAGGCAGAGCATGAAAAAGCATGGCCAGCAACGATCAAGGGGTGAGGAAGAGAGGCAGAGGTGTGACTCTCTGGGGAGGGAAGAGTGAGAGGGGGCCTGGAGTGGGAGGGGCAGAGGGCTCCTCCTAGAAGTTGGGGAGAATGAATTTGGATCCGGGTTCACACCAAGATTCAGTTCTAGGGGATTTTTCTGGCTGAATGAAGGCCAAGTCTAGGCCCCTCGGACATATTCCTTACTTTATAGCCCTCCTCTATGTTCCCCACTTTGATTCAAGCAACCTCAGTCACAAGAGCCACAGAAGAATCTAAGACTCAAAGGGTAACACAGGCTGAAGAAAGTTGTAAGTGTAAGTGTGTGTGTGTGTCTGTCTGTCTGTCTGTGTGTCAGGGTGTGTGTGTGTGTGTGTGATTGTTCTGGGAGGAATCAGCACTGCCTTATGGTAAAGGGAGAGTGAGTGATGGGGAAGGAGCCTCTGAGTCAGAGGAATGAAGGGATCAAAAGAGAAAGCTGGAAATCCCAGATGAGAGAGTACCAAGTGGGAGAAGAGGGAGCAGGAGAACAGAGAACGTCAGGGAAGGCAGAACTGGAGAAAGAGAAGGATTTCAAAGAGAAAGAGAGGGAGGTGGAAGGAAGAAGGAAGGACAAAGTAAGGCAAGCAGAAGCAGGAGAGAACACTCTCCCCCGTCTCTTCTTTTCCCCCCACTGATTTCATTTACTCCACTTAATTAGCCCCCCTCCGGAGTTAAAAAGATAATTTGATAATGAGGATGTGAAAAGACACAATATTCAGGAAAGCAACTCCATTTGCAACCTTCTGTGCCTCTGCCGGCCCAGCCAAGTGAGCCCTGAGCTCACTGTCACCAGCAGCCCCACAGTCAGGGGTACCCCCAGCAACCCACTGACCCCACTCTGAACCTTCGGGCAAGAAAAAGCCCAGCCCCTGAGACCACTAGTTCCCCAAGCAGAGCCTGAGACAAGCCCACTAGCCAGCCCCTCCCTCCTGCCTCCCGGACATCAGTCTTTAATGAATTTTCAATTACAAGCCTTGTAAAATCAATACAAATGAATTTTTTTTTCCATGTTAGGTTCTGGACAATAGCTTCATCCAGACACTGCCCTCAGTGTAACTGATGATTAACCAGTTTCTCTCATTACCTTACACTTAATAAAAGCCTCTTCACGGCCGGAATCAGGAACAGCCACATTAATTTATGGTCTTTCTAGTTCATCAGCTAATCAGCTAGCTTGGAAGGAACTAGGCTGGCAGAGACAGGTTTGGGATTTTTTTAAAGGTGAAACTAGCCCCAAACCAGTTCTTACCTCCTCAGCCTTTCTTTTCTATAGCCACAGCTCAACTATTTCTCAGTCCAGGAAATGATAGGGCCAATATACAACCCTGTTCCATAGTATGTTAGAACTGCGGAAGGTCCCTCAGAGACCATTCATCTAGTCTAATTACAGAAGAGAAAACTGAGGCTCATAGGCAGGAAGGAGCTTGGCTAAAGTTATACCAATAAATTAACAGTAGTTAGTGACCCTTCTTTCCATTTTCAAAAAGCTGGCCCAAATTCCATGCTTCCAGGGCAACCTTCCCTTCAAAGGAATGGTAAGACCTTGTTTGGGAAACATGTCCCCTTGGCCCTGGACACTCAGTCTAGTAACTTGATCTAGAGGGGAGGGGTGGTCCCCACAGCTCGGGGGGGGGGGGGGGTAGTTGGTAACCTAACCTGCCTGTTTCCCCTTCTCTGCTATTGTGGATACTTTCAAGCTGTCCACTTCAGAAAGCATAGAGAAACCTCAGCTGCCCCACACACTATCCTATGTCTTTGGCCTCTTCCTTTACTGACATGTGTGCAAATTGACCATCCTATTTCTTCTCTGGGGTGCTATTGGGGGTAGGAGATAGTACAGACTTAGGAATGGGTGGTTGTTGGCCATAAGCAACCTATCTGCTATAAAGGACAGGTCTAGACAAAGAGACATTTAATCAGATGTTAATGTGGGTAAAACAAAGGCAAAAAAGGATAAACGGGAACAGCTAATTAGTCGTATTGTTAGCCAGCTACAAATTAGACAGGAACTTCCCCAGAGATTTTAAATTAGGTTGTTTTTCATGGATGGTGGAGTCTATGGAAAAAAAAAAAGAAAGCTAATCCTACAAGGCAAAAGAAAAGTATGCTGTCTCCTCAGTTTCTCCTCCCTTTTGCTTACTACATCCCTTCTCATATGTACAGAAGAACCAACAGTAACCTTCAAGGCTTCCAATTACTTTTACAGAAGTAAAATTGGAACTGGAAGGACCATGCAGATAATCTGGACCAGGGGTTCTTAACCTGGGATCCATGAACTTAAAAAAAAAATCATTTGATAACTGTATTTCAATATAATTGGTTTCAATTGTTGTTGAGTCTTTTCAGGCCCTGTCAAACTCCTCATGAGAGCATTTGGGTTAGCAAAGATACTGGAATGGTTTGCTGTTTTCTCCTCCAACTTATTTTACAGATGAGGAAACTGAGGCAAATAAGGGTAAACGACTTGCCCAGAGTCACCCAGCTAGTAAGTGTCTGAGGCTAGATTTGAACTCAGATCCTTCTGACTCCAGGGGCCAATGCTTGATCCACTGTGCCACCTAGCTGCCCCGTTGGTTTCAATACAGTTGGTTTAAATAATGTTATTCTGGGAAGGGCTCCATAGGCTTCACAAGATTGCCAAAAGGCTCCATCATGCAAAAAAGGTGAAGCAATCCTGATTTAAACCTGCTCATTTTATAGATAAGGAGCTAAGACCCTCAGTGTGAAGAGGGGAGGTGATTTCTTGCCCAAGGCCACATGGTGAGTTATGGTCAGAGCCAGAACTAGGACCCAGATCTTCTAGTCTCCAATCTTGAGCTCTTTTCTCTCGGGATCAATTACAAGTTGGGCATGCCATGCCCTTTATGAATCTGCAAGCCTTATTTATAAAGGCTCCTTTTTCTTCTCTCCCCAAGCTAAAGCTAACAAATGTTGGACAAGACTTACACTGCCTCATGCCAAGTTGTAGCTGATTCTTGGGTGATGCACAGAAATTGTTTCACGAAACATACAGTCCTTTGTACACAAAGACATGTATGTTGCATTGGTCTGGGTATATGTATGGACAGTATCGTTTAGCTTATTCTCAGACCCTGGTTCTACCAGTCGTATGCATAAATATAGTAAAGGCAATTGGGTCTTTTCCCAGGGTACCACATTTAGTGAGGACTGACAGGAATTAAAAGCCCTTCAGCAGTGTAGAAACAACAGAGCTTAGATCTTAGTGAGCAAAAATAATTATTTAAAATAGGAATCTACCAGATGATGGGCTGGGCTAAGTTGATGGTCCCTCATCAGCAGCGATCTCCCTAGCATCAATTTTATGCTGGCGTCCCAGGGTCTCTGTCTCTGACTCTTGTCTCTCCGCTGTGTGTCTACTCTTTCCCCTCTCACCCCAGCCATATAAGGGTCTGCTTCATGCCTCTTGTCCTGGAGGCAAAAATCCTAGTTATACCTCTGAGTGCATGCATTTTCAGGTTATTTGATTAGCAGTAGGGATGAGATATACTGAGCCTTCCACACTCTTGTCCAGCTATTGAAGTCCACAAGACCTGTTTTGAATCCCTCCTCAAGCACTTACTAGCTTTATGACCAGGGCAAGTTATATAACTTTGCCTCTGCCTCAGTTTCCTCATCTGCAAAATGGGCATAATAATAGCACGTAGCCTCACAGGGATGTTGTGAAGCGCTAAAGAGATGGTGTATGTAATGCATTTTGCAAAGTGCTATACAAATGTTAGCTATTTCCCCCATGAGCAATAGCATACATTCTAGGTAGGATTGAGCTTGTGATTGGGGTGGAAGGCTCAGTCGGTAGGTGTTCACCTGGGACCAAGGTTAGTAGCCTTGGTCCAACATTCGATTCAAAGCCATTCAACAATTAATTGATTAAGTGTTTACTAGGTACATACAAGACTATTAGCCATGGATACAAAAAGATGTCATTGATTTGAACTGAACTGAATGCTGGGCAACTCTTGTTGGTCTTCTACAACACTAGCCTTCATAGCTGGCTGAGTAGCAGCTGTCTCGGGTTGATGAACTCAGTGGCTGAAGAAGAGTACTAATGAGGTCAAGACTGAGAGTTCCTACCATAGCTCTTATTATCTTACAATCATATATATTATATCATATATAACCATATATGATATAATATAATATAATTAAGTTATTATCTTATTATAAGATGGGATAAAGGAGAGATGCAAAGTATACACTAAGCAGGTGGTTCTCAAATATTTGGTCTCAGCACCCCTTTAACCTCCTTAAAATTATTGAGGACCCCCTTTCAAAGAGCTTTTGTTTATTTGTGTTATATTTATTGACATTTACTGTTATTAGAAACAAAAACATCTCAGTATTATTATGAAAATGGTTTTGACCTTGAAGACCCTCTAAAAGGGTCTTGGGGACTCCTCGGGCAGTTAGGTGGCACAGTGGATAGAGCACCAGGCCTGGAGTCAGGAAGATGAGTTCAAATATGGCCTGAGACACCTACTAGCTGTGTGACCCTGGGCAAGTCATTTAACCCTGTTTGCCTCAGTTTCCTCATACATAAAATGAGCTGGAGGAGGAAAAGGCAAGCCACTTGAGTATCTCTGCCAAGAAAACCCCAAGGGGTCACGAAGAGTCATACATGACTGAAAAACGATTGAACAACAACAGGGTCATGAGATCATATTTTGAGATCTACTGCTTGAGAAAAATTTTAGGCAGGGGGAGGTATCTGCTGAAACTGTTTGAGGAGGCAGAGAGGAACTGCTACAGAAGTCAGGATGGTCTGCTTAGGGCACTCCATCCCAATGAGACCTCTCAGAAGGAACCTAACACCCTTGCTAATGCTACTCCTCTCTCCATTAGGACACAATATTATCTCCTTGATTCTTGCCACCTACTATTACCCTCATGCATCATTGAAGCTCAAATAAGCAACTCTGCTAATGATTTGCAGGGTTTCAATTTTTTTTTTATTTTTCACCCTAAGAGTGCCTAGGTTCTGGGCTGTTGGAGCCTGCTGGCTCTAGCTGGGGGAGGTAGGGACGGGGCAGAAGGGAGAAGGCACTACTTTCCTAGTTCCCATTCCAGTATCCTTCTCTCAATTCTGAATAAATCCTAAGGGTCAGGGTCAAGTATCAACTAGATGATTTCTGAGGTCCCTAGCAACTCTAGGTACATAAGGTGAGTAGGAAGACTCAAGTTCATTCCTTGGCTTAGACATTAAGTTGCTGTGTGACCAAGGATGAGGCACTTAACCTTCTACAGACGCCTCAGTTTTCTCTACCTGTAAAATGGGGCTAACAGTCCCTGCCTGGTCCATCCCACAAGGTTTGTTTTGAGGAGCAGCTGGAAGAATGGTGGGGAGATCACAGAGCCATTTGCATGTCATCTCTTCATCTAGACTGTGAGCTTCTTGGGAGCAGGGATTGTCTTTTACTCTTCTTATAGACCCAGTGCTAAGCCCAACGCCTCGCATACAGTCGGTGCTTAATAAATGTTTACCGAACAACTGACTGAAAGTGAGCTGAAATTCATTCTGAACCACCCACGGCAGTGTCATAGCAATCAATTGTTGGGATACTGCACCAGGACTCCAGAGGCAGGGGAAGGTGGGGTGTGATCAAGTCAAATGGCATAGCGTATGTCAAGTGTTGGGCAAACCCGAAAGCACTATCTATCAGGCTAGCTATTATTGGCTGGGCTGCTTCTGCCTGCCTGTCAGAAGGAAGTAGCCCCTGAAGGCCCAACAAAGGGATGGGGAGGCCCAGAGACCCGAGGGAGCCACTTCTATCTGTTCTCTGTGGCAGGAGTGGGATAACGCCAGGTCTACTAGTGTTCTAAGCCCTTCCCAAACAACCCCACCTCCAGCTGCATTTTCTGTATTTACAGCCCTGCTACGAACAATGGCTTTAACTCAGACAATTGGCATCTGAAGTTTTCAGAGCCAGTGTCACCAACACCCCTCCTCCAGAGCCCAGTGAGAACAGAGAACATCCAATTGAAGATAAGCTCCCTGTCTTTGTAACTGCAGTAACTTGCACAGTGCTTAACACAGAGTGGATGTTTAATAAACACTTGTTGAATAAATGAATGAAGATAGGCCTAGAGACCATGATGTGTGAGGATTTTTTCAAAGGTATGTGAAGCCCTGTGAAGATCTGGAGGGACAGGACAATGGTCTTCAAATGCCAAAAGGGCTGAAAAGGGACTGGGCTTATTCTGCTTGGCTCCAAAAAGAACCAGGAACAGCGGGCAGAAGTTTAGGCTTAATACAAGAAAAAATATCCTGAAAGAATGGCCCAGCAGTCAAATGGGCTGCCTTGGGAAGTGGTGCATCCTCTTTTCCTGCAGGTCTTCAAGCAAAGGTCAGGCAATCATTGGACAGGGATATTGTAGGGAGGCTTCTATTCAAGTCTAGCCGGACTAAAGGGCCACAGAATTCCTCTTCAGCTTTGAGATTTTATGATTCTGTGATTCCTCTTCCTCTCACATATCCTAGAAGCTTAGGAAAGGCAGCCACAGTCTCTGCATGGGAAAGGACACTGGGTGGGTGCTGTCATCTCTTTAGACTGAGCAGAGGGAGCCAGAAGTACAATTACCCCCTAGACATTTTGCTTAGACCCTAATTTCAACTCTGTATATTTTGCCATTCTCATCCTCAGAAATGGAGGGGTCTTAGATGCAGAGGGCTAGCAAGGGAAGGGTATACTGATGGGCAGGAATCTCTGCTAGGAACCTGTTCCTTTTCAGACAGACTCAAAGATGGCACAGAGTCTCAGCATCCTAGAGTCTTAGATCTGGAAGGGAACTCAATGATGCTTTTACAAATGGGAAAACTGAGGCCCAGAAAGGTTAAGTAATTTGCCCAAGACCACACAATGAATGGATGCAGGATAAAAATATAAGAGGTTTAGGAAGGGCTTAGGAAGATGGCAGAATCATAATGAAATTCACTAAGAGGTGCTGGAGGTGTTTTCACTAATTCATGGTTCCCTATATATTATCCCTCCATGCCTTCATCAGAGACAGACCTAAACTAGCGAGGCCATGGAGCTGGCCCAAGGAGGCAATTATGAGAAGGCAAGATGTGGAGACAAGTTTTTTCTGTCCCTGGGAAACACTGTTCCTCATAGCTCTGTGTTTCTCTAAGAACAAGCCCTGGCTCCCCTTCGCCTTCCCCACAAGGCAGCTCCATACAAACTGACAGCGCCAACCCCTGGTCCGATTAGTATTCGAGACTCTCAAAAGGGGCTGTGAATTAGCCATCTGAATGAAACCTTTAATGACCAAGAAATCGCCTCTTTCCGTCTTTTCATGGAGACATGAAAAGGGCCTGCTCGCTCCCGCCCCAAATGGGAGTCGGGCCCCTGAGAGGACAGAGGAGAGGCTGACCACACAGGCTTCGATCCTCTAGCCAGAACACCTGGCTCCACCCTGTCATCTCCTTGGAGCTCTGTGAGAATACAGTCTAAGCAAGGCCTATGTGAAAAATCTTGGCTTTGGCCAAGGAAGTGGGGCTGCTCACTACCCAGCCTAGGGAGGGAAGTCCTGTTCCAAAGCTGTATTACCTTAGGCCTGGGTCACTCGAATCATGTGAATGATGACCAGTCTAGCACTCTGGTCAGGAATCCTGCATACCCAAATTGCTGCTACCATAAACATGCTTCCCTATGGCCTCTGGGGTAAAATATCAATTCCTTTGTTTACTATTTAAAACTTTTCACCATCTGGTTCCACTATATGTTCCTAGCCTTCTTGTACATGACTCCCTGTTGTTTGCTCCACGTTCTAGCATGGTCTCCTTGCTGGTATCCGACCACGTCATTCCATCTATGGCTCCCTTGCCTTTGTTCAGGCTGTCTCTTGTTCCTGGGGTGCTCTCCCCCCATTCACCTCCAGCTCTTAGAACGTGTAGACAGGCTTAGCTCAAGTGTCACCTCCTAAGGGAAGTGTCCTCTATTTCCCTAGTTGTTAGTTTTCCCTGTCCTTGCAAAATTATTTTGCATATTTATTTATTAATTCATTCATTTATCTATTCATTCATTCATTTATTTATGTGCAAGTGGTTTCCCTCCAACAGAGGGTAAGCTCTTTCAGGTCAGAGACTACTTTTTTTCTCTAGTTCTGCCCAGCTGCTGGCCTTCTAGACTTCTCCCACTGGTTGATTTAAAGATCTTTAGCATGATATGAGCCAATTGAGAATGGCTACCACTTCCTGGCATCATCATCATCATCATCATCACCATCACCACCACTCAAACATGTAGTGAATGCTTTAAGTTTTGCAAAGTGCTTTACATCATATGATCAAATTTGAGTGTCACAACAACCCTGTGACCCCCATTTTCCTATGACCCCCATTTTAGAGATAAGAAAACTGAGGCTCAGAAAAGTTGCAACCTGTACTGATATAGGAGTGTGTAGGGATTCTCCTCTTATCAATTATGCCTTTGTGATCAGATTGTTTGGCTCTCCTGACCTAGTGGTGATACATAACCATGGCTACAATTTTCTGGTTATCATTCATAATAATGTGAGAGACATTACAATGTAGTGGACAGAGAGAGTAGGGCTTGAAGGCATGAAGACAGAGGTTTGAGCCCTGCTGCTGACATATACTTGGCTGTGAGCCTCAGCAAGTCACTGAACTCAACACTTTGACAACTTTCTAAGACTATAAAATTAGAGAGAAGGTACCAACCTGCATTAGTAGAGGGCATTTTCTCACTTGGGAGTTTCCTATCCCATTGAAATCAGAGGTCCAGTCCTTATCCCTATTCACAATAATAATAACCTACCTCTCAAAAAAATCACAAAGAACCTCAGTTTTAGCACAATGGGCCTCCTGAGAGGCCTATATCCAGGGTTTTACAGTAGATGTTCTATGCTGCAGTGTCCCAATTTCCTCCATCCCATGGGATAAGATAGGCCACTATCTTCCCTTTGAACATCTGGGCTCTGTGTGCTATGTCAAGGTGCAGGGGTCTCTAGGAAGCTGAAGCCACCCAGAGCATGCCCTCTGAAGGCATTCTGGAGGCAAGCTTACCTCTGGACTTCATCCCAATGAAGCGGTTCTCCACGATGTCAATTCGGCCAACCCCATGTTTACCCCTGTTGGGGAAGAAGCAGGGGAGAAGAGGTCAGGAATTGGGTGGACAGGCTCCCCATGAAAGAGAGTAGCCCCAGCTTTCACAAAGGAGCAGGGGAACCTAACCATGCTTCTCAAATCCATCACTGTTTTGGGATGTTCTTGCCTCCCCTGGCCCCAGTAATCTCAGGGCCGGTTGGGACTTGTGGTGCCAGGATGAATTATTCTGTCAGGGCACATGAATGAAGGAAGGAAAACACGTTTATTAATTGCTTATTATGTGCTTACTACGTGATTTTCACAAAGAAGATTACTGGTACCCATTCCTGCCCTTCTCTTGGTAGTACAGGCTGATAAAATGAAGTTATTGAATCATGGAGTTGGAAGAAAATCTCGAGTTTAATCTAAGCAAAATCCTTCCTTTTCCAAATGAGAAAACTGAGGCACAGAGAAGGGAGGGAAATAATATCATAGAATTACAGAATCACAGAATTGGAAGAGATCACAGAGATTATCTAGTCCAGCTCATCCCTAAATTATACCATCCTCTTCAACAGCCCCTGCAAGAGGTTCCTTTGGAAGATCTCTGCTGATGGTGGACTTACTACTTCCTGTGGCATCCCATTCTCTTTTGGGTAGCTCTAATGGGTAAGGTCATATTTACCTGTAATTTTCATCTATTGATAAGAATAACAATAACATCAACTGACATCTACATAGTAAAGTTTACAAAGCACTTTACTGACACTATCCCATTTGAGCCTTACAGCAACTATGAAATATATTCTTCACGTCTCCGAGCTCTGTCATCTGAGTAGGTGAAGAAAAAGTCTTGTTAAAGACCACGCAGTATTAGCGGCAAATGTGGGACCAGGACCCAGGTCAAACGGCTCTTTTCACTAACTATAATGTCTTGCCAGGACTGAGGAAAATAATGCACTTGAGGCCTAGCATGCCCAGCCTTTCATCCCTCCACCAGCCTTTCCTCAGAAGACAATGATACAAGGACCCAAGATACAGAGAAAGAACTTGGATGGTATCATCTTACGTAAGGGCTGTTCTCTCCCAGTTACTAGTTTCATACTCAGTTGGTAGTTGCTTAAGAAATGTTGGTTGAGTCTATTCCATTGAATTGATTGGCTCTGTCCAAGATTTGGTAATTTGGTAGTTCCAACCCATTTCCCCAGAAGATGTCAGGGTGCTGTTAAGCCGGAGAGGTGTTGTGGTAATAGGCTCAGAGTGGGAATCATCATAGAGTCCCTGGATTTGCATAAATCACCCTTGGCCCTGGGAATATGCCTGGTACTTGATCTTATAGTAGAGAAAATACTCTGCAGGGTACATACAGCCTAGGCTGACCTAACCTCTAGCCAAGTCTCCTCTGCATGTGGTCCTTTGCCCAGAACACCCTATTTAAACCATTTAAACCCCACCATCCACTCACTTCATGATGGTTCCTTTAGCTGTATCAGAAGTACTGATCAATGAAGGGCAAACTCCCATCTCTAGTTATCATCCCTGGGGTTCAGAACCGATCAGGGCAGGGTGTATGCAAGGCAGCTTTGACTACTTAAGGCCACATAGAGATTGCTAACTTTCACCTTAGTATATCTTTCAAAAAAGCCAATACCAGCAAAATGAGCATGCATGTTCTCCATTGTGTCAGAGGACAAGAGCCCTATTAATACAGTATCAAGACAAGAGGTAATATTGCGGACTGTCAAGCTGATGCCAGCAGTACCTCCATGGATTAGGAGCATTGTCCAGTGTCCTCTCACCTTTCTAAAAGGGGAATTCAAGGGAAGGGATTTTACTGCTCTGTGCAGGACAGTAGTGTTGGAGAGAATGAAGCTGTGTGGGGGTATATAGAATGGGCAGTTCAGCCTTGAGTTCTAGTCCTGGGCTTGGTGAGTGAGTATTCCCCTTCATAAAAGGATTTGTTCTGTAAAACTTGGACTCAGCCAAAAGGCCACACTTGAGGACCTAGAGGCCATATGTGGCCTTGAGGCCGCAGGTTCCCCACTCCTGGTCTAAACTTTCCTTCCTAAGAGTTTCTCATTCACTCACCAGGGGCCCAAAGGGATGGAATTTGTTTCCTGAGATCTCTTGAGAGTGAGAGGGAAGAAAGGAACATGATCTGGGGAGAAGCGAAAGGTCAGCTAGCAGCACTTACGCAATTTCATTCAGGTAGAGAAAGAGCTCCAGGGATGTATGGTGGGATGTGCCATCTTTGACATTGGTCACCTGCACGGGAACACCTGGGGGCGTAAAAGGTACAGATGGTAAAGAGCTGGAGTGGCCGAGAAGGAAGCGGAGAGAACAGGCAAAGGGGGCTGGCCATCCGACCTCGCCACAATGTCCCTCTCCTGGTCATCAGCAACGCCTTAAATGGATGTGACAGATATGGACTCCAAATAACTTCTTAAAAAGCCATGTGCAGGTTGTGGCCGCTGGGGGAAAAGAGGGGCTGGAAAGCCCCTGGAATGAAAGAGAAAATGTAATAAAAACTCTCCACCCCCCCCATTCTTTTTTTCCCTTTTGCATTTAGGGGCTGTGAAATTGCAACCAGGCCCTGAACTAATTGAATTTCACGCTCCACCATTGTCTTACCACCAGAGCACCTTCTGTCCCACCAGTTAGTGGGGGGCTGGACCGCTACGGAGGTATGGCCGAGCACACACACACACACACACACACACACACACACACACACACACACACACAGAGCCCCCTGCAATGTCTGTTGGACCAATGATCTGATCCCCTCCCCCTGCCCACACCCCACACAGGGTCCCAGTTATCAGCCTGATGGGCATGGAATGGCTCCCCCACTGGCCAATGGCAGGGCAGAACTGGCTGGAATAGCAGGGTCTCCCATGAATTAATTATAATGGCCTCTAAAAAGTGCGGGGAGCTAGGAGGGAGGGAGGGAGGGAAGACAGGCAGTGGGGGTGGTAGCAGCAGAGGGTTGGGGGTGTGTGGAGAGGGGCAGTGGAGGGGGGTGTGGGTGGGTGGGTTAGGGGTTGACTTTGAATAGAAAAGGGGCATTTTCTCGAGCAGTGTGAAGTGAGCAATAAATGTATTAGGAGACTAACAAGAGGGCTGTAGCTGTGACAAAGAAAAGCCGTTCAAAGTTGGAGCCTAATCTCCCTTCCATCTGCCCGTCTCATTACCATGTAGCGAGCTATCAGTTGCCAATCAGGCCTCAATAGCCTTCTTTGGAGTCTTTATTACTGAGGCGCCTGCTAGCGTGGCGACACTGAAGGGTCTGTCAGCATCGCCATTCTTAACCCCCATTTCCAGGGGTTTTATAACTCGGTTGTAAATTGCTATTAAATGTAAGTCTGGCCAATAATGAACCTTAAGCCCTCCTCACCGCACCCCCGCCTCCCTCCATCCCCTTTCTCTGCCTCTCCTTTTCTATTATCATCCTTAGCCAGGGCATTGGATGGGGTCCACCCGGTGGAGAAGAGACATTGTTGGGGCTGCTGTTGGAGAAAGCAGCTTATCCTTTAAAATAGTTAATAATTAGATTAAAACTTCAAATAAATTAACTAGGGGATGAATGGGGAATAGCAGAGGGAGGGGCTTTTTCCCCCCTTTATTTTTTTTCCAGACGCTCCCAAAGCCATTAAAATGGATTGAGTCTCCTCTCTCCTCTCTGTCTCTGTCTCTCTGTCTTTCTCTCCTCTATCTCGAGTCCATGCTCTAAGACACACTGGCCAAATTGCCATACTTGTAGCTGAACCTGGGCTCAGGACTTTTTTCTCTCGCTCTTTTAGGTCGCCTAACTTCTTAGTAAGAATGCTGTGATCTCGGGTCTCTCCAGCATGTTAAGCATGTAAATGCTTGCCTGGATCATAAAGATCCATTTTAAGCTAAGGATTTAGTCAACGGAGCTAGCCCCCTATACTGAGCATCTCAATATAAGAGAGAAAACAGTAGAGACAAAGAGAGATGAAGCTTGGAGTAGAGAAAGGGGTGCTAGATTTGGAGTCAGAAAGCATGGGTCCAAATCTCAGTCCTCCAGCTTTGTGGGACATTGAACAAGTCATTTCCTTCTCTGGGCCTCATTTTCCTCATCTGTAAAGTGAGGGTGCTGGAATAGGTGACTTCTAATATCTCTTTCAGCTCTAAATCTAGAAGTTTATGACCTAGGTGAGAATCAGGCCCCAAAGCAACTGATTATGAGATCTAGAATGTCCAGCCTGAGGTCAAGGAACAGGGTCAAGCCCATTTTTAGAAGCCTGAAGGGGAAAATTCAAGGCCCATCTCTTCCTGCTGACTTTCCACTTGTCCTGGGACCAGAGCACAGAGCCACTATCAAATTTAGGACTGGAGAAAAAAAGAATCCTGGCTCCACAGTGATCAAGGTTTAGGTGATTAGTGAGGTTAACAACGGCCAAGTCCCCTTGGCCCCAGAATTACCTATGATTAAAGGGTTGAAAGCAGGTGAAGGGAGTGAGGGTGGACTTAGATGCCCAAATCTCTACTCCCTCTGAAGGCACACTTCAGGCCAAAGTCTGAACCAACAATCCCTGGCTCTGGAAGAAGATGTAAAGGAGAAGCTAACATGGGAAAGGGACTATTACCCCAAAGAAGGATCACTTCCCACTTTTCCTCAGAGGATTATAAGATCATAGGAAGAGACCTGGAAAGTCCACTAGAGTTTATTTAGTCTAATTCCTTCATTTCACAGATGAGCAAACTGAGTCCTAGAGAGAGGGATGTGTGACTTGTCCAAGATTACACAGGTAGTTAAGTAGTAGAGCCAGAATTTCAAGCCACATCTTCTGACTCAGAATAATCATTAATAGCTAATATTTATAAAGTGTTTGAGGGTTTGCAAATCACTTTACATATTATTGGCACTATTTTCGCTGTGCCATGCCTATCCCTTCTCACCCTTACTGGAAAAGGACTGATGGTCTTGAGAGTCCAGTGAACTGAAGGCCAGAGCAAGAACTGCCTTTATCAACTCTCTCCTGGATTACTGAATCACTATTCTTCCCAGTTTTAGATTTTTTTCCTGCTCCAATACAAAACACAGTCCTAAGACACACAGGCAGAAGGGACTTACAGGACCTTAAGGGCTGCTAGTCCAACCCTTTAATTTTTACAGATGAGGAAACTGAGGTTAAGTGATTTGTCCATGGTCACATAGCTAGTGTCAGAAACAGGATTTAATTCCAGGTCTTTGAGTCTTTGATCAAATCTCTCCCATACTCAAAAACTTTCAAGGATTTTCTACTGTCCAAAAGAGAAGGAATAGGCTGGGGCTAAGCATTCAAAGTCATTTATAACTTGAACCTAGCCTACCCTCTGACCTTCTCCCTTAGTGAAGGAAGACCTACATTCTAGCCAAAGTGGACTATTTATGTGCCCTCAGATCTGCCACTAAAATTTCCACCCCTGAGCCTTTGCTCAAGAAACTTCCTTGGATGCCTTTCTCTCTCCTCTCTATTAATTTAAGTCCCACTTACCAATTCAACAGGAAGTTCAAGTACCACTTTCCCTAAGTCAGTAATGCCTCTCTCCTCCAAACTCCTGTAGAGCTACCCTCCGTATTATTCTTTGGGCCTTTATCACACACTACCTTGTTCCTACTTATCTTTTTTACATTTTTGTTCTCTCTCTCCTCAAGTGCAAGGACTGTGTTTCTTATGGCCCTGCACCCCCAACACAAAACAACACCAGTTGTTTTGGGGATAATGCCTGCCTCTGGTGGCTCTCAAGCCATTTGTGTTGCTGGGATTCAGCCGGCACGTCAGGAAGGAAGAAGCGTTTGTTGATTGACTAAAGAGGGAACCGGTCCTTTAAAATTATGCCGTACTAATTAGTGAAGACTGGTTAGAAGCACAGCAGGGAAGAGTTCAGTTTGGTTTGGGCTCGCAGGAAGCAGCTGAGGAAATTGCTTCTCTCCTTTATAACATATATGACTTCAAATGTCAAGTAAAACAGACATGGGGAAAAACAATTTTCCGTGAAAGACCTCTCCTGAACTATGACTTTCAGAAAGCCAGGGGAGAGAAGAAGCAATGTTTTCCTCAGGAATGGCAAAGGAGTTGATTGGAATGTATCAAGCCTGAAGGGTTTGTAGAGTCAAAGTTGGAGACATACCTCTCTTGAACTGAATCTCTAAGACATCTGGGCTGTTGGGAGCCTTTGCAGGGTCCTGGGTCTTTGTGTAGAGGCCAGGAGGGGCTTGGCTCTAAGGACAGAAGAGAAACACAGAGGATGGACAAAGGTCTCAGAGCTACCTGACACTTCCCAGGCTCAGAACATACCCTGCTCCCCTTCCCTCCCTTCCCTCTTTTGGCCCTAAAGTTAGCCTCTGGGATAAGGAGACCCTCAAGTCAGACCACAGGCAGGAAGTAGACAGTTCAATTCTTACCCCAAGCCCACTCTGGCTGGCACTGACCAACAGGCCCTGTGGGCCCACACTATCACTGCACAGTGCGTCACCACTTTCTAGGGGCCTGGGAACAATGGACTAAAGAAATCAGACAATTTTTCCCCTCAACTTGATCTCATCTTCTTCTTTGACGCCCCCACAGCTGGAGATGGAATAGCTGTGGAAGAGCTAGTCAGGCAGGAAAAAAGTGTGACTTGGAAGGAGTGAGGCATGTACATACTTTCCAGAAGAGAGGGACAGGCATATGTGTGCACACATGCAAACACATATACTCTCCCCCCCCTTCTCTCTGTCTCTGTCTCCTCTTCTTTCTCTCTCCCTCATTCCTCTCCCCCTCTCCACTTCAGCCTAGAATCAGGGTTTATTCTGCACTGACCGAAAAGCTAATGACTAAGCGTGACCCCAGCAGGTGCTCCAACAAGCTGTACTCTTCCGCAGTGTCCCTGAGGTTAATACTCACGGGGGAAAAGGGAGGAACAAAAGAAAAACCCATTTGAAAACACATCAACCTTTATGTATATTTTTTCCGGACTTGTAGAAAAGGGGCCTCTCATCTCCCTTAAGCACCGGCTGCAGCGGCAGTGACGGCCTGTTACAAGCACACTCTTGCAATTAGCTCACGCCTCAGGATGCCCCAGCTCCAAGTGACTGCCAGACGTGGAGGCCAGGGGCAAAATCTTTAAGACTGAGGCCACTTGGCATGTTGGGGCAGTAGAAGGAGTGTGCAGCACCGAGGGAATGGGAAGACTGATTTTTCAACATTTTCCATCCTCGCTCTTTCAGTATGCTCCCTGACAAAGGCTCTTTGCCTGTTTCTCGTGGGTTCAGATCTTGTACGTTAGCTTTGGATTGTTTTGTAATTTAGGGCAGGATCCTAGATTTAAAGCTGGAAGGGACCTTAGTTTAACCATTTATTTTTTAAGATGAAGGGATGGAGGCTCAGAGGAGGATGGGTCTCCAAACCTAGAGTCAGTGACAAATCCGGATTGTCCTCTTTATGGTATAATGGAAGGGAAAAGCCTCAGACCCAGAGTCAGGATACCTGGGCTTCCATCTCAGTCCAACTGTCTTTGCTAATCTGCTGTATGTATGTCCCTGGCCAAGCCAGTTCCCTTCTCTTGGCTGCAGTCTCCTCGTAGGTAAAAGGAGACATCGGACAGATCACAGAATCACAGATTAGAGCTGGGAGAGATCATCTAGCCTAATCCCCTCATTTTGCATGGGAGGAATTAGAGACCCACAAAGGTTACACGACTGCCTAAAGTCATACAAATGGCAGAGCCAAGATCTGAAGCCAGTTTCTTTCGCTCCAAATCCAACATTCTTCCTGGAATCTCCGAAGTTTCTTCTAGTTCTAACATCCTATGAATCTCTATTAAGCAATAGTCTCCCCCCACCATAATACCACTATTAACAATAACTCCTTCAAGGAACATTCCCATCCTTAATTTTTTTTTTTTGGTCTTTGAAATAGATCTGATGTTGTCAAGGCATAGATTATTTTCTCCCGATTATAGATGAGGAAATTCAGGCACAAAAATTAATGAAATGCCTAAAATCACTCAGTTTAGTGGAAAAGCTAGACTTGAACCTGGGTCTCCTGACTTGCAGGCCAGTGCTGTGTCCATTCTACCACACCATTGTCCATGGCCTGCCCTTTCCATAAGCATCACAAGATCGAGGTAATTTGGAGGCCACCAACAAATGATGCCTGGACAGAGTGTTTTCTGTTAACTGCTAATGTTTTAGTCCTTGGATTCTCCATAAGAACCTTACCCCACTGTTCTCCAGGGCACTGAACTCTACAGAGCTGAGCAAGGAAACAGGGTGAGGCCAATGACCGCTGGTGGAGACTCCTGCACTCCATAGACTCCCTTTCTCTTTCCCTGAGTTCTAATGCTAGAGCAGGGGATAGGGGAAGAGTGATGGATGCAGTCAGAGGACACATCCTGGCTCTTACTGTTTATTGCCTATGTGATCTTCAGCAAGTCTCTTCACCTCTGAGCCTCAGTTTCCTCATATGTAAAATGAGGGGATTGGGCTAGCTGACCTGCTTCCCAACTCTGAATCTATCTTCATACAACCTTGTGTCTCTCTCCATTCCCGTCTTACTGAGGGCATATCCCAAGGTATCTACAAAGGACAGAAGCCAAGAAAATGGATTTGGCTTTTGCAACATTCTTTCTTTCCCCATCTCTCATTAGTTTCCCATGCAGCCGACAGCCTCATAGCCCTCACTCACATAGCAGGGGAGAGTTTGATGGTGATAATAATGAGGGCCAGAGAGAGGCCATGAGAGAGAAAGGGAAGCTACACAATAAGAATTGTAGTATTGGGGCAGCTAGGTGGTGCAGTGGATGGAGCGCCGGCCCTGGAGTCAGGAGGACCTGAGTTCAAATCTGGCCTCAGACACTTGACACTTACTAGCTGTGTGACCCTGGGCAAGTCACTTAACCCCATTGCCTAGAATTGTAGTATTTAGGGTAGTTGGGGACCTTAGAGATCATGCTGCCCAATCCATTTGATGCCCAGAGAGGCTAAATTAGTTGTCCAAAGCCATGTAGGTAGTAAAGAACAAAGCCAGGATTCCATACCCAAAGTTCCTCCCATCACAACCAGGCCTGGGCATAGTCTAAAAAGTGTAGCCCCTGTGTGTCCACTGGAAACATTAAGCCTTTCCCACATAACCCATACAATCTGGCACCACAAAATAATTCCTCTTGGGTCAAGGAGAGGGGCACTGGCTAGCTCCGTCACAAAGCCACGTTGAGGAGCATTCCATATCATGCTCCCTCTGCATTTGCATCCTAGGTGACTACCCACCTTGCCTGTTCGTAAGCCCAGCAACGGCAAGGACCAACCAGCAAGCTAGTTTCTCATAGGCCACCTGCAAAAACTCTCAGTAGGAGTGAGGGAGCAGTGGAGGGTCTCGATGACCTTTTCATGGAGGGTGGGGTGCTGCCTAGGCCATTCTCTGTGCTCACATTCATTCTTCTCAGCAAACAAGAACATAGCGCAGCAGCCCACCTTCCACCAGTTTCCCCTCCCCACCCCCAAGACAGGTAGCTCCTTGGAGCTACAGCAACACAATTTTAGCCTGATCTGCCACAGCTTCCGGTCCATCCTTCTCCCTCCCTTTAACCAGCGCATCCCCAAACACTCGATGCCGTGCACACACAAACTGTGTGACCCGTAGATTTCAGTTTTGTGTGCCCTGGCCTCCCTGATCATACTTACTAACTCAGCAGAGAAAAATGTTCAAGATAATGAAAAACTTTGCATGCAAAAAGAGAGAGGAGGGGGGCTCAGGGCTGCAGAGAAGAGGGAGGATACCAAGGATTACAAACTCTTTACTAAACATTGAAAGTCAGCATCAGGCAGCTTCCAATTTCCTAACCTGAGTCTGAAAGCCCCTATTAAATAAAATAACTAAATAGGAATAAAATGCCATTTGCCTTGAGTTCTGCCACAGTCGTGTGTGTGTGTGTGTGTGTGTGTGTGTGTGTGTGTGTGTGTGTGTGTGTGTGAGTGAGTGAGTATGTTTTGGTCTCTTTTACTCTCCTTTCTAAAAGTCCAGTTCAAATGACAAATAGTTTGTTGCAGGGTATCAATGCCATCTATTTATCCATCCCAGTAGGGGGGCAAGTCCTGCAATGTCATCTTTTTTGGGAGGGGGGTGAAGGGAAGAAAGTGTGGAAAAAAAGAGAGAGGAGAGAGAGAGAAAGAAAGCACGAAACAGGCCGAGAGAAGAAGAAATTGGAAGCAAATGGCCCATGAAGTAAACCATGATGTAGGGCTATGATCGATGCTGCAAATGGTTTATTCATCCATCAGACATTGTTGTGCCCGGGGACTGAATGAACTCTTTCAGTGTGTGCCATATGAAGTTAAGGCAAGTAAATTTCTATCTTTCTCCGCATTAGATGCCTCATTGCTCTTCAATCAGCCCTCACAGAGGCAGAAAATGGCTCAACCATCTGCCTTCAAATCCTCCCTTTGGCAGATCTCAGGGCTTTTGGGGGGTGGGGGGAATAGAGAGCAGTTACCCCTCAGCTCCCTTTCCATAAGCCCCGCTTTGGTGGCCAGCTTAGCAAGGGATGCTGGGGTCCCCCAAAGGGAAGAGGCCCTGGGCCGTGCGGCCCCCACCAATGCCTTTCTCCAGGCTGCCACAAAGGCAGAATGCTGTCAGAAGCCGGGAAAGGCTCTGTGTGTGAGGGCCTATGGAGGGCCCACTTTCCTCCAACACAGCCAGGGAACCAGGGCTTGCTAGCGTTATGGTCTCAGAGACTACAGCCCCCTTGCCAGAATACTGGGTCACCTCTCAGCCTGGCCCCTAGTGCTTCCATATTCACCCCCTTGTTCCCCTGTACTAGGTGGGGGTACTGCTATCCAGGCATAAGCAAAAGAACTCACACATTTCCTTGGGGGGAGGGGTCCTAAGCAAAGTCACAGATGTGCCTTGTCCTGATCCACACCTAATCCCCTCCTGTTGCCCTCTCCAGGCAGTATCTTCCTGATACTTCTAAGCAAGAAACGCCCATAGGGATGGGATAGGAGATACTGTTTTCACCAGGATTCCCCAGATTGGATTTACTGTCTACTCCCAAGGGGAAACGGGAGTTATCGTGAAGAGGCCTTTATCCAGCCCTCCAAGAGAGAATTACAGAATGTTAGAACTGAAAGAGAGGAGCCAATTCCCCTATTTTATATATAGGGAAACTGAGGCTGGGAGAGACTGTGGTGAGATTTGGGAGTTTGAGGACCTGGATTCAAACCCTAGTTGTTACTATCTATGTGACCTTAGGTAAGTCACTTTAACTACCCTAGGTCTCAGTTTCCTCATTCATTAAAAGGAAGAGATTGGATTAGATCAACTCTGAAGTCCCTTCTCTCTCTCTAAATCCCTCTCTTTTCCTGTAGCCTGCACCAAAGGTAAGGGAGGCATGAGAAGAGAAAGGGCTCACAGTCAAGGGTTCAGAATTTATCTGCAAATGTACCCCCCCCCATTTTTCTCAGGGACAAATTCCCCCTCAGTTACCTAGGCCTATCTGGGTCTGTCTCCACAGATTATTACCAAATTATAACAATTCTATGATGCAGTTTCCCTTTCTTCCCCCTCTTCTCTCCTCTTCCTGTGTTTCCCTTCTCCACTCACCCTTTGGCAGGCCTACACCCCTCTGGCCTCCCTGCCTTCCCCTTGACTGACTAAATAATTAGCGGTGGCCTGCCTAAGTGTCGTGGGGCCAACAGAGCATGAACTGGAAATACTCAGGCCAGCAGGCAGCAGTACCATGCGGCCTGATTAGGCTCCAGGGAGGGTGGGCTCACCACTAATGAGCTACGTACCTCGATTCCAGAGTGGGAGGTAGGGATGGGAATGGGGGAAGGGAAGGAGGTCAGGGCATCAACCAGGGGCTGCTCAGGGGAGCTGCCCACAAAGCAGCCACATGAAAAGAGCTATGGGAACACACAGAAGGTTCACAAGGGAATGTCTATATGGAGGCTGAGGGATACATCCCATTTCCACAGATCAGACCACAAAGGCTTTATCTTAGCATCCACCCATTGTGTAGAATCTCTGTACTGAGGCCAGTTGGTGGAATGTACTCCATGGGCGGGAAAGCCTGGTCCTGAAAACGTTTCCCTCCTTGAAGCGTCCCAGTTTTACTTCCCAGCCCTCCTGCCCTCATCCAAGTGCTCCTGGGAGTAGCTGGTGATACAATGGATTAGAAGCCTGGGCCTGGAGTCAGGAAGCCCTCAGTTAAACTCTGGCCTCAGGCGCTCACCAGCAGTGCAACCCTAGGCAAGTCACTTAACCTCTATTTTCCACAGTTTTCTTAACTATAAAATAGGGACAATAATAGCACCTACCTCCTAGGGTTGTGGTGGGCATCAAATGAGATAACATTTGTAAAAGTACTTAGCTCAGTGCTTGGCACATCATAGGTGGCACGTCAATGCTTATTTTCTTCCTTTCTCTTCCCCTCCTGCCATGACTTGCAGGTCTGCCCCATTCTTGGGAAGGGAAGTGGTGCAGATACCATCAAGCAGGCCAGATGCTACTTGGGAAAGAACTGTTCACTACCCTAAAGGTCAAGTGAATTCAGTCTAGTTGATGTTTATACCACCAGGCTTGGATCAAGCCCCCCATAGCCCTTTGGGAAGCACTACCACAAACCAGCTAGGTGGCGAAGTAGATAGAGCACCAGGCCTGGAGTCAGGAAGACTCATCTTTCTGAGTTCAAATCTGGCCTCAGACACTTACTAGCTGTGTGATCCTGGGCAAGTCACTTAACCCTGCTTGCCTCACTTTCATCATCTGTAAAATGAGCTGAAGAAGGAAATTGAGTATCTCTGCCGAGAAAATCCCAAATGGGGTCATGAAGAGTCAGACACAACGGAAACAACTGAAGAATAAAAAACCACAAACCACCTTCAAAGTCCAGAAACCTGGTCAGAGCAAACTCCCAGAGTGCTGGGCCTATGCCCCACTGGCCTTTTTAGACTTTCAGTCCTGGTGGCCTTCCTGGCAGCTGTCCCCAGATGCTTCTTTCAACAAGCCTCTCCCAAAAAGCCTGAGGTGTCATGCAGAGCAGTGGAATACAGACACCCTTGGCCAGAAGGTGCCAGAGGAGGGCCTGAGGACAAAGGAAGCTTCTATTCCCATGATAAATCTATCTCCTTCCCACCCTAAGTCCTACACACACCGCCCCCAACATTGGGGCAGGGAGAATGGGGGTGGGGTGGGGAGAGGGCAGACAAAAAGAGAAACACCCCGGGGAGAGAAATCCTCAGCTTCAAACAGGGCTGAGCGAGCAGAGAGATCCCAGGCTGAGAGCTCGGAAGAGAGGGCAGCGGGCCATCAGCTTGGTGTTGGAAGAAGACTCAGATAAATGAGCCCAAGGCGCTACCCCCCAACACCTCCCCCGCTGGCCCCTCATACAATCACTCCAGACCTGCCCTGAAAGCTGGTGGGCCCAGGACTCCCCCGCTCCCCACAAGTGTCTCATCTGTCTAATTGCCTCTTTATTGTCTCACGATGACATTTTTTCCTTCTGTGTTGCCCTGAAATAATTCCTTCCCCTATTCATCCCGGCAGCAATTAGAAAAAAAGAGAGAGAGAGAAGGAGACCTTCAAACCCATCCCAGAGAGGGGGAGGTGGGGAGGGGTGAGGAACACAGGCAGGGCCTGGCCCCAGCCCCACACCCAGCCCCCTGTGAAATTTCAAATTAGGCTACAAATACATCACAGCATCGGCTGGAGAGCGGCCCCCAAAGACGGACAGCGCAAAGGAAATGATAAATTACCTTGGGGTTCTCCAGAATTCCGGCCTCGTAGCTGCAGGAGAAGGAGGAGACAAAACCAGAGAGAAGAAAGTCACAAGGGAGGGAACATTTTCCCCCAAGAAATCAGAAGAAAGAGGCCCAATCTGCCCCTCTGCCCTTGGGCAGAGCTCTCATTTTGATGACAGTTGCCAGCCTAGCTTGGGACATCGTTTGGGTCTGCCATAGCCTGGGCTTGAATTGGCCCTAGGACTAGGAAATGAGCTAGCAGGTATCTCTAGGCAGGCAGGATGCAGAATGTGGGTTTTCTATGAAAGCTGGGAGACAGTTATACTCAGTGCATATCCTGCTCTGGGGATGCCTTTGACCTGTCCCCTCTCAATGGAGGATGTCCATTGACTATGGAACCTCAAGACTAGATTTCCAAATCATCCTTCTCCACGAGGGTCTTTCCTCCTACCTGATGTGCATAAGGTTCTCATCCATGCTCCATGGGTTCTTGGGGGTGACTGGAACTGGGATCCCATGTTGCTGTGGAAGGAAACACAAGACCCAAACATGACTGCTTGATGAAACCAGTGTGGCAATATCACAATATCACCAGTTGTCATATATCCAAGTCAACAGGCACCCCTGGCCCAACTGTATAAGACTCTAAGTCAGAAGACTGACCTACACCTGCCCTACGTAAGGACAACTAGCACCGAAGATCAGGGCTACACTTCTCCTGGCTCTCCCTCTTGAGATGCCACTAGAAGAGTGTTCTCACCAAGATGATACATTGGAGATGCTGCAGAGCGGTTTCCCACATTGGGTGGGAGACTCCATGGCTAGTGGAAAGAGGGGATCTGCAGTCAGGAGGCCTTCATCAGAAGATGTTGGCTAACTACCTGGCTGACCCAACACAAGTCTTTTCCCCAGTCTTAGACCTCAGTTTTCCAAAATGTAAAATTTGAACTTGGACTTGATAATATCTGAGGTCCTTCCCAGCTCTAAGCTTTTGGGATTCCACATTCTCCACGTGGACTGAAAGGCCATTAAGAGAACAGAAATACAAGGGATACAGATAAAGAATAAGAGATGTTATTGAGATAGTTCCTTAAGGCTTATAAAGTGCTTTATACTACCCTGGGAGGTAAGCACTGTAAGTGTCAGAGGCAGGATTTGAACTTGAGTCCTCTAGATTCTAGGCTCAGCACCCACTGTGCCACCTAGCTGCTGAAAGGGACTGACTGGGAAAGGAAGATACCATGAAAGGTTTGGAAAGAGGAGGTTTCAAAGATCTTCCTCCCTGAACTACTCAAGCAGAGAGTCTGAAGCCCAAAACAGGATCAGTGGGAAAATATCAATCATCTCTCCAGTTGGCTTTGCTACTCTTAGACATTTTCTTCCCATCCCCTAATATTTCTGGAATCAGTGATGGCATCTGCTCTTCACCAACATTTCAGTACAATGGGAGTTTCGGGGGGGCATTGTTTTCCCTTTACCTTTTTATCCCCAGTGCCTAGGATATGGGCACTGGTCTAGACATCTGATTTCACTGGTATAGAGGACTCATAGTGTGGACACTCCTTTCACCTTGCACAAAAAGGGTGCTTAATAAATGCTTGTTGAATTAGACTCCTGAATTTAACCAATCATCTCTACTGCCTCCCTAGTCATGCATAGCCCACTCTGGTCCTTTTTCTGTGTCCTTTTTCACCCTGAATCAACAAATATAGACCTGAGCAGTGAAAAAGGCACTTGATTATGAGTCAGGAAACCTGCAAGGTGGATTTGCTGTCAATGTAATGCAATCCAACAAGGCTAGAAATTGAGCAAGGTACATGCCAAAACAGCATAGAGTCTGAACAGGAAGGAACCTCAGAGGTCTCCCTGTTCAAACTCTACCTGAGCAGTAGCAACCCCTTTAACAGCACCCCTGACAAGGCATCATCATTTAACCTCTGCTTGGAGCCTTCCTGTAATTTCTGTCCATTCATTACTCCTGGGACCACTCACTGCCCTCGGGGACCGAGCAGAACAAGACTAATTCTTCTTTGGGATAGATCTTCCACTACATGAAGACATCCACCTCTCCTCCCAGAAGTGTTACCTTTGGGTCTCAGTCTCATCCTCTATAGAATGACATTAGACTAGATGATTTCTGGGGCTCCTTCCAAGCTTTCTATGACTCTCATTCTAAGGTCATGGTTGAACTTAGTTATTTAATCACACTACAAGTTGTGACATTATGACATGACAGGATGGATTCAGGGGCCCTGAGTAATTGGGAAAAATAGATACATCTTGAGTACTGGGCAAGTATCAAAGCAGCGAAGGAAAACGTGACCCATGCCTTCCCAAACTCCCCTTGGCTGCCTCAATGGCTTCGGACATGGCTAGGAAAAAACTCTGCTTTGATTATGAAGCCATTTGGAAGAGGTCAGGCTGTGATGATGATGATGATGATGATGATGATGATGATGATGATGATTAATCATTATAACTAATACACTAGAGGATCATACACTTAGAGATGGAAAATGCCTCAGGGATCTTCTAGTCCAATCTTCTCATTTTACAGATGAAGAAGCTGAGGCCCAGGGAACTTAAAGTGACTTACCCAAAACCACACAGTAAGCGTCATAGGAGGGATTTGAACCCGGGTTTCCCAACTCCAGGTCAGTATTCTTCCCACTGTATCACATCAGTTTACAAAAATATTCTTCAAAACAACTCTGTACATTAGGTCACATGATATAATTATCTCCATTTTACAGATAGGGAAACTGGGGTTCAAAGAAGGGAAGTGACTTAAAGAGTTAGAAGGGATCTTAAAGGCATCTAGCCCAATCCCTTCATTTTATAGATGAGGAAACTGAGTCCTACAGAGGTTAGGTGACTTGTCCAAGGTCACATAGGGAGCAGAGCCGCAACCTGAACCAAGGTTCCCCGACTCCAATGTTCTTTTCCTTATATCATCCTGTCTGATTCAGATGCCAGTCTCTGAAGAACTGGATCGTCCTTGGTTTGCTTTAAACCAGGTCTCCAGAAAGAATTACTTTTAATTTTTTTCAAATTAAATGTACAATGAGTAGAACAGGTACCACCACCAAGTCTGAGAGTTATTTTTGCCTGAGAACCTAGTGAATATAGGACGAAATTTGGGGGATGGACAGGAGATGAGCCAGAGCCACATGGGATGGCTGGGGCAGTGCCTTTCCTTCACAGAACATTGGAGAAGGCACTGTGGAATGCTAAGGACCTTAGATTTCATTTACTTTCCCTCATGAGGAAACTGATGCTCAGAGAGGGAAAATGATTTGCCCAAAGCCACACAAAGATTTAGTGGACAAGGACTGGAATGTAGGCTTCTTGACTCTGAATCAGTCTTCTTCCCACTGGGCAAAGCTACTGCACAAGATAGCCCTAAGTCCATTGTCAATTAGAATGCTCCTGAAGCAACAGCTTTATCCCCTTCACCCCTTCACCTCCAAGGCGTCCTACAAACCTGCTGACCTCCCCTTTTGGCCCAACCTCAATTTCTGAAATGATGGCTCAACTTCCTTCATGCTCCCACTCAAAGGTTTCCATAAAAGTCACATCCACATTTCACTGATCCTCAAACATGCCCACACAAGTATAGACACATCCTCTCTCCTTTTCCCTCCCTCTCCTTCTCCATCTCTCCTTGATCTTTTCCCTTCTCTTTTTTTCTTCTCCATCTCTTTCCTCTCCTGTCTTTCTGCTCTGGTTCTTTCTTCTCTCTCTCTCTCTCTCTCTCTCTCTCTCTCTCTCTCTCTCTCTCTCTCTCTCTCTCTCTCTCTTCTCTCTTTCTCTCTACCTCCCACTCCCTCTCTGTCTCTTTCTGTCTCTCAGCCCCTGGGTCAGGAAGCTTCTGCTCGGACTTGACAGAGAGGACCCTGTTCACACTCTGGCAGCCACACCACGCTTGCTTGCTCGCTCCATTAGCTTTCAAGAGCTGGTTAGCCAATTAATGCTCCCCTTTGTTTATCCTGAATGGGCTGTAATCATGAGCACAGGGTGAGCCCCGAGGTAATGCTCTCTGCTCTCGGCTTGCTCCACTCCCCTCCTCTCCCCTCCCCCACTAAGAGCAGCCTCATTGACTCCTTCCCAAACTTTTCTCTTCACACACACACACACACACACACACACCCATCCCAAATCACCCAGATGGCACAGAGTCCTTTGCAAGGATTGGATGTGAACCTATTTATATGCAAAATATATGCTAAAACATAATAAGAATGATGATCAATGGCACTTTAAAGTTTACAAAGTGCTTTACATATAATATCTCATTGGAGTTTCACAACAACCCTTTGAAGTAGGAGATACAAATGCTATAGTAGCCCATCTGACAGATGAAGAAAATGAGGATCAGAAGAGTTATGTGTTTTGCCTATGATCACAAAAGCTATCAAGCCTTAGAGCTGGGATCTGATCCCAAGTCTTCCAGATTCAAATTCCAGCACTCTGGAGTTGCATGTGCACTAGTCAGTCAGTCGATAAGCATTTAAGCTCCTACTATGTTCCAGGCACTACACTAAGCCACTTAATCTTTAGCTGGTCACATGTATATAACATTCTACAAACGTGTTTTAAGCACCTTGTTTCTGCAGAACATATCTGAGTGGTCCTCACGATATCAAGACTCATACTAGATATGACACGAGAGATGAGGCTGATTGAAAGATAAACAAGAAGTTACACATCCAAATAAGCCTCCTTCTCATTCAAGCTGTTCCCTGGGGAGGCCAAACATTTATTCATGCTGGGACCGCACATGGAAACGCTTTGGGGAATTAGATGTGCTAACCAGAATCACAGAATGTCGGAGTTAGAAGGGCCCTCGCTCTCCATCAAGTCCAAGACTATGACCCAGCCTCGATCACTCAACACTTCCCCACACTTGGCTCCAAATTGCTTTGGGTTGTTTCCCAAAATCAAGTTCACCCTTAAAAGGGCAGAGATTTCCCATCACTGAGAACATTCAGAAGAACAGGCTGCAGGCCATGGAGACAACACCCTGAGAGACTGTTCGGAGATATGGCAGCCTCCTTGGAACAGAGTGTGACATAAGTGTGTTGGAGGACCTGGTTTTGAATACTAGCTCTAATATGTACTAGCTATGTGACCCTGGGCAAGCTCCTTAGGTCATATTTCTTCATCTGTAAAATAAGGGGATTAGTCTAGAGAGTTTTTGAGTTTTCTTAGAAGTTCTAAATCTATGATCCTATGGGAATTCTTTTGAAGAGGGGAAAGTGATACTCCTTTGTACATCTAATGATATAGTCACAGTTTAGACACTAGGTGCAGTAATACCATGCCCAGAATCCATCACTTCAGGATTCTGATGTGGGTACCAACTCTATACACAAAGACCTCAACACCTTCATGCCTTAGGAAATCATCTTAATGAATTGCTAAGGCTAAAAAAATTCATCATTTTGTGGCCAAAATGTGGTGATGAGCCTTTCTAAACCTAGCTGGGATTTTTTTGTGATCAACGTAAAACAAACCATCCCTATACTCAGAACCTTTGCAACTTGGAAGTAGCTGCTGGAGAAACAGCCTTTAAGAGCCCAGGGTCACCCCCACACTCTTATTAAATGAGGACTATAGTGGAGGTTACTAAAGATACATCATTACAATACAACCTATGAAATGTCTACACATAGGGAAACTGAGTTTCTGAGAAGGCAAATAGCTTACCCAAGAGCCAGGACTCAAAACTCAGGTCTTCCAAGTCCCATTCAAGAGGGCACCATGCTGGGTGTATATATAACCATGACAAGTTTTCATCATTCACTCTCCTCTTCCCAAACCTAAGAAAATTTGTACTTATGGAACTAGAGGAAATTTTTAAAGTTTTTAAATGAACTAAACTCTTCCTTGTTTTTACATTTTGAAAAGATTAGAGAATTCACTTTAAAAAAGAACATACAGCAGAATAGAAATAAAGTTGGCTTTTAAATATTTCTTATGTACATATTCCTTCCCCTCATATATATTATTATCTGACTAAACCAGCCTTCTTACTATGTCTCCCGCATGATGCTCCATCTCTCATCTCTGGACTTTTGAACTGACTTTAACTCCTGCCTGGAATGCACTCATTCTTCCCTTCCACCTCTTAGACTCCTTAGTCTTCTTCAAGGTTCAGTTTCAAGTGCCTCCTTTTACACAAAGGCTTTCCTGATCCCCACAGCTTTTAGTACTATCCTCCCCAAACTACCTTCTATCTATTTTGTATGAAACTACATATGTTCTCCCGACATAGACTGTAGTTCTTTGAAGGCAAGGATTATTTCATTTTCATCTTTGTATTCCCAGTGTTCAGTATAACCCCCGACACACAGTAGGTACTCAATAAATGCTAGTCGATTGACCGATGTAAGCTATACAGGCAAACAAGAGTATATACTACTTGGCAGTACACCTGCCCCTTGAGAAGTACAGGCCAAAGAGTATTTTCTACTACTGTCCCTAGCTGGCAGATTGCTATTTAGCCTGGGGTAGCGAACATTTTTAAGGTTGTTTCAAAATAAAGAAGATCCCTTTCTTCTGAAGAAGTGAAGAACATCCCTTTCTTCTTTGCAGAGGTGGTATGGGTATAAAACACTGCACATGATGTCAGACCTAGCTGATGTTTTGGTTAGTACTGCCAATGTGTTGGTTTTCTCTTTTTTATTCTTTGTTATAAAGGATAGCTCTCTGAGAAGGGGAGAGGGGAGTAGTTCACATTTTAGGAAATCCAGGAGGTGAATTTCAAAACAAAAGAGAGCAATAAATTTTTAAGTGCTGCAGAAATTGAGATGTTGTTTCTTAAAAGCTAATTTCTCCAACTCTTTCCCTCCTACTTTTTCCCAGACCAAAGGTCTCCGGTACTGGGCACAAAAGGAGGTTAGCGCAAAATGTCTGCACCAACATTGAAACACGAAATGTTTGTTTCAATGTAATAAGGAGGAAGGAAGCAGGGACTTGTTTTGGCAGGTTCCAGGGGAGTGGATAGGATAAAATGAAAATACTAAACACTAAGACCAAAATTGTTCTCCCCTGTAACCCACAGTTCTATAATTCCCCTCACCCCCCTGCCCAAATCAAACCTGGGCAATAAGGCAAGAGAATTAGAATTGTAGTTGTTTTCTGACTACCTTAAATTTTTTTGAGTCATTTTGTTTTGTTTTTTAGTTTTAGAGACAGTAGCAAAAATATATACTTACACATATATAAATATATAAGTGTTTTTCCCCCTGGGAAGTAGATGATGGATTTTTGGATAGAGGAAGCAAATGTTCTGTTTTGTTTTGTTTTACAAGTCTCAAATATCACCTTTGGACTTTGGTTATTTATGAGCCCTGAAAGATGAGAATTTTAAAAGCCCCATTGATTTTCTTCCTTGCTGATGTCTATTGCATGCTGAGCACTGGGTCTGGACAATGAGTCTATGCTGGTCAATTTCACTGGTGGCTTCTTGGACGCTAGTTTCCAACCCTCCAGGAAGCGCTGAATCACTCCCTATGATTTCCCTTTGGGCTCAGTTATGACTCTCCGCTTCTCTATTTGGTGAGAGAGATTGTAGTTCTCCTGATGAATGCCTCCATTTCCTCATTTTAAAATGGCATTTAGGAAAAATACTAAGGTAAACACCTTGCTGCAGAGAGTTCTCTTTCCTCTCCAAACCTGAGGAGGGAAGACAACTCTTCTTAGATTGGTCTCCATTGAGAGAATCAGAAATGTTTGGGGCTTAAAAGGAAAAAACTTGGACAGACCCAAGCCCTCCTTTTACATGAGACCTGGGGGTGTCCAGTCTGTTTTTCTTAAAGAAAGGCACAGGTTTCCTTTTCTATATCCCTGAGAAGCCAGGGGGAAATACACACACACACACACACACACAACCACACACACACACACACATACACACACATACACAAAACCTGGGCTCTCTTGATAACTCTGCTATTTGACAGTTTGTTTGGCAACATATGGGATTGCTCTTGTAAACTCCCCTCTTAATGATAAAACAACAGATGGTGGAGACGATCCTTCGCACACGGCTCTCCAGGTCTTAATGGGATGCTGCCGGCAGGGCGGTAGCAGCAACTCCACGCAGAGCATCCCCTCCGACTCAGCACCTTGGCTGCAGGAATATTTCACAGCCTGGGTTTCTGACTGCTATTTAAAAACTGAAGCAATTTTCTGGTCTATGCACCATGTAGCTTTTTTTCCTCTCTGATTGATTGAAGCTGTTTGTCAAGCGCTGCCATCAAGTTGCTAAAAAGAAAGGTACCCTGGAGAGCGGCTAAGGATCCTGATGCAAAACTTTTAATATGTTTTATTGCAACTTGTACTTCAAAAGGGAAGGACGACAAAGGCACAGTGTTTTTTGCCTTTGTCTGACATTGCCCCTTTGAGCCACTACCTGTTCCCTTGGAAAAAGCGGCTGACAATTAAATTCTAGGTAATTACGGCCCTTTGCAGAAAGCATTCTCACCCCCCAAGTTCCCTCCCACCCCCAACAACACTGCTGAGACGGCACACACGGTGCTGAGCCGTCATTCCCCCAGGAACAAGAGAAAGATTAGGAAGAGCACCCTTTTGGCTTTCTGCAACAAGGCCTGCTGAGAAGTGGGAAATAGACAAAGGGCCAGAGCCCGTTCAGAGTACATCTGTGGAGCTGGCCCAGTGGGAGAGCTGCCACATGACAGGGGGTGGGGGTGGGGGGTGAGTCTGATCCCCCAACTCATGGGAATCAAGAGGCTGTGGACTCTGAGGCCCTCGCAGGGGAATGATGGCTCTTAGCAGGATCCAAAGCAACATTCCCCCCTCCCCATTCTTACTCTGATTCAGATGGGGAAGCCACCTGGAGGTGGCTATTTAGGAAAGGCTGTAATTTAAGGGAGTACAAGGGACAAGGAGCAGAAGGAAGGTCAAGGCCAAGAGCCAAAGCACCATACCTTGGCATACTCCATCAGGTCGTTGCGTCCTTTGAACCTATTGTAGAATTCAGGCATCCTCCAGGGAGCTATGACCTGGAAGAAAGATGGGAATCAGACTCCAGTGATGGGAGAAAACAGGAGCTAGATCAGGAGATCTACCAGTGTCTGCCAGTACTGCCCTGGTACCCTAGATGGCGGGACAAGAGATCTAATCAAGGGCTTAGACCAGCAGTTGTAGGCTCTGGGTGCCACAGGGTTAGGAAGAGTGGGAATGGGAACACCACCCCAGAGAAGCTATCACTCCTGGCAGCCATGTTTGTGCATGGGTTTGTTTTACTGGGGCATTGGAGTTACTGGGCAGCTCGACCAGCGCTGTCATTACTCCAGGACAAAGCCTCCTAGGTTCAAAGGAGGGCTCAGTTAGGCCCTCTTCACTCATAAACCTCCTGAAAGGCAAATGCTGTCAATATCAAGAAAGCTGGTTTGTGAAAGTTGACTTCCACACACTCCGCCAACCCTGATAGAATCTCTTTCTATGAGATACTCCAGAGATGGAGACCTTACTATCTCATGGGGTGTGAAACCCGGGTCCACTTTTGAATAGCTCTGAGTGTTTGGAAGTCGGTCCTTACAATTAACCACAAGCTGCCTCTCTGCGACTTTCTTCTGCCCTTCATTCCTAATACTGCCCTCTGGGGCCAAGCAGAATAGGTCTAATCCCTTTTGCACAGAATACCCTTTCCAGTACCAGAAAGAAGCCCATCAAGTTTCCCCTCAACCTTCTCTTCTGGCTGAACACTTCCAGTTCCTTCAACTGAACCCCACATCATGATCTTGTGCCTCCTCCCCAAGTCCTCTGGACCCCCTCAAGTTAGTAAACATTCTTAGAATGTGGTGCTCTGGGTGTGGTCTGATCAGGGCAGAGGCTGCCAGAACTGTCTCCTCCTTCATTCTGGATTGACTTCCCATAAAGTAGCCTTGAATCTCATCTACTTCTCTGGCTTCCATGGCACACCACAGACTCATTTTGAATTTGCGTCTACCAACCCTTCCCCACCTTGAATCTTTTTTCCATGAGATGCTACATGTCCCCCAGCCTTGATTTTTGAAGTTAATTTTGGAACCCGTATTGATATATACATTACATAGAATATGTATGTGCATTGTATATGTTATACATAAACATGCAGGTGTATAAATATGCAATATATCACTATTAGATTTCATCTTATACGAGTTAGCCCATCATTCTAGGGAACTGAGATCCTTATAGAGCTTGACTGTCATCCAAAGTGTTAACTATCCCTCCTAGCCTAGTGTCATCTGTCAACATCCGTCAATGTAAGTATTCCATCTATGCTTTCTTCCAAGTCACTGACAACAAGATTAAACATTAACAAGGACAAAAAGGCATCAGAGTGGGATTGTGATAGAAAGAATCCCTCCATTCACTATTATATACCTACCCCCCCTTTGCTAATAATAATAGGTAATAATAGCTAGCATTTAGATAGTGCTTTAAGGTTTGCAAAGCACTCTATCAGTATTACCTCACTGATCCTCACAACAGCCCTGGGAAGTGGCGCTCTTATTATCTATACATTGCAGATAAGGAAATTGAAGCCAGGGATTGGGTGAGTGTAGCAGTTTATGGGGGAGTTGAGGGTCAGGTGAGTTTATCATGGACCTGAGATCTTTGAAAGAAAAGTTGGGGAGACTGAGAAGTAGCCCAGTTCATTTTTTATCCCTGGAGCAAACAGAGAAATACAATCCCCTCACCTCTCTACTCAGTCACCTCTGACCTCCAGAAAGACTAGAATCATTGATGCCATGAGATATTGGTATTTCCTCACTTATCTCTTCCTTGGTTGGCAGTCAGTATTAGCAGTGGAAGTTGGTGTCAGTGCGGAGGTTTGGGTGTACCTCCACAGGAAAGGGATTGGAGGAGAAAGTCTATACAACCCTCCCATCATCTCCACCACTGTCATTAGGACAGATGACATAAGCCAAGGAGTTTGAAAAGAGAACAGAGGACTGGCATCTCAACCATCCTTAACTCCAGTGGGAGTCCAGACTCACTTGCCTGGAAGAGATGGTGATGTGAAGATGGGCTCCTGCCTGTTGCAGGGGTAAATTTTGTGACGCAGGCCGAGTGCCATAAAATCTATGCCTGTTTCAATTTATTTTATTTTTCAGTTCTAGAAATTCCCAGTCAGGAAATACCTTCCCCATCAAGGCTGAGCAGCAAATGTTTTGCAACTTAGAGTATTTGAGGATTTAGGGTGAACATCGAGAAGTTAAGTGACTTGCCCAAGGTCATATGGACAGAAGTGGGACATGAACCTAGGTCTTCCTGACTCTGAGGCTGGCAGCTCCCTAGCCACTAAAGCACACTGTATCTCTATGCCTACAATGATAATAACAAGGGCAAACATTTATACAGAAACCTAAAGTTTACAAGGCATCCTACACACACTAAGATATCTGCTGCTAGTGAGGTCTCCCAGGGTCCACATGCCCTGCCTTTCAGGACCCTTGATACCACCAACACCCCAAAGGGTCTTGGGCACCAGATGACTCACCTTAATCTGAGGGGCCAAGGAGTAGCAGGTGAGCTCAAACCGGATCTGGTCATTCCCCTGAAACACAAAGAAAAGCAACAATCAGTAGTGAGTCAAAAGGACCTCTAAGCAAGACCTGATGGGGTGGGTGAGAAGAAGGGGATAGTGTACCAATCTAATTCAACCCTACTTTCCCTTCTAGGGCTTAAGTCTTCATGTCTTAGGGATCCCGGCTCAGATCCAAGACCTAGCATCCACCTGGAGTTCTTCTAGTCCTAGTTAGTACAAGAGTACTACCCCCGTGGGCCTGGGATGCTGCCTTGAGTTATGACTATTTCCTGCTCATCCCTTCAGGCCCAGAGATGCTCATGGCCAACAGAAAGTACAAAAGAGATCAGGAATCAATAAGTCCTGGTCCTTTGTTAGTTCTGCTTACTGATGCAGTATATGTGAATCTTTAAAAATCGTAGAGGATCAGAGCTGGGAGGTGCCTCAGCAGGCAGAATACTAGAGCTGGACATGGAGAACTAGCTCTTAACATGTAGAGCACAGAATGGCAGAGCTGGAAGGGACCTCAGATCACGTCATTTACCTTCTCTGGCTCTTAAGTTTATCTACAACATGGCGGGGTGGGGGTGTCAGATGGTCTTTGGGGGCTCTTTCTGCTCTAATATTCTGATATCATGAATCTATGTTCCTTGTACTTCAGACAATTTCAACAGACACATGGTGGTAGGAAGGCAGCATGCTATGATGGCAAGAATATTCGACAGAATCAGAAGACCTGTGTTTGATTCCTGACTCTGCCTTCAACTCACTGGGTGACTTTGTGCAAGTCCTTTAACTTCTCTCAGTCTCAGTTTCCTCATCTGTAAAATGAGAAGGTTGGACTAGATGATCCCTAAGGTTCCCATCTCCAGTCCCATGACCCTATGAATGTCAGGACTGGAAGGGTCCTTATCCAACATCCTCACTTTATAGATGATGAATCTGGGGCCAGGGATGGGAGTGACTTGTCCAATGTCACATAAAGAATTAATGACAAGAGTGGACAATAGAACCCAGGTCTCCTGAATATGGTGCAGGAACTCTTTCTGCCTCACCACACCATCCTTTGGTGCTGAGCTTCAAGGAGCACCCTTGATGCCCAAAACTGTATCCCCTACAACATCTTTTGGGGTTCTACACCAGGGAGACCCTGAAGGGAAGGAGGCGTTTCTTCTCTTCTCTTCTTGTGCCACTCCTCCAGGCACCAAAGAGAAGATGGCTGCCTGGTTGCTGACCATCCCCTTCCTTCTTTTAATATCGCCTCCCTCTGCAAACAGTTACCTCCCTGTAGGGAGACATATATGCTGCGGAAATAACAGAGAGGCCTTCCACCTACTGTGAAAACTGCATGGAGCGCAGCAAGGCTTCAGCAGGAATAACATGTTATTTTCTGGGTATTGTGTCAGGCGGCTCGGTAATAGAGGTTTGAGCCTCACTATCGCACTGTGCTGCAAGGCCACGTTGGTACAGGCTAGGTCAGATCCAGTCCCCAAATTGTCCTGGCTGGGAGACCCTACGTGGGTTGAAAATTGAACCCTTGGCTGAGAGGGGATGAGGGGAAGAGAAGCATGTGTCCCCTCTGCTCATTTAGGGGCCTGGACTGAGAAGGTCTACACCTGCCAAGCTGGTGAGGGGAGGAAGGAGGCCCTCAGCTCTTCTCTGCCTCTCCCACTGTGTGGAATTTCAGGCCCCTTTGATCCGGGCCATCGCACCACCATCCGGGCCATCCGCGCCATCTCTTCCCCAGAGACCAACCCTCTGCCCCTTCCAGGCCGGCTGGTCTCTTCACTGTACCCGACCCCTCCATGTTCATTCATTCATTTGTTCCCTTCTTCTTGAGGGCTCCTGAGACCTGACCTATGCTTCCTGTTTCTTGTTCAGCCCAGGGCTAGATGAAGAGGGGGCTAAAAGGGAAGACACAGGAAATGACCTCAAAGAACTCATCAATCCATCATCATCCAATCACCAAGCGTTTAGTAAGTGCTCACTGTGTGCTAGGCTCTGTGCTAGGCCCCGGGATGCAGAGGTGCAAAGATGCAAACACAGCAGGGCTTGTCCTTGGGCAGTTTGCATCTATTTGGGGAAATGCCATATACATAAATCCAAATGAACATTGGGGGAGGAGGGCATAAGCAGAAGAGGACCGATGTAGAAGGTGTCCTCTGACATCTCTGCTCCCTCTACCTGAGATGTCTTCCTTTCCATCTTTTCAAGAGCCAGCTCAGCCTCCATGAAGACTTTTCCAATGGAGAAAGCGCTGCAATCTTTAGACCAGAATGAGATATCTTCCCTCTGAATTAGAGCACTTGTAATCTGACCACACACACTAGTGTCTGCTCACTGATGGTTTCGTATGTGTAGAGAGAGGTCGTTTGGTGTAGTTTAGAAAACAACAACAACAACACTGGACTTGGAAACAAGAAATCCAAGTTCAGATCCTGATTCTTCCCTATATTAGGTATATGATCATGTACATTACTTTATCTCTCCTCATCTGTAAAATGGGACTAATGACACAATATCTACTGAATATGAGGAAGGAGCAGTTAGGTGAGCAGCAGATAGAGCATTGGGCCTGGAGTCAGGAAGACTCATCTTCCTAAGTACAAATCTGGTCCCAGATGCTAGCTCTGTGACCCTGGGCAAGTCACTTAACCCTATTTGTCTCAGTTTCCTCATCTGTAAAACTCCAGTATCTCTGCCAAGAAAATCCCAAATGAGGTCACAAAGAGTTGGATATGACTAAAAATGGCTGAACAACAACGACATATGAAGAGAGCACTTTGTAGACTTTAAAGCACTCTGTAAGTGTGAGTAAGAAACAGTGAGGTGGAGTGGATACAGGGTTGGCCTTGGCCTCAGAAAGACCTGGATTCAAGCCTTGCATCTGATACATTCTGGGTACATGACCAAAAGCAAATTGTTTAACCTCTCAGGGCCTCCAGACATCTCCCTAAGACTGTAAGTTACACATCTGTTGATAAGCACCAGCGGAAAAAGTTACCAAACAAGGAGTTCCCTGTGGAAATAGAAACATAGGTCCAGAACAATAAAATATATCATCATTACGTTATCTCTTTGGTATAGGGCTACATCTTTCACTCTCCTAGGCTTCCCCAAAGCATGTAAGGACACGCAGCTCACTATAGACTTGTTGATTTGATTTGGTAAAAGATATCTAAGCTCATCTAGTTCAACTGCCTCATTTTTACAGATTGGGAAACTGAGACCCAGAGAGAAGTGCCCAAGGTTACAATTCAATCCAAGGGTGGGTCAAACTTCTTATGGTACTTGACATTTGAATGACCAACAAACTTCAACAGACTGGCCTACAATCTAGGCTATAAAAACCCAGATGAAAATCAGAAGATCCAGAAAAGGCTGGGAAAATCTTCAGGGTGCAAAATCTTTTGGGAGTGCATTTTCCAAAAAACTAGGGAAACAAAAGAAAAAATTCCCCCCATGAGTCTTTCCACTATTTTTCTGAGCCCTCTCACCTATAAAAACACTAAACATAATCCCTTTTGCCAAGGTGAGCTTTTGGAACACAAACTCATAATGCACATTCCAACTTTAGCTCAGTAAAAGACACTAAGAAATCATCTTGGGGAAATTTCCATTTTCCCCAAAATTTCCATCGTCCCGCTAGGAAATAATTTTTCCCATGGAACTAAAAGTCCTAGAAGGTCTCCATCTCAACATTAGACAGATCCAGAGGCTGGCTTGATTCCACTAAGGTTCTGTTCAAGGCTGATAGCAGGATGTTGTGCTGCCTCCATGAGGCCATTGATCTATTTCTAAGCCAGTGTACTCTTAGAGAAATCAAACATGTTTTTCCAGTATGA